>NC_138577.1:36284644-36854644 GCF_964289735.1 Phaethon aethereus | reverse complement strand
AACTAACCTTAAACTTCGTATCCTGATAGAATGGTACAACTTACGGAGTTCTGGATGTATTTAATTTAGATTTAACATATTTGCATATATTTTGCCTTGGAGGTTAACACTGGAAAAGAATTTGAACAGAAACAAGAGGAGATACAATCAGATAACCAGCTCAATTTAAAAGTTTGTATTTTGTTTTCATCATCACGTTTTACCAGCCCTAGTAGTTATACAGGTGACCTGAACTGCTTCTCCTGTGATGTAAGCTTGAGTGTGACAGCGGAAGGGCAGGAGACCTCCCTTTTCTTTCAATGTTACTTGTGACAGACAGTAAGTCTTTGATTTCTTAATAACCTCCATGGTAATATTTTCATTAAATGAAGACAGCAAGATCAAATCTTTCAAAAATTCTTCCTGATTTCAGAAAGCTTCATTTTGGGTCAAGGTCTTTGAACTCTCCAAAAGAAGTATTCTTTTTTCGTAAGTGTGAATTAGCTGTATATATGGGATGTTTCATTCAGCTCATGTTCTTGGAAATACTTTTTTGTCCTTAGACCATTAGGAATCCATAAACCAGTAGCAACAGTCAGCAAGTAGCATGGCTATGGTCAAGAGATGACTGACTGGATCAGGGTAAAAACTGGATTATATAAAAATCCTTAAATTTTGCCCGACAGTGAAGCTAAACAACTGTCCATATTCTGCAGGTTCTAGAGCATAAGCTTTATCCAGTTTCAGCCATTACTGTGAAAAATACAAAACGGTTTGTTACTTTTCCCCACTGACTTGTTTACACAAATACTGTTTGTTTATTAAACGGATTAATTTTTCTGTGAAAGGCCCTCTGTTGTATCTGTGTCTCTCCAAAACAAATTGCCAGGCATTGAAAAGTTAGGAAATTCTGCCTCTTTGTTCTGCTAGAGTTTTCTTGAATGCTGTCATTTGGGCATGATGTGAAAACCATATTAAGGTTCCATGTGTAAAACTGCAGAACAGAAAACCTTCCTGCATAACCCAGGTGTGCTTAAATTCAGTCCTGCCGCCCTTTTCGGATCAGGAAATTCCCTACTTCCCCAGCCACCCTGCAGCCCCCCGCGCAGAAGCTCGCTGCTGTACGCGACCCTCCAGCATCCCGCAGCGAGCGGCCTCCGCGACTCTGATGCTCCCCCGCGGCGCCGGCTGTGCCGTGGCACCGGCGCCGAGAGTTCAGGTCACACGGTGGCAGCCGCCAGCATCTATGCAGTGCTCGAGGTAACGCCAGGCAGTGCCAAGAACGCCTAGGTAAAAGGAGCAGGAAGGAGAGCATGCGGCTGACCACGACTTGCAACCTCATGGTGAGGGCATGCCGATGGGGGGAAGCTCCTGGTTCAGGCCTTTCTGCTTTCCCCTTTGCTAGGTTTTTGAGAAGAAATGAACAAACAATCAGTGGACGGGTGTTTAATGTCTTTTTTTTTTCAACTCCAGTGTTATTTTTGTGTTTTCCCATGAGCTTAAAAATTATAATTGAAAAAGAAAACAGAAATCTTGCTACCAGGTCAAACACATGCGCAAGCATGGAGGAAGAAATGTGCAGTGCCACCTCACCTTTTTTTGCCACTTAAGTCATTAAATGACATTATCTTTGCTGTGTGTAGGTGTCTTTTTGAGTCTTACTTTTCTTTCTATTCTGGTTACTGACCTAAATGTGTATATTATAGCTGTTGCTCAATCAATTTCTGGCTGACTGGGCAAAGCTGAAAAAAAAAGTCTCAGCTTCTTGCTTGTGAGCCTGGGCCCAGGGGAACTGCTTTCCTTGGGGATGTTAATAGTAAAATTACTTCACTATTGCACTCCCCCCTGAGTGCTAGGGGACCCTTGTGTGTGTTTAGCTGCCAGGATCTGAGTCACATCCATGAGTGTCTATGAACAGAAGAAGGTTACTGGATGCTCAGGCCTGAACCAAATTTTGTCTGTACTTTGCTGGAGGGAAAAAAATGCTCATCGCTGCTCTCCAGATAACTCTATGTCCCTTCTCACATCTCCACTTAAAAGAGCAGCGGCCTTGGGTCTTTCTGGCAGGTAACTACAGGATGTTTTACGGACGGGGTATATACGTCACCCTGAGGGATGTCAGAACCATGGTTACTGAGACTTAACAACGGAGAGCAGTCTAAGGCAAACGGTTGGCACCGTTGGTCACAATTTGACAGATGCAAGCAGGATTTAGCAAAGGGAACTTCATTAGAAGAGCTATCCTACTTCTGCCTGACAAATACATCTTTAGAGCATCCACTGATGGTTTCTTCAATGTTATTATTGGCATGAGATCAGCCAGTATTACCAAGGCCATTACCCACAAACATTGATCAACTGAGCTACTGAGAGCTGTAAAGATCTGTCCAAAGCTGCGCAAGAATTCAAGGGTGTCTTGAACTCAATTCACTTTTTATGGCATCCACCGTTCCATAGTATTCCGGTTCACTCTTCTTACTCTGTCCAGAGTATCAGCATGTTTTCCAGACAAAGAATGGAGTGAACAAAGTTACAAGATACAAAGCTTTAAAAAATACAGGAGGGGGTGACACCACCACCAGTCCTTCAGCTCAAGCTTGACTTGCGGTTGGCCTCTGCACGTGCTGTTATGTGGTACCTAAACAGAACCCGCTGCTTAAAAAAAGGGGGATGGGGAGGGGAACTTGCTCCTCTAGGAGGTTGATCTGATGTCACTGGAGTCAGTAGAACTCCCTCGGCTGATTTTTAACAAGGATTGGATCCGGCCTACATTGCTGGCAAGGCACCTTAATTTAGGTGAATGTGGATATCCAGGTCTTAACACGTGCGTTGTTTTTTTTCCCTGAAGCGGGTGCCTTAGGGCGAAAGGAGGTGCTCAAAGCAGAACACAACTGTCCCTGCTTGCTAAGCTGGTGCTCACTGCTAAAACAATGGTCTCCATTGACTGTATTTAGCTGCGCTGCAGGCTGCCAAAACCAGCACACATTGCTGGGAGCAGACGAGCAAGGGAGTCTGATACACAACGGGACCAGGGCAGGGTTAAAAGATGTATCTCCCCATAACTGACAAGTCAAGCACTGCAGCACTGTGAAGCTGGAACCATATCGATTGTAAGCAGTTGTCTGTTCAATTTTCAAAAACTCTCTGATCAGATAATTACTGATGTTTCAAGAAACAGAGTGCCCCCAGCTAGACCGCCGAAATGCGTCTGAATGCAATGAGATCACCCAAGGGTAAGTGGGGGCTTTAGTACTTAAACACTTTTCAGACACAATTCTGGTTTTAAAACGCCTCTCTCCCACATTATTTGAGATTGCAGTATTTCCATCACTGTCTTTTTCTGCCTCAGTATATGGAAAAATGTCACAGTTGCTTACAGTGGGTTTGTTTCACAGCCCAGAAAACTTGGGCCTGTGAAAACCCTCAGAAGTTGAGTACACTTTTCTGTTTCATGGAGACAAGAATACAAAGATAAAATTTTTATTTTAGGTAGCTTGGTCTCCTTCCACCCCGCTTCCCCCTTTTAAAAGAATATGATGTGAGAATTCACCTTGTGTGTAATACCTGAAATGCCTAATGGCTGCCAGTTTGTTTTGGTTTTGAACAGGAGAGGAGGACGTGCACCACAATATCCATAAAATACACTTATTAATAAGAAAATAAACTAAATACAACAGGATGTTTCCCCAAGTCATCAAGTCTTTTTGTGGTTTTTCAGAGAGCAATGAGCATGACAGAACTCAGAATCAGAGCGGGCATCAGCACAGTGAGGAACTTCCTATTCATTTCCTGCAAAGTGTTCAGAACTGCCTGTGAAGCTGTACACCTTAGTTTGTCTACACCGTATAAACACAGGTGTGAATACAAACTCCCAGGTTTCCCGTGGCTAGAGCTACAGAGACTGAGATATAGCATGTAATCTGCCCTGGAGGCTTCTTGGTACCACAGGATTAGGCACTTAGCACGTTGCACATTGGTCTTAAATGGCATTATTGGGATCAAAAGAGGGTTAAGATTATTAGTGAATCAACTATATCACCATGCAGACACAAACACACTGATCATTTCTCGGAGTGATAGATTTGCATTCATAATGTGGTTTAGCACACAGTAGCCTGCCTGTGAGCGAAGTGACTTTTACTTATTCAAGTTCTACAGGGACATGAGCATTGCTTTTCTAAGCCAGCCAGTCAAACCGGTTTTCAATGTGAAATAAAAAAGAAGTACCTGTGATTACATGATTCCATCAGCTCCCCTGCTGAGCACTTCTGAAAATATTTTTACTCACTGTATGGTGTTCGAGCTCTTCTGCAGCTCCTGTTTCATGCACCAGTTTATCTTTGCACTGAGTTCTCTGGTGCATTATTCAAAGCTTCAGGTTTGTAGCAAGGATTTTTTTTTAACCCACTTTCTCCTGACATTGTTACTTTTTGTCTTAATGTTCATCTCTTTCTCCCTTACAGCCATTTATAAAGACACTGTTTTCTTGCATCCATGAAGAAAAAAATCTTCCACTATTTTCTCCTTCTAGACATTTACTAAAATTCCACAGTGCCTCTCTGACCAGTTAGTGGCTTTCCTTTATAGGTTCTTCTACCTCAGAGAAATTTCCTTCAAAAAATAAACAAAACCTCTCAAGTGGTCCCCTGTATTGTCACTGTAAGTTGTGAACACCCAGACAAGGCAAAAAAGAAACAGTTTTGAAAAAACACAAAGCAAGCAAAGGTAAACGGAGACATTTCCAAAAACAGAGGAATGTTCAACATTTCCTGGATTTTAGGGTCTTTTATGAAATGCGAATGGACCGAGTACATTTTTCCGTACGCCTGGTTTCTGGAGCAGGCCTATCAACACAACGCCCTTGACCAGCACTGGAGTCCTAGCTGTGCCCCGCGTGCTGCGGTGAGCCAAGACTGTGCTCCAGACTTCAGGGTTTGCAAGTGGAATTGCATTTCTGTGGAATACTTCTGCAGGGGCTGTGAAAGGCAATTAAGGAATGAAAACTCACTGTCAACAGGCTCCAATTCACTATGCAACACCTCTTAGAAAAAAAGCAGGGTCCACAAGCAGGAAAAAGTGATTTCCATGCATTCGTTGTTTTCTTAAAATGAAGAATGAACTAGGGAAGATAAAGTGAGTGGCCAATGATGGCTTTCTAGTACGTAGTTTTCCTGTCACACCATTAGGCTTTGAAGGAGATGCAGGAGACTGCTTCCAAGCACGTTTTAGATTTGTAACACTTCTGTTCAGGCCTCTGAGGTTTCATGCAAGGAACAATGTGAGGAACAGAAAGCTGTGCTATCTTATAAACATATAAGTTAATTCCCTTTGCAATTTGATAGTTTTGTGCAAGGTCCCAGAAGGACAGTATTAGGGCAAGACAGGAAAAGAAAGAGTCTTGCCCTGTGCTCCGGGAGGAAATTTCCAAGGTTGGGCACAGCATCCCGCTGTGAGAAATCAAAACTCTGTGTTCCCAGGGTGCTGGGGACTGCAGAGGCAGACTGCTGACATACCCAGGCTCACAGCTGGCCTCACAAACAACTCCTGCTGCCAGCCCCGTCCTGGCCTTCCCATGGGCTCACCAGCCTCTTCTCCAGCATGCTCAGTGCACTCCTCCCCACCCCCAGCCCCTTTCCTGCCTTTACCCTTCTTCTTCACCTGCTCAGACTCCTACCTGGCTGTTCCCCACATTCTCAGCTGGATATTAATCGCAGAGGCAGTTCCCATCTGCTTCCCTCATGCCATGCGTCCTCCTTGTCCTTCCTGAGGATGAGAGGTGGTGGAGTCAGATCACTCTGCCCCAGGGAGGGAGGTGGCATGCAATGGGTGAGCAGAAGCTCTGGGAGGATCCCTCCCCACCTCAGGGAGCAGCAGAGGGAAAAGGGATGTCAGAGCCCCACAGGAGCAGCACCAAGGGCTCCTGCAGAGGTGACAGGCATGCCTTCCCTCTCCTTCACCTCCAGCGGAACCACATCTGCAGAGGAGCGGCTCTGCCAGGGTGCCACGGTGTCAGGAGCTCCTCCCCAGCCTGACTTGAGCTTGGCTGACCTGCTGCCTCAGGAGAAGGTGGGACCAGCTGAGCTCCGTTGTCTCAGAATTACATCTTCAGATCAAAGCATGTGTTCTGCCTTGGTCGCAGTTTTGAAACTGTGGTTTCGAGCAGTGATTGCTAAAATAGAAAAAAAAAAGCTCGAGGTCTGTGGGAGCTGTATCCGTGGCTGCTGGGGTGTTTTGTCCTTGTTTTGTCAAGGTGATCTTAAGAGTGTAGGCAGAAACGATGTGTAGACATGGCACTTCAGAACGTGGTTTAGTGGGCATGGTGGTGTTGGGTTTGATGGTTGGATTTGATGATCTTAAAGGTATTTTCCAACTTTAATGATTCTGTGATTCTGTGATTTCACTTCTGCATGTTTGCTCCAGGGGGGTGATGAGAGGGGGAAAAACTGTGTAAAGATGGTTGACAAATGCTGGCAAACCAAACCTTTCTGAGGGCCCCTGTTAAGCATGGCCAGAACAATGGGTCCAAGTGTCTGAAGATCCTACTTGGCAGTATCCAGCGAGGGGAAAATTACTACAGGCTGAGCCCAGCATAAGGTGAAATTGTGCTTTTGAATGAACTCTAGCAGTTACGGTGAAACTATGCATTGGGAATCAGCTACAAAAACGAAGGAAGGACTGGTATGGAAAGGGAATGTTTCAAGTTAATTGCATCTTGAAGCAGCTTCAGGGGTGGATGTGCTCCCTGTTCCCTCGGATGGGCAGTGCCTCCAGGGGCTCAGCACTTCAACGGCTGCCGCAGGTGTCCAGGCTCCCAGCCTGGGAGAGCGGAGGGCTGGAGCTGGGGTCAGGAACCTGCCCAGGATGGGCTTGTGCTCTCTGCCTGGCGTGCAGTTCATCAGTGGCTGCTGCTGTGCGCAGCACTAAGATAGGTCCCAGCTGCTGTACCACAAAATCTGCAGGAGATTAAAGATAAATATTAAAAGCAGTCTGTGAGGAAGAGCTCGCTCTCTCTCCCTCCACCCCTGTTTAATGACTCCAAACTTAAATGCGCTGCCCTTGGTCTTGTGTGCTACTCTTCAGGCACACTAATGACACCCATACAGTGTGGAGATACTTGGGCAGAATAAAAAATCTGCGTTAAAGATAATAATAATCTGGCCACTTCCTGAGGGGCATGGGTCATCCCACTATCATTGTCAATAACTTTTAGTGAAGCACAGAGTATGGCACAGCTGTTGGAGGTTATAAAGTTCACTCAGACTCGACAATTGTCACTGTTGTTCCATAAACAAAAACACTCTTTGAAACTAGTATAACTTTAAGGCTCTGCTCAGAAAGCAACACAGTGAACTTTCCAGTTGATTTGCAGGTAAAACTTCTGACTTCTAAATTATCTGATGTTTGTTGCCTGTTTCCATACTGAGGTAGGATGCAATGACTGGAAAGATCTTTTTGGCTTGCTTTCCCTTCATCCCCTTTGTGTGTGGTCATGTTGCTTAGACCTGAGAGTACAGAAACAGTTTGGTAGCAAGCAGAAAATTTCAGATGAGTTTGACACCAAATCACACATGGCTGCCACGAGGACTCATGTGTCTTTGGGGCTCCTTGGGAAGAGCAGACCACCTGTAAGCAGTCAGCACACAACTTGCCACCAGCCACTTGTACACCATCTTCCTCCATGGTGGCCCTCTGGGGAGTTTTCAGTCAATGGGGCACAAAAAATTGGAAGCTATGAGCAACTGTGCCCTCTGTGTATTTATTTTGGTGATGTTGGGCTAACAAGTGACATAAGATTAATAAAAGGATTTTATCTATGTTGCCAAGGGCTTAACTGGGAGTACTCTCAGCATGGTCTGTGAAATTATGATTTCTGACAATGATTTTCAAAATGAAGGCCTGTGGAGATGGAAAGCTGGAATAGTTAGGCTTTAACCTTCCTGTATCTTGGTTTCTATGTGGTCAAATAGCATAACAGCACTTGTTTGTATAGTCTACTTATTTAGCTTATGGGAACGTAAGCAGGTGAATGCAGAAACCCCAGTCTTCACTGAGGTTTCTAGGGGTTCTCATTAATGTAAGTAAGAGAGTATTATTATAAACTCAATCCACGTTTTTGGAAGAAGCAAATTTTTGAGCCCTCTAACAGAGGTTGTTTTCACTGAACTTGAAGTAGATTATCAGTGTTCTCTCTCTACATGCAAGTCACTTGACTATATTCAGGGTTTTGCTGGAGCTAGAGGTTTTTAGCTCGAATGAAGGAATCAAAACCACTCCCTATACAGGCAAAGCTTCCTTGCAAAACAGAAACCTTGCAGAGAATGAAAACATTCACCGGTTTGCATTGGCTTCTAGTACTAGTCTGCTTAGTTGTTACTGATATATGTAGAATTATCTAACTTCCCATAACTTTTCTTTGATTAAGCAGGAGGTCTGGCCTGGGTTTGAAATAAATATAGGGATATGATTTCCAGTGATGTCATCTCCTTAGCAGTTGTAGGAAGAAAGGAAATATTGAGAAGCTATAGACTTTGCATTGCTAAAAATATAGCATTAGATTTCATTTTATTGCTGCAGCTGCCTCTCTGGAGAGGAACTTGGGAAAGTGCAAGTGTGTCCAGTGAAGACAACTTTAACTGACATATTTAACAAGTTTGATACTTAAGAAAAGATAAAAATTCCCCTGAAAAGTACATTAATATGTATATGGGTTTTGTACTTGTGGGCAGAGGACTGAGCTGCCTGATCCAATATGAACACTGCATTAGCTCCACAGTAGGACACTGGAAACGTTGAACTCCATACCCAGCAATAACTGGAGAACTGAGAAAAGTTCACAAAGCTGAGTGTTTACTAACAATTTATTGACATTATATTGATACACTTTCACCTTTTGTATTAAATTCTTTCTCTTCAGCTATTTCAATGATGTTGGTATACTATTAGGCAAAAGTGTTCTTCATCTGGAGGAAATGTTATCAAATTACGTGATTGTTGATGTTCCTTTGCACATTTTTGCATGATCGTCATGGTTCTGTTACCATTTTAATGGTATGTTCAGAACCCAGGTGAAAACTTTTGCTCATTCGCCATAATGCTGTGCTGGTATATAACATAATGAAAAACGTTCTCTGAAGTATGGCTTCCTTGAAAGTGGTAAGAATAAAAAAGCTGAAGAGATGATGTACATCTGTATGGCAAGGCAGCTCCCAAGCAAAGGTGAACCAACTTTAAACTAAAATAAGCATCCCACAGAATGGTGTTGCATGTTGCAGCTGAAATAGCTGTTCCAAGAGCGTAACTGAAGTGACCCACTGAAGAAGTATGCAGGGCAAATACTATAAGGTGAAGGTACGAACCCCTGTCAATAAAATGCAGGAATGCACTGCTGGATTGTGGACTGATTTGCCATTTGCAGAGATCAAGGAAGGCAAGGGGAGCCTGATGCTTCTCTGTTGGTCTTGCTTGGTGTTTCTCTGTTGTTTTGCTGTCAAAAACTGCACATGAGGAGCCCACCTTTTCCACTTAAATGAAACTTCCCTCCTGTCTCGTTGCACCAGCCCTTCTGTTTAGCAGTATTTTGTTTCTCTTTTATTTCTTGGAAGCTGATACCTTAGGGCTGTTCCATTGTTTATTAATTCAGTTGTCTGTCATCGTGATTGATACAGTTTATTGCTTGACTGAACATTTATCTTTTATAAATGTTTATCAACATCTAAAAGCTGCAGAGAAAAACAAAAAGTGGTATTAAGTGATGAGATTTCTACCTGAATATGTCTGCAGCTTGAAGCATTCAGATGAGACAGAGTTAGGTGGTTGTGCTGTCCTACACTCCACTGTCTGTTGACTGTACTTGCCAGCTGGGATCAGAAACTATCTTTTTTTTTTTCCTCCCTCAGTTAGACACATGTACAGTACCTGATGCAGTGAATTCCAGATCCCCAGGTAGGGCGCCTAGGCCCTACTTTAATATTCCTGGAAATATTAAGAATAATAGGAAAGACTGGTCTCAAAGTTTTGAGGGACTTGACTCATACACAGAAGAATAGATCACAATTATTTTAACGCAAAGTTTCATTTGTAACATCTGGAAGACCAGGATAAAATGCAGGCTCATTCACCCAGTGTGGGTCATGTTTACCCAGCTGCTCCAGGGTAATGGGAGGTTTCCTAAGTGGTCAAGCCATACACTTAGTTTTAAAGAATGCTGTTGGGGTTTTTTTTGGTTTTTTTGGTTTTTTTTTTAATATTTCTGAGGGAGGAGAGCAGAGGTCTATTTACCAGATACAAAGTTGGTATCAAGTCAGACTAAATTGTTTTGAAGTCCCAAGTCATGACCTGTTGAAAAAGACCTAATAATTTGGACTTAACTGGCAAATTTTAGCAGAGCATGTAAAAAATGAACTGAGTGTTTAATGATCTTATTAGCTTCTAAACTTTTAGGTGTGGTAGGAAGTACATCTCTGGGAAAGAGTTTCCAAAACCATAAGCTCAACATGACCTGTAGAAATTAAAATGAGGTTGCCTCTTAATCCTGTTTATACTGTTGTGCTTCCTATACCTATCTACTTTCCATTTATATGACTGAGAAGATTTTGTTCTCTTTCTGAAGGTTTGCTGTAGAAGAGGATTCTCAGTTGACTGTGAAATTTGAGCTGAGGGAACTGTTATGTCTAAGTTACCAAATCAACCACCTTTCTTAAAGAATTAACAAATTAATAAATCTGAAGGATTTGATAAAAACTGTAAATAACAAAAAATAAACACACAACTGCTGAACAGGAGTTGGTGCCTAGGTCAATAGGACAGAATAGAAAACCCAGCCATCTTCTGAATATAATTAAGAAGTGGCTTTAGACACTGTTGAGTAAGTGGCTGCCACTCTTCAGTCTGCTCAGCATCTATGTCATTAATTGTGAAGGGATTTGTATGGTGCACACGAGTCCAAATTTGTTAAATCATAATTATGTGCAGATGATATGCTCAGAGCCAAGTGCCACCCCATCTCTTGCTGTTAGCATTGTGACATGAGCTGCAACTTCTCTTGCTGTAACAACTTAAATCTCCTCATTTGCTGTATGTTTTGTTACCTTAAAAACATAAAAGATATTTATCTTCTGATTATGCTGACTGGCCTTGCCTTTTTTTCCTAGAGACCAACTGATTTATCCAGCACAAAACAGTAAGAAACTCAGTTGTAGTCTGACAACCATTTTTACGGTGACCTTGCAAGACTTTTTTTTCTGACTGAGCACTTTCATGAGTAATTGTAGGATTTCTATCCTCTCAACTGGAAAGAAAAGAATCTGACATGTCTTCTTTTCTCTGATGTATTTGAATGCTATGTTTAAAAAAAAAAAAACAGGAAAAGAAAGAAAAAAAAAAGAAAGCAAAGCAAAGAGAATGTTTACATAGTCTTCTGATTTCTTGAGGCAGTTGAAACCATTTGTTAAATAGCTATGAAACCAAGGTTGCCTGCAAAGAAAGATACAACTTTGCATAAAATCTCATCTCGCTTTAGTGGAGAAGTGGAGATGGCTGCTAAAAAAAATGGACAAAAAGAAAGAGAGGTAACATGACAAAAACGATAGAGAGAAATGAAGGATATTAAGGAAAGTAACATGGTTGTCAGGGCTCAGGATGAGAACACGTGAGGAACAAAGAAACCCTTGCAGTGAAACAGGGCCATTACCAAATGGAGACAGCAAAAGTTTCATAATGATGCTGAAAAGATGGAACAGTTCCAGAGAAGTGCTCTGTTACAGGCCTTCCTGTTTGGAAAGAAGCAGAATAAAGTCCCCGTATGTCATCAGGACGCTGACATGCTTGTCAGTCCTTTACTGAGGAAGAGGAGCACTATTTGCGAAAGCCAGTAACTAGATAACGCACAGGGCCAGAAAGGGGTTCTCAGAGGGAGTCAAAGGCTATTTATAGCTGAAAATATAGTCACTTAGTAAATATTAAGCACTAAGGAAGTTCCAAAACCCTGAAAAATTCTTACAGTTTGAATGGGTAGTTTGGTAGGTTGAAAGATAGCTGTTTCATAAAGAGTAATGAGAACGGAAAGAAACCTGAAAAAACCCAGCCAAGTTGATGTTATAAAGGGGGCTGAAACTAACAGCAGAAGGTTCTGGTGAACAAAATCAGAACCAACAAACCAAGGGGCTGGGCTGCAGCACATATTCAATACAAGAAATACTGAACATTATAGCAGCGATGGCTTTCAGGCAGTTTTAATAGATGGAAAGAGCAATCTAGTCAGCTTGAGCCCTGAAACAACGTGGGATAACGAGGGTAAGCGCTTTTATCTGACCTATGAGTGGTACCGCCGTGGCATTTACATCTATCTGCAAGGATAGTGAAAGCAACACTGTTGCCCTGTAATACTTCAAAGGCGAACTTCTAAACTAAAAAAAAAAACAAACCTTGCAGGAAGAAAGATTTCTTACACTTGGAATTCAGGAAGAAGCATTGTTGTGGGAAATTTAGAGAGCTTGGCATGTTTTCTTCATCAAATATACATGATAAAAAATAGTAGGAAAATGTCTATAAGCTGAAGTTGGGCAATTTAAACAGAAAAAATAGACAGATTTTTTTAAACATTTTTACTAACAAGCAGCCAAAAGATATGATAGATTCTTCAACTCTTGTCTTCAAGTAAAATGTGAACCTTTTCTCAAAGCTTTTCCTCCATCAAATGCAAAAATTATATTCATATCAAAACAGGAATACCTGGATAAAATTAACTAACTGTCATAACTGTCATAATGACTGATGCCATACTGTGTTACTTACCACCTTTGGTTGATCACAGAATCACAGAGTCATTAAGGTTGGAAAAGACCTTTAAGATCATTAAGTCCAACCATCAACCCAACACCACCGTGCCCACTAAACCATGTCCTGAAGTGCCACTTGTGGACAAGTAATGTTTGAATTCCTTCTGCTATTGTCTTCCTGTGTTACTGCTGAGGACTGACAAAGGAATAGGTAAACATGGTAATGGTAGAAGTGATAGAAGAGGGAATTGTTTGGCGGTTGATTTTAGTCGACCGTTTAATTCTATGTAAAAATAAAAAGTTCTCAGTTATGATACTAAATGGATTGATGGATATTGAATTCTACCTTTCACTTTCAAAATCAGCTGTGCACTTTATCCAAGTTTAGTTTTAAAATGTTGATTCCTATTTGAGATACTTACACGGTTTTTATCTTAAACTTTGATTCACTTTTAAAAGTATTTTTTTCTGTAATCTACTGAAAGAGCAAAGATGTATTTCCTTAATTCTATCAGGGCTTAATTTTGTAAAAAAAAAAAAAAAATTCTATTTTTTCTTTCCCCATCAGATTATTCACACTTTAGGTGAAGTTTGTGTTGGTGAACTCCTTGTGTGTGTATGCTGGAGACTCACTATGGTTCCTTACAGATCTTATTAACGTGTTTTCTAGAGGAACCAGATCTGTCTGTTCAAAATCACTCCTTGATGACCTGAAGGTTGTGTCATTGTTTGCTTTCAACTCTCTTGAAACCAGAATTTCTCCTTTTGTGTCTGCGGTGGGTTGACCTTGGCTGGCTGCCAGACCCCTACCCAGCTGCTCTCCCAATCCCTGTCCTCAAAAGGTCGGTGCAGATGGGGGGAATAAATGAAAAAGCTGGTGAATTGAGATAAAGACAGGGAGGTCACTTAAAAATTACCCTCACAAGCAAAACATACTTGGTTTGCAGAAAATTAATTTGATTTATTGCCAGTTAAAAATGGAGTTGGATGAGAAACAAAGACAAAAAATAAACCCCCTTTTTCCAAGGTTCAACTTCACTCTTTCACTCCCAAATCCTCTACTATGCCCCCAAGTGGCATAGGGGGACGGGGCATAGAGGGTTACAGTCTGTCCACACAGCTCCTTTCTGCTCCTTCTTCCTCCTCACACTCTTCTCCTGCTCCGGAGTAGGGTCCTTCCCACAGGCTGCAGTCCTTCAGGAAATAACCACCTGATCCAGCATGGGGTCCTCCATGGACAGCAGTGTGGATATCTGCTCTGGCATGGTCCTCTCCATGGGCTACAGGGAAATACCTACTTCAGTGTGGTCTCCTCCAAGGGTTGCACGGGAATCTCTGCTCCAGCTCCTCCTCTAACTCCTTCTTTGACTTTGGTGTTCGCAAGGCTGTTTCTCAGACTTTTTAACTCATTCTTCACTTCCTGTGCGGTGTTTTTTGTTCAGCCTTACATACATTTTCCCCAAGGTGTCGTCGGCTCGGCTGACTGGTTCAGCTGTGTCCTGATGTGGGTCTGTTGGAGCCATCTGTGTCTAGCACAGAGCAGCCCCAAACTCTTCCAGAGAGGCTGCCCCTGCTGCCACCCCCTACCAACACCTTGACACCTACACCCCGTACAGTATCCTCGCCGTTTTCCCCCATCTCGTCTACTTTTTGCATTAGAGGCTGTGTAGCTGTACTTTGTGCTGTTGCAAGAAAACTGAAAAGTTTTAGTAGCCGCAGTTGATAGTACTTTGTGGAACAGGTTATGCCAAGTTCCTTCTGCTGTTGGCAACCTTGGTGGTTTTGCTGAAAAGTGATTTCTTTGAATAAAAGCACGGAGGAAGTGATGTGCTTCTCAATGGCAGTGCTGCCAAGGGGCATAAATTTTGGGAGGATTATTTCAATGCAGAAATACATTTGTACTTACTGAGTTTGTGTAATATTTTTACCTGGGACTCTCACAAGGTCCAGCTTGCTTGGGATATTCACAAGAACATCCTTTCCTTACGGGTACAAATACTACAAGAACAACATTTATTTTATAGTCTTCTAAGTTTTGTGTCCAGCTGAAACCTGGAAAAACTGTGCAGAAAAGGGTAATAAGCTGGTAAATGAGTTCTAGCTGAACTGCAACAGTGCCACATACTTCATATGCTTAGATTACCTCTTTTAACTTAGCCCAGACCTTGATTCAACTCCAGAGGTATTGGCTAACACAAGAACAATGTCCACATTTGTAAGCAGGACCCCCTTCTCATCAGGAGGCTGAAACAGAGCGTGATGGAGCCGGCTGAAGCCGGGTGCTGAAAGCCACCTCTCGGCTGTGAGATTCCGTCCATAAGGAATTTGAAATAACTCCTCTCCTGTAAACTTCCAAAGCAAGATGCATGACAGTTTCCTTTGAAAACGCTCTAGGTCAGTAACAGTGAGAGAAAATGGCCCAGCAGTTCCTTGAAGTGGAACAGCAGAGACAGGCAGACAATAGTGTAGCTGTGCCAGTAAGCTACGTCGAGGGAAGAGGCAATGGTAAGTCTTGTGACTGATTTATGACAGGGAAATGAAGAATATGCAGTGGCATGTAAAGCTTGTGCACTGGCTGAACCCATCAGTTGCCCCACACTTTCTGATCTGCATGAAAAAGATGAACATTTTTTTTGTTTCTAGCGATAAAGGAATAAATGAACTATTTTCTCTTTTAAGCTCTGGCCGACAGTACAAATTCTAATTTCTGCACATGTTTATCATCACAGAGAATGTGAGTAATTGCAGTTCTTCTCCCTGTGTGCAGTGAATTGAAGGCCAACCCAACCTGCTGGAGGCTGTCACTACATATTCACATTGTTCCCAGGGATTAGAAAAAAAATTGGGACCCTCTGTTCAACGTAAGCTGTGCAGAGACTAGCTAAGATTAATGTTTGTTCAAAATGTTTTTGACCCTTTGAGGTTACTCTTATCAGCCGTAAGAGCAGGTTTGTACATGGTCGCAAGGAGGTGGAGAGGACATACAAAACAAACTGATAAGACTAACTGTGCAGTACCAGAATATGACAAAGGATGATGCAGTGACTTTGCCTGCCTCACAACAACAATTTTGGAGTGAAGGGAGGCACACAGATGTGTGCTGCAGTCCCATTACAGGAGTTCCTGCAGGAGGTACAGACAGTGGAAAAATGGTGCAAGAAACACACCTTGTTTCTCAGCCATTCTTTTTGTACGGCTGAATGTTTGACTTCTGCTGGGCTACTGTCAGCTATTTCAGGATCTGGGACTCCAAAATTTGGCTGTAGATCACACTGTTAGACCTATCCTCCAATGACATCCCTAAACATGACTTCTGACTGTGTTAATTCTCATGTGATGAGGTACTCAGGTTTTGTGGTGCTGCATGCTTGGAAAGAAGAAGGAAAATAAGAATGATTTTGTGCGTGTATGTTGTTTTGAAGAATACCAAAACCACTTTTTCCTAGCATGAATACACAAAATGTTTCTCGGGTGGGATTCAGGAAGTTCTGCCTCGTGACTGAGATACAGTCTCCCTGTTGTTTTTTAGAACAACTAAAATCCTTTACTTTTTCTTGCTGGGCCTTATAGGATTACACTATTTTATGTTGCGATTCAGTGACATGCTGGAGTTCAAATACAATACTTTGAGAGCTCTCACAGCAGAAGTAAATTTAGATTCAGGGTAGTAGTGGACTAAAGAAAACTGACATCAGGGAGAGGTAAAGTAAGAATAACACTTTTGCTTGTCTTGGTGTAAGAACAAATTTAGAGTGCTGACAGTGTTATTATGGGTTTAACATGCTTCCAAAAAGCCCATTTAGCAAGTCACTACAATGAACTGTGCAAATGCAACATATAAGATAGCAGCATGCATATTTTTCTGTCTCCTTTTACTGAAAATATTCCTGAAGTGTCCTGAAGACTTGTAAAATACTGTTACCTGTGAAAACAGAGCAATTTTGCACACTCCAGAGGAAGACTTGCTGTTTCATTAATTGGATTAAACTAAAACGTTTTGTTCGCTCAAACTGTTTGAATGGCTGTTGTTCAATCACAGTTCTGATTTGTGTATTATTAATTCAGGAATCAAAATGCTTTTTGTTTCTGTCAGATAAAACGTGCCATAGTAAATGTGGCATAAACAGACACATTAAACCACAGAAACTCATAGCAGCCAACAAATAAGAGCACACACTAAACATTTACAGAAACATTTCTGTTTTAATAAACCGCGTACATTCTGCCTTTGTGAAAAATGACACGGGAAAAAATTATGAATGAGTCTGTGAGATAAAATTACTGTTATACAGTGGTCATTATCATTGTAATGTTTATCAAATCTGAGCAGCCAGCAAAAAGCTGGCTCTAAGAAACACGTAAGCTGTAGGTGTTAGGGTCTTCCTTTGTCCTGGACACATTTCATCCTCTTTGTCAATGCCTATTGTTAGAGATTTCATGACACTAAATAAACTGCACTTGATTCTACTAATACATGGAAAAATCAAGGAATGTATTGCTTTGCTTTGTGGGTTTTATTTGGTTTTTGTTTCTTCCTTACACATTCAGTTTGGGTTTAAGCAGAAATAGCTGGGGTCATCATGTTTGTATCTGCAGAAAATGTAATGAGAAAAGTGAACTATGCTTGAGGTCCTTTTTGTTTTTAAGTAGGCTTTTATGACCTTCTCTCAACAGTGTACTTTACTCATGCTGCCAAAGAGATATCATGCAGCTGATACCCTGCCTGTCTCATCTGAATGATCTCATCTGAGATTGAAATGAGTTCTACACCTGAGATTAGTTTGCAGGGCCTCTTGGGGTAACCTCTAAAACTGACATACTCATCACTAGTCCAACTGATGTGGCTTGGCACAGCTGGCGATGTAAGCTCAGTAAATGACAGAAACTGAGTGAAGATGGAGATTGAATTTACACCTCATATATCCCATAAAGGGCAATTTCTCAAGGGCAATGTTTAGGTGAACAAGTGGAACAACATTTGGCAATGGTCCATGTGCTCACCAGTTTATTCACCCTGCATTCAGCAGCTTCTCCAGGATCATGTCTGGGTGTGGAAACATTTATTTTCCCAAAAAGATGAGAATCAGTTAAGGTAGTAGGTCCTTCCCTCCTCCCTTCTCCAAAACACACCTTTTTAACTTCTCAAAGTCAGGCTGGTTTTGCACGCATGCAACAGCTTGCGTGGAGACCATTAAAACAGAGATGACAACAAAGAAACTAAGAAGAGGAATAGATCTGCTCACCGAGAGTACCCATCACAAATTGTCCAGCAAGCAGAATGCCCAGTGATCACTTTGAGGTGCAAGGTAAGAAGTTCTCTGTAAAGGCCAATGAAACTTTGCAATTGCAATTGCATAGGACCGTTTGTAAACTATTTCCTTCTGAATCTAATGGCCTAACCCAAGGAATTTCTGTGTTATATTATTAAAAAAAAAATGTTTTTGCTCTTTCTTTTGCATTGCTTTAGTCTGTGGAGTTAACAGGTAATAAGAACCTCTGATTCTCTTTGTGATGCATCTTTCTCTTCAGAGGACAGCTACTAATTAGTTTCAGTTCACATAAAAATAGTTAGGGCATAAAGTAACTCCTTTTGTGGCCCATGAACACCCTGTCTTTCTTACACTGCATTAAGGGGATGGTTAGAGTGTAAGCCACATGGTTTGCCCTTTTTTCCTGTTTTAGGAAACATCACATCTTCAAGAGAAGTAGTTCATTTCCTAAAGCTGAAAGACAAGCTTTGGTTTCTCCAAGAAAGCAGCTCCTGCCTTCCAAAATGTGATGAGGCAATAAATCACTGATGTCATGGTACAAAATGGGTATTTCTCTGGTTAAAGAAAGGCTGGAAAAGTTAACTTTTTCTGTTAACTTTAGAAAGGCTAACTTTGTATTTTGTGAGAGGAAACCTATGGAGTAAGAGGAAACTTTTCACTATACAGGATTTAGCTAAGTTGGGCTTTAATAATGATAAACTGTGGTTTGTTTGGGATTTAAAAGGGGTTTATTAAAGTGCCCTTGAGACTCCTCATAATAACTTCTCCAAGTTCTCCCTACCCTAGGTGAACATAAATGCTGGGCTAATGTCAGCATTCACTGAGTACTTTGGATGGTATTTTGGTAGTTCATGAGATGGGAACTACAGCTGACCATCCACACAATACTTGTAACACATGTTCAAAGTGAACGGAGAAAAAAGGGAAGTATTACCACCACTAAAGCAGAGTGGCAGTTAATTTTAGGAACAAAACGTTCTAGTTCCTGCTTCTTCTCCTGAATAACATCTGATGGTGGAGCCTTTAAATCACACCGTTTTACTCCTCTATATGTTAAATTCTAAGGTAGCCACATGCAATACAGGATGTTGAAATGTAATCTGGGTTACTGTGCCACAGCTCCAAATTTGGGCCAGCCAAAAAAAAAAAAAAACAGTGGGTTTAAAACAGATAGACCATGTATTTGAACACACCGCCCCTCCTTTCAATGAATCGCTTTATTCCTGCCTGCCGTTTCAAAAAATCAGGATCTAGTCTAGATTCTGCCTACTGTGCTATTAAAAATTCTTTTTACTTTTACCAGTCTTACCTGTCTCTTGCTGCCCTAATTCAGTATTTCTTGACAGTCAGAGTGATTGCTTGCTGGCACTGCTGATTTTGCGTGAGTTAAGCTTTATTCGAGGTGAGCTAGAAGTGCAGCAAGGCTAGCACTGTCAGGAAGATGCACTTCTTCATCTCCCCTTCCCACGTATCCTGACACTTTCCACCTTAAACCAGCTGACAGATTTGTGCTGAGATTCCCCCCCAGTCTGGCCATCAGTTTAGTTACTGCCGCCCCCTCCTTGGCGAAAATGGCTGGTCTGTGCCGCGCCGCTGCCGTGGCTGCAGAATGACCTGGAGATCTGAAGCAAAAAACAGATGTCTCGATAAATTTTTGTCAAAATGTAATTATCTTGGGAACAGGGAAACAAATGGGGGGAAAGGCAGAACCAGATGCATGACGTTAAAATATGCAATCATAATTACAAGGAAATTTTGAATAACTGAGTGAAGGAGCCAATGACTGCAGTAGAGAAAAGCCCTCCTTGACTGCTTGTGATTTTGATTTCAAATGAATCCCTGAAATTTATTTTCTGATAACGGTCCTCAAAGCAGAAGCAGTGCGGGCTGCACAAAAAATATCATCCTAAGTGCTTTTTCACAAATAAATCTCAGCAAATATGACAAGTTGTCTTTACCCCAGGAATCTGGCCAAGTCGTTTCTTCCTTTTCAGTGAATAAAACATGATGAACTGTGGATTTCATCAGTAACCATAAAGGCTTTGTGTTTTCATTGCGTAGAAGGTTGGATGTACATTAATACAACATACTTAATGGGGGGGCGTGCTTTATGAATAAATTCTGATTGTGTTTCCATTGTATAAAACCAGAGCGGATTACGGTTTGCATTGTCAGCTGAATAGAAGAGAGTTTCTTCTGAGTGCTTAAATAGCAAGACCAAATGAAAGACAGGGTCAAGATAAGGTTTCTGAGTCTGGGTGCTTGGAGGTGCCCCTTCCAACACCTCACAGAGGACAAGGCATAAGTATTCCAACACTGCAAGGTGAGTTTTGGATTTTGGGTTTGGTTTTTTTTTTTCTTTAAGAGGAGCGGAGTTCTCATTTTTAGGTAAAGCAGTCATGTATAACTTTCATACTGTGAAGAATCCACTCCTTTGGACTTAGACTGAAGACTCTAACCTTTGTTATAGGCTACTTTATATGCCCACTTTACATAGCAGGTGTCTTTCTTACACTGCTACACAGTGTCCTGGCAGCAATAATCCTGTAGTGGAAATTACTCTGTACCAAGCAATGCCTGGCCCTAGATAGCATTATTCTGTAGAAAATCAAGTGCAGAAGTTTGTATTTGCTGGTTGCTCTTTGAAGAACTTTTTCTCAAATCAGATCTTCAGATCAGTGCTGTTCAGTGATGTGGTGACATTTGCAGTGCTGTTTCTGAAGGGGTATGGTGAGTAATGAGGAGAGGTCATCTCTCTAAAAGAACAGGTTAAGTAAGACAAGTAGAGAAAACCGATCTAGTCATGCCGTGTGGAGTTGCAAGGTCCAAAAGTACATATATTTTAGCAGTGGTTTAACATTAGACGATTTGTTTAATTTTCAGACAGTTTTTGTCATTTCTTTTTTTTAATCAGACAAGACCATTCTACAGCTGCATTTTAAGAAAATGTTGTGGAGAGTCAAAACAGTTTGTTAAAGTGCCTTTCAGGTGAATACAAAAGATGTCATTTCTAGCCGGTGAGCGGTGTTGCAGAAATTCCAGACCAGTTAGAGGGCTTTGTAGCACAGAGAGCACTCAGGCTCTCCTCGTCCGGTGCAGAACCCGGTGCCATCCCCTGAAGCCCTGCACACTGCAGCCTGGTGTGTTCACAGATCCCCGTACCAGAAATGCTGGCATCTGAAGCACCATGTGCAGCCAGGCTGCCTTCCGCATGTCTTCCCGAGGGACTTGATGGAACTTTCACACTCAGAAAAAGTTTAATGAATTAAACCTCTACTGAGGCAAGTTTTAGCTCAGTGCAGAGGCTATTCTTTCTTTACGTCCCCTTCTTTCTCTCATATGCGTATCTGTCCTGTGAGTATAAAGAATTCCACTGTTGTTTATCTTCACATGGAAATAGCAGTTTATGGGAAGTGTTCCCATAGCTTGGAAAGCAGCTGGCTGGGATCCACTCTGTGAAGAGGAATAAAGATTATTCAGGAAACGGTAAACCTTTACTCCTGTAGCTGATGCTTTGTTTAAACGTTTTAGGGTTTGGATGCACTCATGGTCAACTTATGGCGTCGAAAAGAGAAAATGTGCAAGCTGGTTTCATTTGAAAAGGTAGCCTGGCTCCTCCCCGATGCCCTGGTTTTGTTGTGCTGTCCGACACAAGGTCAAAGGTTTTGTTCTGTCCACAACCTAAAGAAGTGTCTGGAACCCCTTATTTAACCTCATTGGTGGAAGTGGTCGTTCGGTTTTTGTTTAGTATGTGTGACGATTGAATTATAGAAGATAACATCTCAGCTCAGAAATCATACTAGCCTGTCAGGTTTTCCCTTTTATACAGCCTGTTTTATAATTAATAATGAATACTGTTCTCCCTCCCACCCCCAAAAGTCAAGCCTACTTTAGTCATAAAGGCTGTTCTTTAAAAGGAAAGGAAGACTTACACTTTGACTGACTCGACTCTAGTTAATAAGCATCCCTTTCTCTTCTCCCTCATCAGTATATTTTCAGGTATTTCTAAACAGACATTACATAGGAAAGAAGCAGAGAGGAATTAAAACTAAATGTGGATCCTTAATCAAAATTCACAGTTCACAGTTGCAATGTATTCTGTTGAGTGAGTCTCCTGAATTTTATTTTATTTCCCTATTAATAGTAGCAGCCCCAAAACACTTTCTGGAGAGGACAATGTTCAAAGATAACTTAGGAAGATATATTTTTGTTCTGCTCTCTTTCACACTGAAGCTGAGGATACAACTGAAATTTTAATTTCAAGTTAATAATTTATTCAGTAGAACAAGCCCAACATTTTCAATGATGCCTTACAGATATCCAACTTACTGAATTTCAGTGGCAGTGGACACCTAATTTTAGCCTTATAGGTAGGCTTACAAAAGTCCTTTGAAGATTTAAACATGAACATAAGATTTCCTGAGGTGCAAGAAGTCACCTGAGATCTAAGACACAAGAGAAAAGAACAAAGAGCCAAATGAGATTTTTAACATACCTAGTTAGAGCTGCCTCACTTTAGAGATGCCCAGGTTTTTCCAGTTCAGTGATTCTATTTTTCCTGTGAACACTTAATATAGATGAAATACATCTAAAAAGCAAAGTGAAGTTCTGACAGTAACATGCTGTAGGTTAATTTATGTAACCTCAATGTCAATGCTAAGACAAACATATTGACATAATACAAATTTAGACACAAATTTAAGTAGACATAAACCCATGCTACCATGTTTTTATGCCTATCCTGCACTAATGTGAGGTATGGAAATGTGCTATCATACATTATTATTGTACCTTCCTTTTGCTGTTCATTCATTCATGACCATGGTGTTCATGGTCAGCTCTTAACAACTGTTTGCACAAATCGCACTGAGGTCAATGATAGATGAGGTAATATATCTTCTGAAACTCAAAGCCCAGCAAAGGTTTCCTTCAGAAGACATACAACGTCTTGATGCTCCCAGGACTAGAACCAGTTACACCCCATTTTGGACTATCCACTCCATTCACTCAAGATACGGAAAACCAAAGTTTGATACATTCCTGTACCATCCCATTCTGAAGAGTACAGTCAGGCTGTAGTCTGATTCACTGAAGTGTGTCAGTGTCATCTACCAAGAGAGAGAAAATCTAATTTTGTAGCTAAACCCATTCCTGGAGAACGGTTTGCTGGTTTCACTAGATGTAGTGGGGATTTATTTAGCTTGCTTTTTTTTTTTTCCAGTGGGGAAAATAATACATGCAGCACCTGAAATTTTAGCAAAGCTTCATTTATATTCATACGAACAAGACATTTTGAAATGCTTGCTTTATGAGCTTCTTTCTCCATTTTTGCATCTGATAGGCACTGTTAAAACAAAATGTAAAAGGCCCTGGGGATATGTGATTCACTTACTATAGCAGTTTTCGTCCTTGAATTTGTACACTTATCCTTTCCTTTCCATCAATACGTAATTTACTAGTGATTTTTTTCAAAACCCATTAAGGCAACTGTGAAGTTGGGTCTTCATTTCATATGCACTCTGCACAACAGCAGTGGTCTAACGGTACTTATTGTTAGCAAAATTACTAAAAAGCATTACTGTGTCAGGTAAAAATAAATAAATACTTTCATTCCTTATAATAAGGATTAGAAAGAGGTCCAGCCTATGGTACAGGCTGGCATAACCCAAGGACTCTTTACTGCTGTTCAAAATCTAATTGTCCATCACAGCCTGGCTTGTCATTCCTGTAGTCTGTGTACTCCAATGGTGCTCTGCTTCACCTCTTGAATCATTTTATGTCCTCTTGTTGACCTGTTGATGTCTGCCAAGACACAATCACTTCTGCATTTGGTCTCCCTTCTTAACAGCAACTTGAGGGAGTGCTTCCAGAAATAAGGGGCCATTAGGGAGATGAAGGCAAGCAAGTCTAGTACTGAGGATGCCGCCATCTTTCATCACTGGCCAACACCAGAAAAGTTCTGCCAGTCTTGGTGGGGTTCAGTTCTAGCAGTTTCATACATAAAATTTATGTATGTGAATGATAGAGTGTCAATCTTTCTTAAAATTTTTTTGTGTAGTGCATGAATTCATTAATAACCAGACATTAAAACAAACACATAGGTGAAGCATTGGGAAGAATAGAGTGTCCTTAACTGTTGGAAAGGTGGTAAGGAAAAAGCTTTTTGGTGTGTGTTCAAATTGTTTTGCAAATTACAGGATTAATTATGTTGATTTTCATGGTGTTTTGGGCCAGACTATCAGGTTTAAACACTGCGTGCAACACCTCTGTCTGATTGGCTATACCTTTTCTATTGTATTGCAGTTATGATATTAATTAATAATTTAGGTTAAATTAATATTTTATTTGAATATATATATTGACAAATTGTTATGAGGAATGTTGGGAGCCTGGTTGTAAAGCATAGACACATCTGTGGACTGCACTTTTTTTTTTAAACTTAGTTCTCAGAGAGTACAACGTAGTTTAAACATGCACATGTGTATTTATGCAAGAAAAAATGCTTTGTAGGAAATCCTGAGACCTGCAAGGGCTAAGTATGACCTGCTTGACCTGCTAAATAAACAGTCTCCTCCAGGTATAGACCAAGACTGCAAAGTTCTTCTGCCTTTTTCAAGACTGAAAAGTGAAAAACTGGAATACAGAGATACAGGAAAAGAAGGTTAGAATAGAAACCACTATATGACCTTTGTAGCATGTTATTGTAGCATGTCTGAGCAGGCATATGCATCTATATAAACAGGATGTTAATCATTTAGACTATGAGTTGAAGGAACAGCAAGGACAGAAATTAGTAAAGACTTCTCATTTCTTGATGTTTTAAAGAGCCTCCTGCCCACTGAAAGAACTGTCTTTATAAAGAGCAAAGAAAATGTATTTTCACTAATGCACCCTATCAGCTACTTTGCAGAGTCCTCTGCTGGTATTTAGATGATGAGTGAAACTTTCAAACATGCAAATAACGAGGAAGAACCTCTCTGTTCCACGTCATTGTACTGACCATTTTGGAATTGTGCAATGTGGTATTGCCTGTCAAATTTTACATGCTTAACTTTAGAAAACTTCAGAGAGACAGGTTAATACGTGAAATATTCACTAAATTTTCAGCTTTTTAAGATCAGAGAGCTCTGGATTATTTGTCCTTGATTTTAAATTTGATAATCAAGTAGTGGTTGAATTTAAGCATAAATACTGTAGTTTTTCAGATCAAAAAACCTGACTAAGTTAAAGCAGTGTCTGATAGTCTCATTTTAAAGAAAATAAACCATTGCAAAAACACTGCATAAATTAAAAAGAAGTGGCATAATCCAGTTTAAGCAAAATAATTTTTTTAACTGTAATTTTTTTTACAGTCTCAAATGTTAATACGATTAGAGTTTAAATAAAAAAAATATTAAGAACTTCACACTTCGTTCTTCAAAAAACTCAGTAAATACCTAATTTCAATGTAACTTGCTCTGGATTTTGTGCAGCAGCTTTCTTTTGTTCCTCATGTCTCTGCTTCTTCCAATCCAACCCCCATACCACATGCTCCGCAATTCCTCCTGTTTCCATTTCATCCTTCTAAGAACTGCTCAGCCTAAGTACATTGAGAACACTACAACACGTCCCAAAAACATAAAGTTAACCCGTAACTTTCCCATGACAGACTGCATAAACTCAGGGAAACAGTTCTTGCATAACCTTGTCAATCAATACACACTTCATAGCAGCTGCCGCTGCCCTGAAATTATGGTAAAGGATACCTTCCTGAACCGACCAACGACATGCTGCCATAAAGGGGTTAATTACCATCATTTGTGCACTCTACTTAATGCCTTTTTTCTCATCAGCACTCTCTCTCCCTTGTGCATGCGCTGCGTTTCATAAATAACTGACAAGATAAAGAACTTTGGATGAAATCATCTTATGAAAACCACCAGAGGCTGGACCATATGTGCTCGGGTATCTAAACCCCCTTGTCTTCCAAGGCAGTGAAATAGTTAAGATCTTTAGAGATGAAGAATAGATTCCAGTACTTCTTTGCTATTTCATTGCTACAAGAGTTAGCTGTAATCATGCTCCTTATTTTTTTTTTTTCGTTTTCATGCTGTTGAATAAACCCTGCAGATTTACAGTTCCATAGCTTATTGTACGTATGTATGTATGTATGTATGTATGTATGTATGTATATATATATGCATGCATTATTCAGAACCTAAAACCATATGGAGAAGTCTGCTTTCTTGGCTTTTTTTTTTTTTTTTTTTTTTTGGTACCAGGAAGTAGTAAAATGTTTTGAGATGCTATTAAGTCTTTAAGTTACAAAATCTAGATTCCACCTTAAAAATGTTCCATACTGTACATTGCATAGCCTGGGGTGCTGACTAGCTGCCAAATATCTATCAGAGAGTGATTTATGATATATGATATGTTCCTCAGCCCAAGTGGAGACTGTTTAGTTGAAACATGAGAAAGGAGAGGCCTTGTGCTCTCAAAACTATGATGACAAGTTTCTGTTTGGCTTTCTGAGGGAACATACAGTACAAAACGTGCCATATTTTACAACACCAAAACTTATGTAAGGAACAAAACTAAATTCACTTAACCCCTGGTTTTATTGGTTTTTCCTTTCTCTCTATTTTTGTGTGAAGTCTGCTTCTTATTGTAAAAAAAAAACAACCCACCTTTTCTTTTGTTTTTTTGCAGTGTCTGTGAAACAGACTTGCAACAGCTTGATTCTGAAAGTTAAAATATTTTCAATAACTAATAGCTGTCTGAATGTATTTTTAAAATGAGATTTCAGACCCATAATTTAAATTTTGCTTGTGCTTTCTTTTCAACTCTAACTAAAGCCTGTGTTATGGTTTCTGATGCTTTTCATTCTAAAAATAATTTTTCCCTGCAGCTGTGAAGAAGTACCTCTGCCATGCTATTTTTGGGATCCACACTTTAACATGCCTGGGTAGAACAATATGGTAGGTGACCTCTAGGTTTTTGAACAAGAATATTCATCAAGGTTTTGTGACAGTATTCATGGATAGTTACAGCCAGGGTAGAACAAAAAAGTTGCCTGTTTAATCTAGTTGATATATCTGTCTTAGATAGACATTCAGTCACCACAGTATGGAAGTGCTAAAATACAGGACGAAGCAGAAACAAAGCCAAAGCCTCTTTACCTAAAGGAGGCTGCTTTTGTTTTTTCATATCATTATACTGTCTGTCTTTGCAAGCCCTCTCTCTGCATTTGTTATTTTCCAGGTTTTGCTGTGGGAGAACGGCTGATATGAAAGGCTGTCTTTACACAGGGCAGTGAAAATGATCAGCCTAGAGCATGTTCTGATGCCACGTCAAGCCTTTCACAGCTGCGTGGTGAGTACCTCTGACCTTCAGCATTTTGTATCCATGGTATGCCAAAAGCCTGAGCCCGGACAGAAGATACAGCAAGTACATAATTATGAAAACTTATTTATGAAAACTTACAACCTCGGCTTACAAAACCTTGCAGCTCCTCACTTTCTGAAAAAAAAAAATCCAACCCACTTTGAATCTAAGCAGTCTAAGTGCAGAAGGAAACAAATATTTTTCCTGTCTTTCTACAAACGAACAGTTATGGCAAAGGCCGTACCTACTTTGGTGCATCTAGGAGTGCTTCCCAGGTCTACTATGACATTGTTCCAGCTCCATATTCAAGTGAAGACCCAGAACCAGGTTTGCGCTATTGTGTGTCTGGATTTCTGCTAAGAAGTATGGGCCCAATAGAGCCAGGGAGTACTTTGGCCACAACCCCAGCCTTGGCAGCTGAGAGCACAAGACTGTGGCATGTGTAACAGCACCCATCCACCACTCAGTCCAGATACAGCCCGGAAGACAAGGTGACATACCCAATGACATAACAGAAAAAGAAACTTACTTCACCTCTTCTGAGTTCTTGTAGGGTCCTTAAATACAGGACCTTATTTCTCTGAGATTCATTGAGGACATAGATAATTTCCACATATGTGATTAGTACAGTTATTTGGAGAAGTTGGACATCACAGTGTAGACTTTGGCTTCAGTCCATTGAGGCTGTCTGGATGAAAGATCAGGCTCTTCTGTTGGATGTGCAGAGAGCAGAGGCTGTAGAGAATGAATATGCACTTGTCTCAGACCATTAAGACAGAGAAAAGCTGCTGAGAGAGCTGGTTAATAAACTGTGAGACAGGTATGTTTCTGTTCAGATAGATTATTTTTCTTGCTCAGTCAGAATTAAATCCCTGGGAAGTCAATTTGACCAGTCAATCAATAGCAGAAAAAACCCAATCAACACTGGTTATTGAGCTTCACTATCCCTTCAGTTACTGGGTCAATATGCTACTGATAGATGTCTTCGGACTTAATAACTGGCCCATTCCAGGTATGTGCAAGTCAACAGCTTGGGAAAGTCCTGCTCTGAAGGTTTTTTGAAAGCGCTGCTTCCAAAGTCCAGACATAGCAAGCTGTTGTGGGGTAATGGAGCTGATTGGTTTGAGAAAAGGTGCAAGCTGTAAACCTGACATGCCTAGAAGGTAAGCAAACGTTACTTTGGGAATGGAGACACTCCATCACTCAGAGTTGTGCAGCTATGTGACTTCACTGCATGTCTCCCAAAATTGATATTTTGTGTGACACTTTCTTAACTGAAATTGAATCTTGAGGTATTCTGAAACACATCTTTAGCCATTCTGAATGTGGCTTTTTAAAGTTCTGCCTCAAATGTTAACTTAGTTATTGTCACATATTGCATTTTCATTCCCCCTAAGAAAACAAGTAGCACCCTAAGTCTGAGCCCACTTACTGCAATACCTGTGATATATAAGGAGGCATAGAATGTTGTGAGGAAAATAAAATGAAACTTTCCAACAATTAAGAATGGATAGTCAGATAGAGAGACATAAACCTGTAAATAGACTAATTCTCTATCCTGTGCTCAGTGTGAACCTTTAGTTATATTCTGAATTAATCCCCCTTCCTGGGTGGCTTTATAGTTAACACAGAGTAATAACACTATACCAACCACTGCTTAAGCTGTTGCCAGGATCTCCTTTGTCTTGAGGTCCTTGCTTGCTTGTGTACAAACAGGCACAACTACCACTATTTTGTGTAAAGTGACCCAGTCTCTTCTGCCAAAAAGATCCAAATGTGCCCCAGCTGGATTTTATCTGGAAGATACAAGAGCAGGTTAGCAGCACAGTATCGAGTGGCTCATAGAAAAGGCATAATGAGCTGCTGAGATTCATGGCAGGCCGTTCGGATTGCCTTCCCGCCATATCTCACAGTGTTACATCAATATTTGATGTTTTGAAATAATAGTGCTTCATAATCAGAGTAGAAGTGTGCCTGTGGAATGCTAACTAGTGACTGTTTTAGATGACTTTTAGCAAAAAATGACAAAACAGTTTTCATCCCTCTCAGCCTGGGGAATGCTGGTATTATCTGTTACTTTACTGACAATACTGAAAAGATCTAGTTATGTTTAAAAGGACATTGTAAATTGTCTGCTATCTGCTCTGCAGAACTGTTAGAATATGAAAACTGTTGAAGGTTATGGGTTCACCAGCAACTTTTCCTCACTTGGGAATAATCTGTTGCTGTTTGAGAGCATAAACAGCCCTATTAATGTTAAAATAATTGTTCAAGACATTTTCTTATGCTTGGATATTCAGTATAAGTGCAACTTGGCTAGCGGCTGCAACAAACAAACATCCTGTCGAAGTGCCTGGCACTCTGTGTTCCTGCATGATTGGCAGGAAACTCTGTGTTTGGGGAAAGGGAAGATGGACATTACAAAAACTATAAACTTGTTTTCCTAAAACAATAGCATGATACAAAACCAAAAGAGCCTTTTATTTAAATATTTGCTGTTAGATTAGTTTGTCGCACGGGTAAGTCAGGGGAGGGACGGAGAGAGGGTGTGATTGCTTAATACATAACTGAGTCTTAATATAACTGATGCATTACACACATATTTGTTTCCTGGTAGGCTGTGCATCAGCCACACTTTAGTATGCATGGAACTGAAACCAACCATCCGTATGTGCCCAGCCCATTGGGGTTAATTTCTAGTACACTGTATTGGCATTAGTTGCTACGTTAACTTCATTTGACTAGATCCGTCTTCACTATCACTGGGCAATGCAGATGTCCTTCTGCTCATTTGGTCCATTACAGCTCAAACCTCAAGGCAGACCAGGTGTTTTTGTCCCACTAGTGCCATCCTAGTGTTGTGCAGAAGGTTGGCTTTAATCTCTGTGGGGCATTGTGTGGAAGTCCAGCTGGCTAAAGATGCAGCATGGATGTGCTGAACAAGCATGTACCCCAGCTGCTTGGGCAGCATCTCCTCCCCAGTCACTCTCTATAACCCTTAGTGCTGCGCTGAGTCCTGGAAGCTCCTAAGATGGAGGAGAGTGAGCGAACTCTTTATGCAACTGCAATCCTCCAACTTGGAAACCTTCTGGCTCTCTCTGAAACCTTCCTCCTGAAAAGCAGTCTGAAGCAATTCATGAGTTTTATACAACTACACAGGCAACAAATTTATGAGTTTTATACATCTATACAGGCAAGCAGATAAATAATTTCTCTATCTATACAGCCAAGCAGGTAAGGCATGTCAGGAGGGGACTGCTAAATCCCTGTATTTGAAGGACAGTCAAAAATGGGAAGTGGAATTTCCTTTTTTTTAATCTCTTCCCAGTAGGCATATCTAGAAATATACCTGCTTGTCTGTGAGACTCAAAAACATCTTCTGCAACCACTGAGGTAAATTGCAGCTAGATCTTAAAAAATCTTATGCAAAGTATGATCAAGAATGTGGTGGTGAAGGTGTGAATCAGCTATCTTGTCTCTGAAGGAGCTCCGCACAGGACATGGGAAGACCTGCAGAACTTGGTTTTCTGTTCTGTTTTGTCCTGAATTTGCTGATTGTCAGAGGAATAAAGGAAATAAGAATATTATGACTTCTAGATCTGATTGCTATAAACATATAGATAAAGAAATGGAAAGAAGCTTCCAATAACCTTGGGATGAGAAATAATATCCCAGTAAATTTGTTGTTATTTGTTCAATTATGAGAGAGTTACTGCTGCTGTGAAAGGCTTTTGAACTAAAAGATGTTTATAATGTCAGCCTTGTGTTGGTGTGCACTAACATCTGGCACATTTGCAGCAGCAATTGCTTAATATCAAAGGTGGTTCCAGCAAGAAGCATAATCAATTTTGGCAGCAAATTTGCATAAAAATAAGAAAGTTGAGTTTCTGTTCATTGGTCAGAAATAAGAACATTTGTGTTGACTTGCAGTGACAGACCTAATGCAAAGCAGAACTTGTGCTGCTGTAGACTGGGGATTTCTCTGGAGTTGCATGCTCTTCACCTACTGAGGATCTGACCAGCCATACAAGAGCTACTATGCTGCAAAAATGACATAGCTGGGCTGAAAGTTGTAGAAGAAAATGCTAAGGAGAGACAACAGTTTGAGCTTTATGGAAACTGCTGGAACACATAATACCCTTGGATATTAGTATACTGCCATAATCAATATGGTACAACTTGGAAAGAATTGTCTGACATGTGCTGTGTCTATAGTTCCTTTCTTTCCTGTGCAGATGAAGTGTCTGCATGTCCATGGATCACTGTAGACATTCATTCCCTTAATTGTAGGTGGATGTGCTAGATGTCTTAGGTGGATTAAAGGGGATAAGGAGAATCCAGTTGAACTCCAGTATCGCTATTTCTTCTCTATAAGTAATGCTTTTATAAATAATGGATATGCATCATGAGGCAAAAAAACTAGCCAGCTCTAGCCAAACTAAGCCCTACAGCTGCATTAGTCCCAGATCTTAGTTGTGGCAAGGATTTTAAAGATCCCACAGGAGAAAAGGTTGGCGTCCTTTTTATTCTGAAAAGTTGACATGGTAGTCCCTCCTCTAGCATTGTTACTCCTTTTTATTGCAAGTGGATAGTGGATGTTTGGAAAAGGATGACATATTGTACACAGCAGTAAGACTACCTCAATTTGTCTGCGTTCTCTGCAGCCCACTACAAAGGTGTGGGCAGGTATGGCACACCGTTGAGCGTGGCAGCGTGCTGCGCTCTCAGTCCACACAGGTAAGGTCGCAGTACACATGGGAGATGCCTGCGAAGCTTGCTATCTAGAGGAGTAACTGGCACTAGTGCAGCTATAGGATTCAATCTGATTAGGGCTGGCTGAAGCTTCTTTACATCATGCTGCATATCCTTAGACTTAGTTTTTGCTCCAGATTCAAGCTTATGAATGTTTGTAATTAGTTTATTGCAAATAACTGGTATTTGAATTTACAGTCATTTTGATGAGACACAAGTTTCCTACAAAGGTTCTCCAGTCTTAACTTAAAGTCTTGTCTATAGTGAAGAGATTCTCCTCCTGGTGAACTGATTAGCTGGCATATATGCTAAGTTAAAAACAAAAAAATGAAAGAAAACCAACAAAAAATTGTATTTCAAATTGGAACAAATATCAATGGGAGAAGCTGCATGTAGACATTGTTGGTCACAGTGAAAATATTTCGCTGTAAGTGGCATTTAATTTAAAGATTTCACAAATGGGTGGGGACAACTTTGTTAATTTTCAGTGAGTTGACAGGCTCATTACATCTATAATAGCCAGGACTTGATACTGCAATCCTTATTCACCAGAGTGAAAAATAGTTTGAGGCCATGCCATTGTTATGTATAAAATAAATGAGAAATAAAGACCAAAATAAACATTGTTTTTCCTCATTTTTTCGACTTTACCGTCAGCAGAATATTTCTGAAGCTGATGAAGGGATGCTTATTCCTATCTGCTCTGAGACACAAATCAGTCTTCTGTGTTTTCTGATGTATGCCTGAGGTAAAAAGTATAATAACAATAATAATAACAACAATAATTCACAACTCACTGGATAAACAGTTTATTAGTTATGCAGCACTGTATGACAAAACAATATTGTGAAAGTGACATAATCAAATACTTAAAACACTGCAACAACAGAAGTTGAGCAATCCAATATCTTGCAATGGTGCCTTTTTGCTAGACGCTGCTCCTCCATTTAGTGCTTAAATGCAGGGACAAAGTAAAACTCAAAAGGCTTTCAGAATGCCTGTACATCGCAGTCTTGCCGAATGCCCTTCTGGTGCATGGCTTGCACACGAGCTGGCAGCTGGGCAGCATGTGGTGCCCGCAGGTCTGTAGGTCAGTGATCCTGAGGAAACACTCTCACCTTCAGCGCTCTGGTTCTGTCCTGGACTGAAAAGTAAAATTTGGTGACGTACGGAAAAAACAAATCAACATTTATTTATAATTTCTTTTGGGCCTAAGAGCATTCTTAAAGCATTTTCATCTAAAAGGAGACCAAAATTGTTTGTACTTAACTGAAAACAGCCATCTCCAAGGATGAGAGTTGTCCTCTGCCAGCTGCGGTATCCAATGTTGAGAAGGAAGATAATGGGAAACAAAGAGAGGGAGAAGGAAAAAAAGGAAAGGGGAATAAAAATGTGACATAGTCGCAGAGGAGGCCAGTGGAATTTTGTCAGGACAGCCAGATTAGTAATCTTGGTAAAAATGTCCCTCGAAGTCTTAAATGGCTTTGTTTTGGCTTCGTTCAAAAACAGCTTGAGTTTTTACATTTCATGCTCAGGATGAGAAAGGAAAACCATTTAATTCTGGGAATCAACATATGATGTAATGAGGCATACCACAGGGTATGCACTGCCCTATAAAGCACTTTGTTGTGTAGGATCAATAAAATGAAGATGCACGTTAACTGAAGCTGCATTGTGTTGGCATGGCTTGTGGCAAATCCTTACTTTGTAAATTGATAAAAAGGCTGATTTACTTGTACAGCTTAATTCTACTCTGATTAGTGATCACTTCATCATTTGAAATGCTAGAGCAGGGAGGAAGTAGAAGGGAGGGAACCAGTTTCCTATTTGTCTTTAAAATAAAAGGCATTCGACACCTGGCACCCTATAAATACTGTGACACTGTATGACAGCAAACATGGGTACAATGCAGTGCTTATTCTCAGTTGGAATCCATCTGTACACTACAGTAGTAAGACAAAAGAGGATTGTTAGCACTTAAAGGCACCTTGACGCAGTCATACCACTTGACTGTTTTATTAATTGCCCCATCTGTTAAGTGAGAACTTTCTGACATAGGTTGGTACTCGCTCTTAAACCCCTTGGTCTGCTTCCTATTGGTTCCACATGTGTTTGTATTTGTTCTCAGTAGGCAGAGATTCCAGAGAGAAAATGAACCGCTGCAGATCGATTGCAGTATCAGTCATGCAGAAGACATGGTAAAACACGCCACTTCAGTCTGGTTTGCCGTTAACCCTTTGAGCACAGGGAAGTAGGGGGAGAGAAGGAAACCAGTTAGCTGCCAAAGGTATTCCTGGGAGAAATAGGATTGGTATCATGGCTTCTGAATTACTCATCTTGTTAGGAGCTCTCTGCCTTCTAATAATTCTTCACAAATTACATTTCTACCGCTGCCTGTCTTAGAGCTATGTACTTTAGTATAGCCAAGCCAGACAGTATTAGGATGATGTGGAAGATTACACTGCTGTGCTGAGTATTCCTGACCATTCTGCACTGCCTGGATAATTCTCTGACAAAATTACATTGACAACAGCAGTGACTGAACCCTAGAGTGACAAAAGCCAGAGCATTTAAAGGTAAGGCCATGATTCACACCAGCAGGAATAAAACAAACTTGTAGTGTTGTTAAGTGTTTGCAGAAGGTGTGGGCCAACTTCCCTGAATTTTTGGTTGGCACTTATGGTATTGCTTAGAATTATATTCTGAAACATGATTTTAAAAGCATTGAGGAAAAACTTGTAGTTTGAAGATGTGGACAATAATTCAAGACATTTCAATTTATTGAGAAAGTGGGATTAAAATAAAAAAGACCAACTTTATCTGAACTCACAGGTAGAAAAGCAACATTCTTATTACTTGAAAAGGATTGGCAGTGTTGTACTTGGCCAGGACTCTAAAAACTTGGTGACAAATTTCTGAACTTTAAAGGTGACTCCTGTGAATTGCATACATGCATTCATACTTTCATGCTTGAGGGAGGCAAGTAGGACCTGTTATCTCCAAAATCCAAGTTGGCATAAAAAATTTATTCTTTTATAATGCTACAATTGTGTTGACTGCAAAGCTGGTGAAAGGCTACATTAAATACAAAGGTATGCATAACCCAGTCATTTGTCATAGAATCATAGAATCATTTAGGTTGGAAAATACCTATAAGATCATCAAGTCCAACCATAAACCTAACACTGCCAAATGTCACTAAGCACCATGTCTGCATGTCTTTTAAATATCTCCAGGGATAGTGACTCAATCACTTCCCTGGGCAGCCTGTTCCAACAGTTGACAACCCTATCCAGTGAAGCATTTTTTTCCTAATACCCAATCTAACCCTCCCCTGGCACAACCTGAGTTCATTGCCTTTTCTCTTATCACTTGTTGCTTGGGAAGAGAGTGGTACCCAGCCTACTACAATCTCCTTTCAAGTAGTTGTAGAGAGCGATAAAGTCTCCCCTCAGCCTCTTCTCCAGACTAAACCCCAGTTCCATCTGCCACTCTTCATAGGACTTGAAGAGTTCTCCAACTCCTTCACCATCTTCATTGCTCTTCTCTGGATACTCTCCAGCACCTCATTGTCTTTCCTGTAATGAGGGCCCCAAAATTGAACACAGGATTTGAGGTGTGGCCTCACCAGTGCTGAGTACAGGGGCACAATCACTTCCCTACTCCTGCTGGCCACACTATTGGCTGTGTGTTGGCCATGCTGTTGGCCTTCTTGGCCACCTGGGCACACTGCCGGCTCATGTTCAGCCGGCTGTCAACCAGCACCCCCAGGTCCGTTTGTACTGGGCAGCTTTCCAGCCACTCCTCCCCAAGCCTGTGGCACTACGTGGGGTTGTTGTGACCTAAGTGCAGGACCCTGCACTTGGCCATGTTGAATGTCATACAATTGACCTCGGCACATTGATCCAGCCTGTCCAGGTCCCTCTGTAGAGCCTTCCTACCCTCCAGCAGATCAACACTCCCACCCACTGAGGGTGCGCTTGATCCCCTCATCCAGATCATTGATAGAGATATTAAACAGAAGTGGCCCTGGGGAACACCACTTGTGACTGGCTGCCAGCTGGATTTAACTCATTCACCACAAGTCTTTGGGGCCGGCCCTCCAGCCAGTTTTTTACCCAGTGAAGAGTATGCTGGTCCAAGCCATGAGCAGCCAGTTTCTCCAGGAGAATGCTGTGGGAAATGGTGTCAAAATCTTTACTAAAACTCAGGTAAATTTTACAATTTTGGGTACAATTAGATGAGAGGATGACATTACAGTTGAAGAGCAACCACAAGGGATGAATGCATGAGTCCTTTTGGCCTGTAGCAATGACCAAGGATGTGCAAGTAAGAAGGATGGAGATTGTCTTTTATGGGACTCTTGCTCCATGCAGTTTCTGATCTTTCTCAAGTGAAGAAGAGGGAGTGCGCTGATATGGCCAACTGAATTCCCAGAAATGTGGCTTCTTTTTGCTGATGTAACTGAAACTGCCAATGACGATGCAGCCACTGGGCATCTGTTTAGTTACACATTATATTAGTGGAGTAACACTGGCCTTCTGAAAAGGCAGAACTAATGGAGGTAAGTGGAGTTAAGTACTGGACAACACAAGCTCTGCGAGCACTTCCTTCTGAGCTTTGTGCAATTAAAAGCTGATGGTTGTGCTGATTACGGTTACTGGGAAAGCTGCTGGATAGTATGAAATGAGAATCCTTGTAGCAAAGACTAAGGCTGTGTAAGTGAGAAGGAAAGAGATTGCATTATATGGGACTCCTGCTATGTAAGGTATGGAATATCCCTTTGGTCAATTCTGGTCAGTTGTCCCAGCTGTGACCCCACCCAACTTCATGCCCAGCCCCAGCCTACTCACTCTGGCTGCCTGCTCTTCATTCTTTCCCATCAGGTATTTATACACATGTAAAAGATCCTCCAGATCACTTTTTTCTCCAGGATGAATACTCCCAGCTCTCTCAGCCTCTCCTCATATGAGAGATGCTCTAGTTCATTAACCACCTTGGTGGCCCTTTGCTGCACTCAATCCATTCTCCATAATCCAACTCCTGTACTTGGGAGCCCGGCACTGGACCCAGCACTCCAGATATGTCTCACAAGGGCTGAGGAGAGGGAAAGAATCACCTCTCTTGACCTGCTGGCAATCCTCTTCTTAATGCAGCCTAGGAAGCTGTTGGCTGCCTTTGTTGCAGCAGCACATGGCTGCCTCATGGTCAGCTTGTTGACTCTCAGGACTCCCCAGGACCTTGTCTCCAGCCTGTTAGCCCTCAGTGTGTACTGATGCCTGTAGCTGTTCCTCCCCAGGTGCAGGACATTGTTCAGTTGCATAAAGTTCCTGTCTGCCCATTTCTCCAGCCTGTGCAGGCTCTCCTGGGTCACAGCAGGATCATCTGATGAATAAGCCTCTCCTCATGTGAAAACCTGCTGAAGGTGCAGTCTGTCCCACTGTCCAGGTCATCAATGAAGACATCAAACAGTACTGGTCCCACTATTGTCCCCTGGTGTACGCAACTGGTTACTGGCCTCCAGATGGACTTTGTGGCACTCATCACAACCCTCTGGGACTGGCCATTCATCCAGTTTTCAATCGACCTTGCTATCCACTTATCAAGCCCGTACCTCTTCAACATGTTTCTAAGAATGTTAAGGGAAAGAACAGTGTCAAAAGCCTTACTGAAGTGGAGGCAAATGACTTCTACTGCTCTCTCCTCATCCACTGTGCCAGTCACTTCATTGCAGAAGGCTGCTGGGAATTTGCTTTCATGAATCCATGCTGACTGCTCCAATAGACCTTGTCTTTCATGTGTTTGGAAATGGTTTCCGGGATTATTCACTCCATCTCCTTCCTAGGGATTGATGTGAAGCTTTACCAACATATTCTTCCCTAGATCCTCATTGTTACCTTTCTTGAAGAAAAGAGTAACATTTTCTGTCTACCCATCATCAGGAGCCTCCCTTGGCCTTTCCAAGATAACCGAGAGTGGCCTTGCAATGACATGGCCACCTCCCTCAGCACTCATGGCTACCTCTCACCAGGGTCTGTGGACACATATAGGTCCAGTTTGTTTAAGTGCTCATTAACCAGATCTTCCTTCACCAAGGGTACAGCTACCTCCCCTTGGGTTTTCCCACAGTCTTAGGGGCCTGGGGTTACTGGAGACTAGTCTCACCAGTAAACACTGAGGTGAAACACTGCCTTTTCCGTGTCCTTTGTCATCAGCTCCCTCACCCCATTTAGCAGTTGGCCCACATTTTCCTCAGGTTTCCTTTTGCTGCTGATGTCCCTTTAGAAACTTTTCTTGCTGCTCTACAGATTCAGAATTTTAGACTGTTCTTAAAGCTATCTGAGAGACAATCATTACTATCTTTTCTTAGAAAACTCTAACTAGAGATAAAGCAAGCATGTAATGTTATTGTATATGCAGAGTCTACTTTAGGGTTGGACCATACCAATTTTAATGCAGTTTTTAGATGAGATTTTAGCTTTATCAAGATCAGAATAGCTCTACAAATGCATCAAAGCTTTAATCTCACAGTTTATTGTGGCAACAGACCCTCCACATGGACAGAATTACAAGACTGTCTTTAGATGGCTGATGATGTTCCAGTCATCTTTTTCTCTTTAAAAATATACATTTGTTGAAAAAATCAGGGTTGAACAAGCATGAAAGTTTCCAGGTATGCATGAAGGGTATGTAAGTTGACACACTGTTGGGGGGCCTCCTGGCAGAAGACCATATGTGCATCTTTCTCACACTGGACTGTAGTAAGGAGATGTGGCAATTTCTCAGCTTTGGAGCTTTGAGTCAGAATCACTATTCTAACATGCTTATTTTGCATGTGTTGAAGTTTTTTGGCTTGTTAACACATGCCTTAATGACTCAAGGGACGTTCCATTGAAATTGGTTCTTGCTCCATGTTCCTTTTTATATATGTTCAATTGTAACTGCAAACCACCTTAGTGTACAGTGCTTGTTAAGGAGTATCCAGAGGCTGTGACCTTTAGGCTTTGACCTTTTTTTAACTGAGGATTCACATGGAAAATGATTGTGAGCACTGGATCATATTTAGAAGTCAAACTACTATTAATATTCTGATTTTATTTTTCAAGACTGGAACGAACCTTGACCAATAAAATATTAATATTTAATTTACTGGTATCTGCTAATTATTCTTGTTTTCTAAGCTATTACTGTAAAACTGAGGTTATTATTAATGAAAATTTAGGTAGAAGGTTTTGCTCTGTTCTGTTGTTGAGGGGATGAAATAAAAACACAAATATATTTATCACCACTAACCTACAAAGCAAATTTCATCACAACTCAATTAAGAACAGCACACTATCCTCAAAAAGAGGGTCTTTTTACAGATAGAGGTAGTAAATATATTTACACATGTAATATGTTATAAGGTGGTAAGACAATGGTGATAACTTGTGGGAAGTTGCAAAAAGTAGCTGTTGGAGAGACAGGGAGTGTATTTCTCCCATGTCCTGGTGTTCCTAACTCATGTTTTTTGCCACTGTAGCCTCATTCTATGAAAACAGAATGTTACAGACACACTGTAGGGTGTCTTGATCATAAAATTCCTTAATAAACCCTTTATTTCTAGCAAAATAGTTTTTGTATGATCACTAATTCAACAGAACATTCTAAAACGATTTATAATTAAGAGCTAATGCCCATGGAATAGAATATTGTCATAGGTTAATGGCCTCCTGCTGGTTCATGAATGCAGAAGCGTTTATTTTCCAAGCAGCAGGCGCTGGTCCTCTGACAGTCTTCTATTAGAACAACATTTTTTCTATTATATAAAATGACTAGTGCAGATTTAAACATTTTATCTGATGGATGCTGTTGCATCGGCGTGACAGACACTTACTGTACCATGTTTGACCCAATGCACTTTTACAGAGTGAAAGGCCTCTCTCTAGGTCCTAGATTAATCAATGACTTTGAACAGACCTTGTTACTTGCTTGGGCTATCTGAGGAGTAGTTGTTTTGATGTTTCCATTCTCTTCTTCCATTTCATCTCTTGAAAAGCCCTGCAAAATTTAAACTTCTATCAGCTCATAAGCATTTCCATAAAACAGTTCAGGCTCTTTTTGGAAAGCGTTGGGGAACAGCAAAGAAAAGAAGTATATCCCCTATAAAGCAAACAAGGATTAATAAAATTATATGTTACTGGGATTGCTTGAGGGGAAACATGGTTCCAACAGTCTGTGTGCAGCTTGGGTCATACTTTAACTCTTGCCTTTGTTATGATTCCCAAAAGTGATCAGCGCCAATTTAACAGGAGTCAAGTCAGAGAACTGGTCTGTGCACTCTTCTCTTTTTTTTATATGTACATGCCTGGGACTCAAACATGGAGAATAAGCATTGAAGAAGAAATGTGGTTTTATGCAATGGTGAGTCTGATAAGCAGGAGAATATATCTTCTAATGTAAGATATATCACTCACTCCTTCTGTCACCCTGAGCGCATAATTGCTCTGTCTCCATGTTAGGAGTGTAGCTGTAGATCAAAAACGTTTGTACGAGGCTTCAAGATGCAAGAAAAGATGTCATTAGTAAATGTTTTTTGGGATATGTTAGAATAAAGGAACTGGGTAGCAGTTGTGGAAGAAGGAATTTCTCCTAGAAGACTGGGTGCTGAACAAGGAAATGGAACGTCTCAGAAGGTACCTTTTGAGAAAAAATGCCACGAATATTTTTTTAATCTCACAGAACAAGAACTCTCAGTAAATGGCAATGCTGTGAATGATATAACTTGACAAGGCAAGTGACAATTATGAAATTTTGAAGTTAATGGGCTCTGCTTATACTTCTTTAATGTCAATACTGTTGAAGATGCTGCAAAAAAACTTCCAGTAATAAAGGGGTTAACCAGTACAACAGCTGAGTATCCTGTTGGTTCTGAAACACCTTTCTTCCTTGTAGCACTCCCTTACTCCTTTGAAAGACTTTCTGAGTCAGCTCAGCTTCTACCAGTTTCCTTTGAAATGTATTTTTGAGTAGCAGTATAAATTCTTTATCAAAATGTAGGCCATACGCTATTTCCGTTGTTGAACACTCCATTCGGCCTGCACTAAATTAATTAAAGAAATACTTAGTTTCTTTACTAGGAGAGGGAGAGAGTGCATAAGAAAGCAGGAAATGATCTTTACACATCAGTCTCTCCTAGGGAATAACTGAATGCCAAGACTGCTGACCATGCCGCAGCTATAATGAGCTTTTATTAACTTTTCTACTAGTGTTCCCATTCTTTGTCTACTAAGATCCCCTCCCTTCTTAGTATGGCAGCACTCCCAGGTGGATGACAATGCAGTACAGAGTGGTTTCTTCTCAGCTAATAAATGTAGAAATAAGAAAATATTTTCCCTGAATCTTAGCAGCATTGTCTGGAAATACACGCTTTGTACACAGTATGTCCAAATGTCTGGGAACAATGTGAAACTGAGGTTGACACTACTCAAAGTTTAAGTGTCTATTAAAGATCAGGAAGGGGCTGGCCATTACTATGGGATCACAGTTCTCTACTAGAGGTGTTGTAACACTGTTGGTGTTGGGTAACTGCATCTGTCTGAAAATGTTATGGGACTTAATATCTTGGTGAGAACTTATGCCATTGTTACTCTGGTGCATTAGTATTGCTAAAGAGTTACTCCAGATTTAGGATAGCAGAAGCAGATGCACGACTGAACCCAGGCCTCTAGTAAGACAAAAACTTTGTCTTCCTTTGCTTCCTGAATTTCCATGGAAAGTCACTCCACAACTCTTTACAGCCAGCAAGGTCAAAGGAAGGAGATAAATTTTGTGGAGGGATGAGGAAGAGCTGATTCATTCCTGAAAACATAATGGAGCTTATTGAAGAGTTATTCCAGTTTAAGACGTCTTGTACTGTGGATTTTAGAGAAAAAAAGGTGCATCAAAATACCCTAGATATTTTTCTGAATGTTCTCCCACGAATACCTGTTTAATAGGGGTGAATGAGAAGGTATAATGAGCCACAGGGAGTGTGCAAGCTACACAGGAAGAAGGGTATGCAGCAAAAAGAGATGCCAGTATAAATGACTAAAGAAAACTTAAAGCTGGACCTCACAGCTAAGTGCATGTCTGCTAAGTCTTCCTGGGAAGATCTCACCCACATCTCTGGCACTTCCACAGCAGATAACCTAAGCTGACATTCACTTTGGCTGCAGTACAGAAGTAATATTTTCACCAGGATAAACTGTTGTTGAACAGCAGCCCCATTCAATTAGTCATGCTTTCCTTTAGCAGGGATGCATGTTTTCTTTTCCATAGCAGGCTTTTTCTTTTTTTCTATTTTTTTTTTTAGTGCATACTAAGACATTCCCAGTCCCCCTTCCACTGCTTAGACTTGCTAGGTTTGCTTCCATAGAGTTGTCATGTATCATCGACTTAAAATATTTTGATGGGAAGCAAAAAATAGTTTTGATCAAATTTGTTAAGCATTTTTTTAAAGTGTTTAGGAGGTTGTTGTGGGGAAAAGTTATTGCTCTTGCCATCTGTACCTTCTAGTTTTTTAACTTTAGTGAGAAAACAAGGTCTTCATGGCTAATGATACAACTCTGGTAGGACCAGCATCTCTCCATCCTAGCCTACAATACACAAGAGCCTGGATATGAACAAAAGGAATTGCAATATGTTTGCATGATGGGAACTTTACTTAGAACAGCATCAAAATGATTAAATTGGATAAGCAATCATTCAGCTGCCCAGCTGCCTCTGGAAAAAATGTTTAGTGAAAAGGGTGGGATGATTTACACCAACATGTATCCTCCCAAAAAACTGTCAGTCAACAATGTTTTTCTCTCTTCTCCTGAGAAACAGGATTTGTCGGACTTCCTGAGCCAGTGGTATTTAAAATATAAACAAATTAAAACAAAAAACAATAGGTGTTTTTCTACAAAGGAGCTATTCATTTGTGCTTGGCTTTTCATAAAAAAAGGTGTTACAAAAAGTCTAACTACAAACCTATGTTAAAAACATTCTTGTGTAGGGGAACATCTGGTTTTTTTCATCAACATTCAGCTTTTAATTGGTCTGCTTCTCAGTCATCTTGGCCAGTAAAAAGGCATACATTTAGCTACTTCATTCTACTCTGTTTTTTGTGACGCTTCCTCTTTATGATCAGTGTCTTAGCCTAGGATTAGTCTAAAATTAGCGGACCTACATGTGTAGTAAGGTGATAATGTGCCAGGCAGATGGTAGGATTTGTCCTTATGTCAGTGCTGCCTACTGCAGACAGGCACTGGTGCAAGAGTGCAAAATTACATCTCTGAAACATGTTTCCCAGATGCAACTGTTTGATGGTCAGCACAGTAAAACAGATACAACACCCTACACTGAAGACAGCTAACAGAAGTCACTGCATAATCCCATGCTGTACCTATGAATATTATTATGCTCTCTTCCATCCAAACAGCCTCAGTCTCACAAACACTGATGAGCAGTGAAATATCTTTTTATTTTCATGCGCTAAGGATAGCGTGACATAACTTGCCTGGGGCATTGTTCTGCTACTTGTTGTTTATGAGGTTATCCCTTGGTCATTAAAATGAGAATTGCCCACCATTATCGGTTCCTCTACTAGGTCATAAATGTAAACAGAGGGCCAAAAACCAAACCAGAGCTACCCACATCCATGCTTTGGACTGACGGCTAGAATTTTCACACTATTGTAAGAAAATCTCATGATGTATTTTTCAGTTCTCCTCTTTCTAGCAGGGGACATGAAGTCTTCAAACTTGCTATAAATCCTCAGTTCATGACATAATAGGTCTTTAGAAGCCCTTATTATGGCAGGGAGACAACTACATCTTGGTGTATAGTCCTGGGAGAAGCAGGAACCTTGCTCCAGATAGTGAGGAACCTGCCTAAGATGTTTTTCTTATAGGTGGCCCAGTATTCCCTTATTGCAAGGGGCTGGAGGTGTGTGAGCAGCAGCTGACCAGCACCGTCTGTCCTGTCTTCTCACTGATCTCCACTTCTGTTTCCTGGGGGAAGGGGCTCTGTCTGTGTGTATGTTTGTGTGGAGGCTCCATGCCAGCTGTGGGTGTGGGACCTCAGGTCATGGGGATGTGGACCAGGGTGTCAGCAACTGGAGAGACTGGAGTGTCTGCCTCTTGTCTGGCTGCATAAGTTAGTGTGTGCAATTGCTAGCAAACATCAAGCCAGACTGGCAGTAAGTAGGATAAGGGGTTCGGGAGCCACATTTTGGAGTCGCCTGAACTCTGGGCTTGGGTACTGTTGAGACCTGAAGGTCTGAGCATTGACTACTGGAGCGGCCTTAGGTCTACTGCAGAGACCAGGTATCTGAGTTCCAAAGTTCTGTGGGTCTGGACCAGCTACCAGAGATACCTGTTTGTGTGTGTATGCACGGAGCAACTGGGAGACAGTGAGGTCCAGAGCTACTGGGCAGATGTGTGTCTAAAGCCAGTTACTGGAGGGATCCATACTGAATATACATATATATATATATATAGCATACGTTTTCCACTAACTGGCTTTCATCCTGATCAGCCAGAGAGGGAACAGCATGGGGATGTTAGTGCTGTCCCTGTTTTTGTAAATGCTGCTTTTTCTGCCTGTGAGGCTGGCCGTGTGTACTTGTATACATGTGTTGTGTGTATGTGTGCATGTCTGCCTGTTGGGAGCATACACTGAGCCTTGCTACTCGCTGGACCTGGGGACATGGAGCTACAAGCAGCCTCACCACTGCTGGGCTGCTAGATTTAGCAGCTCTGAATACATACAAGTAAAAGCTTCCACTATTTAGAACATTGACCTGTGGACCATGAGGTACCATCCTCACCATATTACACTGGGGAAAGCATCCAATTCACCCAGCAGGCCAAAGGCAGATCATGTGTGGTTTTGACCTGCTAGAAAAGTGAGAGTCACCACTCAAAGGCAGTGAATAAAACAGAGTGTCTCTGAGCTGGGGATACTGTGGGAGAAGAGGAGTGGACCGGAACAAAAGTCTCCCAGCTCCACTAGCAAGGTATCTGTGAGAGGGAAAAGATTGTAAATGTCTTCCACACCTCACCTCAGCAGACAGAGGTTAATATTTTGAGAAATTTTCAAAGTGAAGACATTGTAAGTTTTATCCTAGTCCCAAATCAAATCAAGGAAACAAAGAGAACCAGTACACTTCTCTTCAAGAGAGTGTCATATCTTAGTCTGGTAAGCTATAACACATAAGGTGTAGTAACTACTATAATAACACATGCCTTATCATGCCTTGTTGTTTAATTGTCTTTCACACTGGATAGTTTTCCACTCTATGCTCTGCCTTGCTCCAAACCACATAGTAAAGAAAGCATTTCTAACACTTAGCATTAAAGTCTTTAAGACAGACCACAGTGCAATTAAACTATTGTGCTTCTGGAGGTGCATAACAGCTTGGCATGTGGTTTTTCCTATATTTCACACTTGGGTTGTATGTGTCAAGAAACAGTGCCAAATGGCAACATATGAAATCTGTCAATGGCGGCTAAATGTATCTTACTGTGGCTAGTCTGCAGATCCCGGTTCCTTGCTTCAAGCACTGCAAAGCAATCCAGAAGCAATGCAAAGGCAGGATGATTGGCTTGACTTCCTCTGTGGCTGACAAATCCTGGAGAGATTTGCACCCTGAGTTCCTTACTTGCAGGGAAACTTGTCAGGACATGGGGCATTTTGAACTCATGGCACATGGGAGCTGGTGGAGGAGACGGGAGATAGATCCTGAAGTGAACTCTTCTACTGTTACAGGAAAATACTGGAAGTGTTTGGAGAATGCCCTGCTGAGCATCTCCGGATAGCTTTATTTTGTGTGAAAGCCACCTGGAAAATCTTCCTGACTCAGCTGGAGTATGAAAACAACTTGCCAAAACATCAGCTCAAGCTCAGCTAATCGCAATGTTAGTTACTAAGTTGTTATTGGCTTAAGTGGCTCTTGGAACCATGAAGGAGCAAAGTGAGTGTGTCAGGAAGTATAAGACAGAGGAGGTGGATGCTGTCTTCCCTTGCTTTCGGTACAAAGCAACAGTGTCATAACTCTTCAGAACTCAGCATCTGTGCATTTGTGTGTGTGATGATATTTAAAAAATAACATATATATATGACTGCATACAAAATGAAAATACATACACTTGCACACATATATATGTGTATGTCATTCATGTGTCTGCATAAGAACACGATCCAGTGAACAGCTTGAAGTCTTCTGTAATTGCTTGCATTTTGGTAGGAATTGTTATGAGATTATAATCCAATCACAACCAAATTGAGTTTTGTTTTTTTTCTGTCATCCAAGCCTGCCTTAATTTGACAGGGGCTGCTGGAAACAGGCATTGTCCTTGAAGGGAAATGTGGACCCCTCTATCTTCTGCATCAAAATTCTGTGACTTGAGGAAAGGGCACTAAGCCGACAGCAGCACAACAGTTTTCTACTAGATGTTTTTGAATGGTTAAATGGCACTAGGGTTTTATTGCCCCGGGATTCATTCTATATCTTAGTGATGACAAAGATGAGTCACCACTGTATAAAGAAAAAGAGAAAAAATGGATAAGGCCTCTGGTTGGGAGAACTGTGCATACAGTCTAAGTCTTTTTCTAACGTTGGTTAGCGGCACCTTTGACAATCATCCGAGTCCTTCCCCAGACCTGTTTTGGAGCAAGTGAATTTATTCTATCAGCCTGAGTGGGTTGTTGCAGTTGCTGGGATACATGTGTAAAAGTATGGATACTGAAAATAGCTGTACCTATATGGCGCGCTCACATAAAAGGCTGAGGAACAATGCTGCTCAATTAGCAGCAAACTGAAACTGGGTGAAGATGATTTGTACCCTGATTAAGCTTCTGTTTCTCGCCGTGAAGGCAGAAGTTCCTGTGCTTCAAAAAACCTCTACAACTCTGTGGATGGTTAAAGGGACTGGGAGCATTTCAAGGCAACTATGACCTTTCAAACCAATGGCTATCTTAGGAAAGACAAGGCAAAATCTTGACTAAAGAAAGAACTGATACAATTTCCCATGAAATGGGAACAGAGCAGCATGTTGCTGTGTAAAACAAAATGATAATGTTGATCCAGACTGGCAAACAGCTCCATTTCGTTTAAGTGCAGAGCCTGGGGAACAGAACTTTTATCAGTTCATGAGTGCCTGTTTCCTGCAGTACTGCAGTATTTGACCTATTACTGCTCAGAATGGGTCACAAGGCTCTCTCTGATAGAATACCTTTTCAGACTGAAAAATTAAAGATTTGGAATTTGAAAGCGATGCATTCACTTCCACTGTATTTGTATCAGTAAAGCCTCCAATAATTTCACATTTACATTACAAAGAAAGATAATTTTATAATTTGAAAACATTGCAAAAAAAAAAATTTTAGTGTCCAGAATTTATTCAGACACAAATATTGTTATTTTTCTTTCTTTTCTGCCCCCCAAAATCCCCAAAGTTCTTTTACTACTTTGGCCTGGGCTGTTTGTAACATTTTTTCTCATTTTAAACACTTTGCTCTGGCATAACATATGCACATATAAATACACACTTAATAATGAATTCACTTAGAAACCATATTTATTGTACTGTAGCTAAAATTAACTGCTTTGATATCACCTAGATGTGTTTTTCTTCAAGTTTATTGTAAACCGCAATATTACTGCATTTTTAGAGTCTTCGTGAGAAAGTCAATCATGATTAAATTAAAGTCATTAAAGAATGCTGGTAAAGATAGAGTGTGAATTACAAAGAACATCAAACAAGATATGCAGGTAACAAAATGAATGAAGCTTAGTTTTCAGTGAATTTGAGGCCTATTTCAGCTTCTGTCACATCCCACCATAGCCTAACTTGCCGCCCTTAAGCCTATTTGTACCTCAAACTCTTTTTGCATCTCCAGTACCCTTGGGGCATATAACTGCCTGCATCTCTGCCTGACTGCGTGTCAGGGAGCAGGCAGGGGCACTGGCCTGGACCGGGATGTGTGCTAGCCTGCTGGGACAGCTACAGCCTCTCTGAACAGCCATCTGAACTACCAGCCATTTCCCTGGAACACGCACTAAACTTGGGCTCTCTCAAATCTCAACTCAGATTTTATGTGCATTTGTAGCTAACATATTTTTTCTCTACTTTCATTTTTGGGCCAAAACATACTTGGTGTTTTTAAATACCTATTACTTATCAGCAATTTAAAATAATTGCACAATAGGGGGTTAACTATAGTCCTTTCATTACCCTTCCACTAAAAGAAAATAAATTAAAATAACCAGGAATAGCAAAGTCAAAAGCTGCTGGAATGATCAGAAAATATTTTAAAGATGTATGAGGATACTGGGGAATTAAGGAAATGCCATATTTGCATGAAAAACTGGGAATTGTTTCAACACAAATTTGTATAAGGTTTGCCCTACAGGTCTTGGTAGTTCTTCTAGGGCTTTCTCTGTGTTTGACATATGTGGAAACACAGAGGGGTTGAACCGGCAGGAAGGGCACAAATTCTCTACATATAACTGCTTTAGTGAAGCACTCCTGGATTCCTGTGTTGCCAGGAAACATGTTAGAGTAGCTGTGGTACTTCAGGGCTTTTGGTTTGAGGCTGGACTGGAGGGAAACTGCTCTTTGAATTTGGCCCTAGAACAGAGAATTTGTAAGAAGGAAGCAGCTGTGGTTGTGGAACAGCTGGCCCATCCACAACTGCGGGTCAGTGGGCAAAGGTGCTAATGGCTTGCCTATTAGTGGGTCTTGGGATATAAGCATCCAGAGTGACATTTTCAAAGAAAGGAACAAAAATTGCTATATGATAGCTGTGTCCAGAACAATACTGATGTAACAAACCCTTTAAAACACTCCCGTCCCACTGAGCCTTTCCCCATACTGTCTCTAATAATAACCTTGAACGAGTGGTTTCTCAGCTGAATGGGTCAATATTGTAGTAGTAAAGGGGTCACTGAGTCTGAACTACATCTAACAAAGCCTAGCTGCTTAACAGAGGCCTTTTGGTGAAAGTTGTTTCATATATGCAACTGGATGCTTTTTCATAGCCTCTCTTCCACCACCTGCTCAAAGAAACAGGACTCACGCATCCTCTGAGAATAAAGACTATCAAAATGCTGCAGGTCAGCACACCTACAAGCTTTGCAGCTCCGTTGCTGTTGCAGCTTCATACGCTGTTGCATAATGAAGGAATTATTCTTATTTCAATAAGAAAGCGGAAAACTTAATGAAAAAGATGAGGGAATTTTTTTCTCAGTGTCATATGTATATAAAGTATGCCATACAAGGGTACTGAGACATTGAAAATGTTATTTCCTTTAAAGCTGGACAGTGATTGGCACAACGAAGCCACAGTTTATCAACATATTTGAATTAGTAATAAACTGCTGAAAACATTTAGGGAGCATGTAAGTCGTGATTATAGTAGTTTAGGAGTCTATGTGTTTGAGTTCAACAGTCAGACATTCTTGCTGCACAGAAGGGAATATGATCCTGCATTGGAAGCATTAAACAAGAAGGGAATGTTTTCCTTAAAGAGACCCTGAAAACTGATTTATGGCCCACCAGTTGCATCTCATACTGGAAAAGGAAACCCCATAAATAAAATTGTTTAGAGGGAGTTCAGTACACCTTCCAAAGAGCCATCTAAAAAGTTTTCTTTTAAAATAAATAAATGCTGAACAATAAAATAACATTAAGTCTAGTCCTAGCTTCTATTCCACATTTTAACTGCTTTGTGACTGTATTCATCTAAGTTTTGTAGCGAACCTTCTGAAGAGACAAACTCCCAATGAAAAAGCGGACTCTAAAAGTGATATATCAGACATGTAAGGAAACACCTGGACGTATCAGGATTCTTTATATCTCAGTAATGCCTGAAGGTCTACTCATGACTGAAATCCTGTTTTACTGTGTACCGTTTAAAAACAAAGTATATTTCCCACAACCTACTTAAAAAAAAAAAAAAAGGAAAGAAAGAAAGAATGTTGTTGGATACATTAGGTTTGTCTTCACTGCAGAGCACATCTGCTGGGAGGAAGAAAACTGCTATATTGTATAAATTTCTTAAAAGTCAACTTCACAACTGCTGGTGTTTGGGTAGGTGATACTAGGGACTTACATTTGTATTAACTATTCATCTTAAAAGAAAATGTCTTTAAAACTGTCTTCAAAATGGCACAGTGATTGGAAGAAGAGAGTAAAGTGGAAAAAACAATCTATGATACCCTTATTTCAGAAAGAAGTCTATCACATCCAAAGACAACCTATGACATGGTAATGAATTATGTGTATTTGAGGAAAGATTTTTCTCATGAGTATATTTTTTTGTGCAGCTATATAGTGAAAGTGTTTGCATTTCCCCTTTCCATATTAAGTTCTGCTTCTGAATACTTTTTCTTTCTAGCATATGTAGATGGACACCTTGTCTGAAGTTGATAATATGAATTGCAAAAAAATGGAAGAATTGTGTATGTTTAGAAATCTGTACCTTACTCAGCAACAAGTTAATTAAGCAAGGTCTGTAAGATGTATTTTGGCTCCCTGAGGTAGTAAATTGAGAAATAAGCTCAAGCTCTTGCTCCAAATGCTCCCTGTATTTGAAGAAATTCAGAGACACATCCAAACCTCTGCTGTTTCTGGTCTGCATGATGGACTGAACCAATACCTCAAATCCAAACACCCCTGGCTTGAGTGGAAGGGAAAAAATTAGTGTTGTCAGGGAATGAACTGGGTAATTTTTGATGCAGCATTCCAGAAAACATAATCTATGGCATACGTCCAGTTCCTATTTACTAACCAGAGAACTAGCTGCAGCTGTTTATTATGACTGGTTGTGCCAGTTTGATAGCGTGTAATCATATTTGCACAAAGATAAAAAGGAAGGTGTTACAGAACAGAGTTTAGCCATGCTTTTACCATGAATCAAAGGTAATTTCAGAGTAATTAGGTATAATTTGTTAAAGGATTCTTCCCAGCAAATGATGGCTCTGATTTCATAATTACAGGACAATGCTTACTATGGCTTTCAAGGCAAGATAAAACATACCTGAGGGGGTAGTGTCCCTCACTAGACAGATCTAATGTTGCTGTTGAAAGACAGGTGTTTTGTCAGATTTCAGCTACACACTTTAGCACCTGCAATGCATTAACCATAGCAGTGATGTTAATGGAGACCAGGTGGTTCTTCCAGCCTCCAGACGAGGAACTGGCATGAGTGTTACTGTGTGCTACCTGGGAGTCTCCCATTTATCTCTCCAGATGGGCTTTGATGCCTGCCAGAAGGTGTCCTTTCAAACTTCTAGCGTGGGAAGAACCTCAAGCCTGGGAGAAACTCCAATGGAGCAATCAGATAAGGTCAGACAGAGAAAATGCCAGCATTGAAGCTCATGAGAATGTGGCTATGCATGGAGCAAGAAAACAACCTGCAGAAAAAACGATACTTCATTAAAGTTATGCAGCCATATCTATTCTTTTTGTCCTAGGATCTGGGGCAGGGACCTGAGTGTCCAGAAAATAGCAATAGAATAACTATAAAAGCTACAAGACAGAGATCAAAAAGCTGTCATTGACGCTGCCAGGTACAGTCCAATTGAAAGGCCCTTATTCCTTTAAAATTTTGAGGTTTGGTATTTAACCTGGAAATAGGTAATGGATGCCTTGAGCAAGATTTATTTTTAATAAAACACAAGGTTTTCATTGTGATTGTGCCTACATAGTTTTAATATTCTATTATTGATCTTGAAATTTTTTTTAAAGGAACTTGTTACAGGACAATCTTTTCCCTTTTTCTTTCCATTTCCACATGTTAGATTTCAGGTTGTCCACTCCCTGTAATTTATAACAGTTAAGGAAAAGTTAGTAATGGTTCTGAGAGGGGAAAAAAATAAGAAACCTATTGAAAGGGAAAAGAAAAGGGAAAAGGTCTACATTCTCAGCAGGAGTTTAGTTAATTATCTGACTCCTTCCCAGTCAGTTCTGGCACATGACACTACCTCAGCAAAACAATTAGCCTTTCCACACTGAGGGGAAGAAACAGGGATGGTCAAATATCAGAATGTGTGACATAGTGCTTAACTCTAAAGACCTAGTTAAGTTAGTTAAGTTAGAGCAGACCTGAAGCACTGCAGATATAGGGCTTGTTGACTCTTTGCTTTTAAATGTGACATTCTTGAACTGAAAATACAGAGTGGGAGGAGACAGGAAAGTTGTGCGTAAGGTAGAGTTTTGAAAGGCTAAGCTACTGCGTAGTGCATGTAATGAATCCTGTTGTGCTGTCCAGTTAATGAACCCTCCTGTTCTGAACTCTCAGGCAGCAAAGAAGTGGGATCAGCTGATGTGCTTTCTTTCCCTGCTCATTTGTTACTGATTTTATTCTGTGTTTGAGATATCTATGGAGTCCTTGGCCAAAAATTGCTTGGGCCATAATACATCTAAACCATTTTATACCAAAACATCAATCTGCATAGATAATATGGACATTGTGGATTTTTTATTTAAATCTATTTTTTTTTTCCCTGAAGTCAGTCAGCCTCACCTTGATCCCTGGGAAGGTGATGGAGCAGCTAGTCCTGGAAACAATTTCCAAGCACATTAAGGACGAAAAAATCATGAGGAGTATGGTTTCACCACTGAGAAGTCATGCTTGACCAACTTGATAAAATTCTACAATGAAATGACTGGCCTGGTAGATAAGTGGAGAGCAGTGGATATTGCCTATAGGACTCAGTAAGACCTTTGACATTGTCTCCCGTAAGATCCTTGTAGATAAGCTGTTGATATATGAGCTGGGTGAGCAGGCAGTAAGCTGGATTGAAAACTGAATGACCAGGCCCAGAAAGTGGTGATCAGTGAAACGAAGTCTAGTTGGAGGGCAGTTGGAGTGGTGTACCCCAGGGGTCAACGCTGGGTCCAGTTCTGTTTAACATCTTCATTAATCATCTGGATGATAAGGCAGAGTGTACCCTCACCAAGTTTTTGCTGCCGACACAAAACTGGGAGGAGCACTGATATACCAGGTGATCGTGCTGCCACCCAGAGGGACCTTGACAGGCTGTAAATATGGGCCAACAGGAACTTCATGAAGTTCAACAAGAAGTGCAAGGTCCTGCACCTGGGGAGGAACAACCCCCATGCACCACTATATTCTGGGGACCACCTAGCTGGAACACAGCTTGGCAGAAGAAGACCTGGGGGTCCTGCTGGGCACAAAGTTGAACATGAATCAACAATTTGCCCTTGCCACAAAGAAGGCCAATGGGATTCTGTGCTGCATTAGACAAAGTATTGCCAAGAGGTAGAGGCAGGTGACCGTATTCCTCTCCTCAGCACTGGTGAGGCCACACCTGCTGTACTCAGTTCAGTTCTGGCCCCTGCAACAAGAGAGACATGGACACACTGGAGAGAGTCCAGCAAAGGGCCATAAAGATGATGAAGGGACTGGAGCATCTCTCCTATGAGGAAAGGCTGGGAGAACTGGGACTGTTCAGCCTGGAGAAGAGAAGGCTCAGCAGGGATCTTGTTAATATATATAAATACCTGAACGTAGAATGCAACAACAGAGCCAGGCTCTTTCCAGTGGCAGCCAGTTACAGGACCAGAGGCAATGGGCACAAACTGGACACAGGAAGTTCTCTCTGAACATCAGGAAACACCTTTTCACTGTGAGGGTGGCCGAGCACTGTCACAAGTTGCCCAGAGAGGTTTTGGAATTTCCATCCTTGGAGATAATCAAAAGCCATTTGCACATGGTCCTGGACAACCTGCTCTAGGTGGCCCTGCTTGAGCAGGGCTGTTGGACCAGATGACCCCCAGAGGTCCCTTCCAACCTTAACCATTCCGTGACTACACGGTTCCATGATTCTGTGGTTTTTACCTTATCCCTCTTTCATCACTGACCTGAATACCTCACACAGCAGCCACTGTCTTCCTAGCTGCAGAAAAAAAAAGAAGAATGCAAGTCTAGATGCTGTTTGTATTATTGACCTTTGGGACAGCAGTTACACTGTGTGGATGGAGTTTCTCTGCAGGAGACTACTGAAATGATAGGTCCTTTACTTCAGTGGCCTCTGGATCAAACTTTTTTGCATAGTCTTTGTAACTCTTTAAATTCCAGATTGCATTGTAGCCAGCATATGTTATAGGAAAAGAAAATACCCTTACTGAAATTATTAGAACTATTACTATTAATGCTTGTGTTCATGCAGCAAGTTAAATTCTGCTGTGCAATAGATTATGTTCTTGTTTTTACTTGAAGTGATAGTGCAACTGCTGTCTTTTATAAGAAAGCATTCTCTTCCCCACTCTGAGAAAAATCTACATTTTTTGAAGAGATTGAAGAATATATATTTATCATAGTTTTGAAGTCTAATCCATTAAGAATATTCTCAACAAACTTGCATTTTGATGAATGTGCCTTTCTGGGTCCACTGACAGCAAAAGTGGCAAAATATTGAGAATTAGAAGCTTGTATATGTTCAAAGGAATAACCCACACCAGGGTGATTACTTGACATGTAACAAACCAGACAATCACACCAGGCACTGTCAGTAGGGGATTTTTTTTGTAGTATATAGAAATTGTCCTAGGAGTGTAATATAAGTCTGCAAATGACAGAGCAATCATGCATAGCTGATTAATGAATATTTTTCTTAATTTTCAGGTCATTTTATTGTAGCAACCTGAAATGGTGTTTTTTAGTTTTGTGCGTGATTTACACAATTATGAAGTATGAAAATATTTTAGTAATCTGAAAAAGGAGACACAGAAAGGTGAGCGATTATGCTTTTTCTAGATATTAAGATGTTTAAACATTCATCTGCATAGCTAGGCAACTAATGGGATATTTTTGAAATATTTCTGGTTGTCCTAATGTCTTTTTGGTACTTGAAAACTGATCCATAGGTACCTACCCAGAAGACTTCCTGACAGAGCAGCTCCTGAACTGGGAAGATGAATGCAGAACACCTCACAGGGTCTCTGCTCTGGTGCTGGTCCTCCTTGCCCAGCCTGTTTGAACCTCCAGCTCAACAAAGTTGTTTCACAAATTTTTACACAATCTTTGTAACTTGATGGTAATAATTATGGTAGTGGAACAAACCAATGGACCACCTAGGCCAATCTTCTACCTATAACAATACCCAAGTGTCTCAGTGGATGGCATAAATTACTTGCAAAGCACAAAATGGTGGAACAGTTAACCATGGGAGAAGTCTTTTCCTAATGCCAGCTGATAATCAGCTTTGTTTCCTGAGCCATGAGGTCTGCTTGTCTCAGACACAGATGGAGACTGAAGGAGAGGGCTCTCTGCCTCCCCTTCACTGTTCAGGGATGACAGCTTGTGGCACCCGTGGAGCAATGGCTTTACTCCCTGGCTCACGCTGACTGGCTGTGTACGACAGCGATACCCCTGTGCCCAGGTTCTCTGCCATGGAGAGACACAATCTATGTTGTCATATTTCCCCCCTGCAGCCAAAACTTAACTCCCGAACTCTTAAATCAACCGCCTAAAACACAATTACAAGTATTCATACTGCACCTAAGAGCTGACTTCCATAAGAATGCTCGATTAGGCCCTGAGGTATTCTGCACCTGGACCTCCGGGGCCCTCCTTCTAAGACAAACACTGCAGCTGTTAAGAATAAATTCCACTTTTTCTGGTCATTGTATCCTGAAGCTCTCTTCCTTCAATCTGTCCTGGTTTGTTTCTTGTTTTTTTTTTTTAACTGCCTGTAATCTGTTTGGACAAAAGGACAGATGTGAAGTCCCTTATTATCTTCCTTTGGGGTCTTTGGATAAGTAAAGTGGAAGAAATGGCATTGTATGCCTATGTGTCTGAGTTTTAACCTCCCCTGACTAACAGAGAGAATATTGCAGTTTGCAATTGTTCTCACTCAGGAAAGAGATGAACAGATCTTTCTTGCGCTGGAGTGACAGATTGAAAATAATATTTTTACTCTGTTTTTTTTCCTTCTTATACTACTGCATTCTCTGCATATACCCTGTATAATCTCACCCCTGTCTTACTGCAAGTTTGGTAACTGACATCAGCCTCTAACAGTGTAGTTAGTATTCCTTGTCCTCACATTCTTTCTCTAATGCATCTAGTTTTCCTTCTTTTATTAATAGCACTATTTTGTTGTGTACCCATGTCCAGCTGAAAACTGACAAACAACATTTACATTTAGAATGGTATTTCAGGTGATGATTCCTACTACAGTATCCATCTCTCATTTGAAAAATTTACCTGGACTAGTGGCGCTTTCATTCTTCGTTCACTTTGCTGATGTTTGCAAGGTGATGTAAGGTTTTGCATTTCTTCTCATGTACTGGTTATGTTGTTGACTTTTGCTGTTTGCAATAGCATGTGAAGCTCTACGTGGTTAGTATTTTTCCCTATGCTGTGAAGCTTCTGATGTCTTCCGTCTTGTAATTTGCTTTATTTAAAAATATTCAGTGCTAGAGCACTGTTGGCCTTCCATAGTCTTTGGCCTTGTACAGATGACTGCTTATATTGGTAAACTCTAGTTATTCCAGCAGTTATTTCAGATCTGGTCCCTCCAAACTGCACTATTTAACCCTTCAGCTTCATCTACTACTGCTAAATATTTTCTTCTCTTTATATCCTCTGTTTGACAGTATTCCAGAATTACACAGAATCACAAAGAATCATTAAGGATGGAGAAGACCTCTAAGAACATTAAGTCCAACTGTCAACCCAACACCACCATGCCCACTAAACCATGTCCTGAATTACCACTTCTACACATTTTTTGAACACTTCCAGAGATGGTGACTCCACCAACAGCCTGTTCCAACGTTTGACCACTCTCTTGGTGAAGACGTTTTTCCTAATATCCAGTCTAAACTTCCCCTGGTGCAACTTGAGGCCATTTCCTCTTGTTCTATCACTAGTTACTCGGGAGAAGAGACCAACACCCACCTCACCACAACCCCCTTTCAGGTAGTTGTAGAGAGCGATAAGGTCTCCCCTCAGCCTCCTCTTCTCCAGATGAAACAACCCCAGTTCCCTCAGCCACTGCTTATAAGACTCGTGCTCCAGACCCCTCACCAGCTTCGTTGCCCTTCTGTAGACATGGTCCAGAAGGTGTCATCTGCAAACCCACTGAGGGAACACTCGATCCCCTCATCCAGATCATTGATAAAGATATTAAACAAGACCATACCCAAACCTGAGCCCTTGGGAACACCACTTGTGACCGGCTACCAACTGGATTTAACTCTGTTCACCACAAATAAGCATCCCACTCATAAGCATCATACACTTCTGAAAAATGCATTTGTTAGAGTTTTCTTCTTTGTCCTTTCTAGAGAAGTCAAATGAAAACTCAGGCAGAACTCAAAAACATCAAATACATCAGTCCAGGCTAACTCTGAATAGATATTGTCATCTTTCAACTATTCTTCCTTTTGCTGCAACTCTTGTTTGCAAATATAATTGGGAGTGCTATTTATATCTCAGCCTAGGAGATATTTCTTGGTGTGTCTAATCCCTTGTAGTGTTAAATGATCACTCCTTGCTTAAGATACTTGCAGCAGTTGCACTTTATTCTGTGAAGGACCTCATCTGTCTCTGAATAACAAAAATTGCTTTGCAATGGCTTGACCATGCTTCCTCCAAGAAGCTTAGCTGTTAGGTTCCAGTTCCAGTCTGTAAGAGAAAATGCCAGTCTCCAGTCTGTAAAAGTTCTTGCAAGAGGGGTTATTGAGTAAGATCATAATCCTTCATCTGCTACGGGAACTAATTTAAACAGAGGTTTGAGATTAATATGCTGAGATCATGTCCCAGTATGAGAATAGGAGACTTTCAAAATAAAAAAAGTTAGATTTTATAAAAATAAACAGTAGGGTATTTAAGTTTTGAAATAGAAACATAAAATGTCAGAGGGAGACAGAATAGATTTCTTTTTAAAAATATTGTTTATACACAGCTTTCCCAGTTCCCACTGTGGCCTAGCAGGTAGGTCCCATGCCTGTTTTGAATTGGTTTCCGTAACCATCAGAGTTTTGGCGGCACTGCAGCCTCCTCCAGCCGCCGAGACATTCTTTCTGTCACATCTGGCTTGTGTGGCTGCTCACTCAGCCTTTCCCAGGGCACGCTCCCTTCCCCTGCAGCCCCCAGCACTGCCCTCCCTCCCTCCCTCTCTCGGGGAGGGCTCACCCCAATGCTTCTCCTGAAAGGAACACAGTGCAAACTGAGAACTAAACAAAACCAACCTACTGTCCACCATGGGACCACTGCTTATAATTGAGAGAAGAGGGGCGTAAAGTCCACAGGTACAGTAAATCACAGCAGTGTTTCATCACGGAACGGCCATCCAGAAACTCTGCGTTCTGGGATCTGCTTTTCTCCCCAGACTCTTTTTTTCTTCTTCTTTTTATTTAAGAGAAAGATTCCTGAAATGTGCATTATTCAGTGTAAATTCTGTTTGGCCTTCAAGCCACATGCTGGATTAAAAGTGTTATCTTTCTAAGTACACCATTGTTTTTAATTACCCCTCCAATGAAGCTGAACAAATGGCCGTCAGGTCACGCTGTTCAGCATGGCTCATAAGTTTTATGAGCTAAGTAGCGCACCACAGCAATGTGTGCAACCACCTTTCACAAAACAGCACACTATCTCTCACTCAGATACTGCTTTTACTCTGGATGGTCCCACCTTCACGTCGTCTTGCAAGGCAGTTGTATAACTTCAGTGTCTACCATTTACATTGTTAGCAATAAACTCGAGCTCCCATTACCATGGCTTTGTCCTGAATTTCATACAGTTCTTGACACTCTTTACCCTTAGTATACAGGCACTGTGTCTTTCTGAACGATTTAACACTGTCCATGACAACAGTAGTCAAAATATTGAGGAATTATAATGGAAACAGCCTCGTATCCTTTGCACCTGGGTTTATCCTGAAGGTAATACATAGGTTGCTCATACTTTGTTCCCAGTTCTGAGACAGGCCTTTCATTAGAATGAGTCTCTGTTGAAGTTCTCTTTTCCACTCAAAATACTTACTTTCTCCACTTCTGTATTTTCATTTCTTCAGTAAAATTCTTAGGTACTAGTTCAGCTCCAACAGCACAGGGGACGTGCTGTTCCTTGGGTCCCCAAGGCATAATTGGTATTTGAGGTCTTCATAGAAGCATACAACTCTCGTGAGGAGTGTTTAACAGCTACAAGTGAGAAGTGTTGCCAACAGTCGTTACATTCCTACCCAGATTTCCATTAAAAAGTGGTTTTCAAAGTGTCTCTCCATTGTTCATGTAAGAATTGCTAATAGTGAAATTACTGCTCAACAGCAAATATCCTGCCAATTAGAGGTGGGGGAAACAAATCTTCAGGTTTTGCTTTCTTGGAAAAAAAAAAGGGGAAGAAAGAAAAAAAACCTGAAGGGTGATTCATTTCCTGCTAGCTCACGCAGCGTGGCCGAGTGTTCCTAGCAGCACGGCTTTAGTGTCCAGAGGCTGCCGCGGGGATCAGGCCATACTGCTCCGCAACGCGTAGGCAAGCCGTGTCCCGGTTGTGCTGAAACGGTGCCGCAGGCACCCTCTGACGTCTTCCTTGGCCGTCGGTCTCTTGGTAACGTAGCTCAGAAATCAGGCTGCTGCTCCCTTCTAGTTTATCTGTCCCGGTTCCTACCTCAAGATGCTGGGACCTGGCTGGGGCGTGCACCCACTGATGTCCCGTCAGCCCTGATCCCAGAGCAGTGATAAAAATAAAAACGGCACATGAAGGTGAGGGGGGAGAAGGACAGAAAACAGGCAGGGAGAAGAAGTGCACTGAGTCAATTTGCCTCTGGGAGTTTTGCCCACTGTATAGAGACGGTAAGGCAGTGACAGGAAGGAGTGCTGCAGGGATCAGCTAGACAGGGAAACCCAGGGGAGTGCGAGCACGTGGGAGTGGGAAAGACGGTCTGAAACAGTCTTCCAAATGAGCAAATGGGGAGGGCAGCAGGATGCTGACCTTTTACTGTAACCAGTGTCAGCTGCAAGTTGTGACTCCATGCTATTAATTACAACCGAGCACAGTTCTGGAGTGTTACTGGTGTGTTTCTTCTGCTGGCATTAAAATTTCCTCTTTCCCTCTCCCTCCTGCTCCACGCCAGTCCCCACCTCCTGAAACAGGATCAAGTTTCAAACTGCACTCGGAGATGGGGGGGGAAAAAAAAAAAAAAAAAAAAAGGAAGGGCCCTGGAAGGGAAAAAGTAGTTTGTAGATCTTGTGGTTTTTAGGGCCTCCTAAGGAATTCCCAGTGTGGTCCACCAACTGCAAATGCTTTATATATGAATGCAAACTTTCTAGTATCAGCTCTAATGTTATGTCTTTGCAGAAAGGATTAAATCACTCTTCAGTGGACAAATTGCGGGACAATTCCTGCTTGAGTAATTTGTACCTCAGACAAGTAATGAACCAAATGATTTGGATAGAATAAGAAGGAACCTGTAGTTTTAACACTGTGAATCAAAACCAAAGTTCAGTTTGAGGTTTGGGTTAGAGATGTACCCAAACCACCCCCGTTACTATAAATAGCTCCACATTTACAGATGTTTGATGTAGGTTTGGATCTGATTTTGGGGTTTGGACTCATTCCAAGTTTGGATTTTTGTCATGTAAAAATCAAATCAAAATGTGTTGATTTTCTGGAAAAGTAGGGTACGTTGCTTCTGTAAGCAGGCAAATTTAATGACACTTGTAAGAACACAAATCAGCAGCAGGTATATTTTTTTCTCTGATTTATTCTCAGAGTCAATAACACCACTGTGACTCTGAGGAGAGGAGGAAAAAAGTCTAATTGTATTAATGAAAGAACTTTAGAATAAAAAACATTTACACAGCAACGGAGCTGCTAAATGTTTGATCTTCCAATTAAACTTTTACGTGCACTAGTTGTTTTACAGGGCCAGGATGTATGCCAGTCTGCTCTATATCCTGCTGAGAGGTAAAGGAATTCTGATTTTAGTGGATATGAAGACTACTTATCTGTCAACACACTTGTGCAAGCAATAGCAGGATGAAAATTTGCATAAATGCGGACATAAAACATGGGGAACATATGCCTCATCATTTTAATATTCAGGTACAAGAAGATCCCAGGATAGGGAGATCTTTGCCGTATCATATTTCCACCTTGGAGCCCATTAGGTTTGACAGCTGCCTCTTACTGATTCTGGTACTCACCCCGAGTTAAAACATCAAGGTTTTTTTGTTTTGCACCTTAGATGCAGAAAATAAAGGTCAATTTGACCGTGAGCTCAATATGAGACACTGGAGGTCTGAGTCTTTTCAAGTGTCCAGTGCCTGGTCCTTTAGTTGGTTTTGCAGATGTTAAGCACATTTTAAAAATCTTTTTTAAGCTATCCCAAGTTGGGCACTCTCAAGACATGCCACTTTCTCAAATAGCTTTAGCTAGAAGGAATGCAGTTTGTTGAAGTACTTAAATAATATGATACTGATGCACTTGTTTATAAGGTAATGCATTTTCCCCTCAGATAGCTTGCTTTTTACTCTAGGAAAAGAACCTTTTGAGGCTAAAATTGACCATGTAGGTTTTGTATCTGTTTTTTACTATCCACAGTTTACTGCAGATACAGACATTAACAAGAAAAATGACAAAAATAACATGCATTTTCCCCAGTCTTTCTCTATGTGAGGCCACCTGGGGAACTGTTTACACAAACCAAATGACAAGCGAAATCAATTAAATAGAATATCGCTTTAAAACAGTTACTTCCATTCTGTTTGTTGGGGTTTTTTTGTTTTTTTTTTTAAACACAATCAAATTGCTTTCTTATTGCACACAAAATATCTGTATATGGACTGGACATGAAAAAGCCCCTAAGTAGTAGATAGGTCTGCTGGGAAACCTGACTGGTTGAATGGACCAAAACCCCACCAATCTGCTGGGAATAGCTTTCGAGCTGGCACACCTGCTAGTAGCACCTCAAAGCTGGACAGGCAAGAGGCACATAGTCCACCTTTTCACTCCCTTTCCTGCTTGGCTGACTTCATACACAGGATTTGTGGAGGGATGTTTTTAATGGCAGGATTTCATAGGGTAAGAACATCAGGCAGGAAACAAAATTTGGCATGTTGGCATCTGCTAAAGGCTTTTAGCCCGTCTTGATGTATGAAAGCCTGACATGACCACGTGATGCTGTCTCTTACAATTTTATCTTAAAGACTTAAACTAGTCGGCTGTTGTGAATGTTTCTAGGGATACAAATCTCTTTTCCATGCTCTAAACCAAAGCTGAAAGTGACAACTGACAGTGACATAAGTGTGAATTTAAGGTAGGTCAGAGTCCCTCCTGACCACCTCAAATAGTTTCCTGAACTGAACATTTGAGAAATAATTCTGGATCCCAAACTAAACTCTGAAACTTTCTGCCTGTGTTTGAGATATTGTATCCAAATATCTGCTGAAAATACTTATTTACAAAATATTGAACCTACTGTTTGGATTTCATGATCTAGTTTATACCTACTCTGTAGAAGTCATCAACATATTAGTTCATTGTGAATATCATCCTAGGGAACTGTTTTCACTTCTGACTACTTTATATGCTAATGCTGTTTTTGTGTAACTTGAATGTAATTAATTTTCAGGTTTTGGGTGTCAAGTAATATCAACACTGTACATTCGTAGGCAGCTACATGTGCATCCTTCATTCTTAGATTGACGATATACAGATTTCTCATCAGAAGGAAATTTTTCCTTGCCAGTTCAAACATACAACATTGTGTATCTTCTTTTCAAATGGATTCGATTTTTTTATCTATATTTTTATTGCCTGTTCTCGCTCTTGATCTCTAGGACGATTGTGCATTGCATGTAATGTTATCCTTTTCCTGCACTGTTACACAGCATCTTCAAATTCCAAAACAGGCCTCTTAAACATGTCTCAAGATAATAACAAATAATAAAACTTATAATAAAAAATTCAAGAAAACCCCCCAAACCCATTTTATTTTTCTCCATTTCTTAGGAATGTAACTGGAGAGACTGAAATTGTTTGAACTGCTTTCTGTGCTTATCTGTTTGCTAGTGTCTTGGAGGCTCTTTCTTCATACCTATTTGGTTGCAATGCTGATAAAGCATGTAAAAGAGTTTCTGGAGAGGTTTATGAGCACACTGATGTATTCTGTTCTGTCAGGAAGCTGTTGTAAAGAGGGATGATTATGTAGTTCCTCTACATAACTTTTGTACTTCCTCTATTACCCCCAAATATGAAGATGGGCAATGCAGCTATATATCTATATATATGCGACTCAACTATAGCTGAGTAGGCAACTAGGCTACCTTAAAATTAGAAAACTTAAAAGAAAAAAGGAAGGACCTTTTTTAGGTTCCAATGTCTACGTCAAAATAATGGATGAAAATAAGATTTCACTTTCATTTTTCTATGGTACATTTTATAAGATATTAATCTATTTTGCTTAGAAGTGTTTTTACTGGATTATGAACAATTTCCCTTTTAAATAAGTATGTGTGTTTTTACAGGAGGTTGTTAGCAAAATATGTAGCTAAGGCTCAATTTTTAGCCAGAAAAGTGTTGCTCATTGCACTTAATTCAATTGGTTAAATCAATCAACATTCAAACAGATGAAGCCAAATTTGACCCATTTCCAAAGAGATGCCTTAAAACCTGAAGGAGACAAAACTCTGCATTCTGTGTGTGCTTACCAAACTATAATGCAGGTAAGGTCAGTGGATTAGATTCTTTTTTCAACAGTTCTACATTTGACATGGAAAAAAACCCCTGTTTCCTTAATATCAGAACTTTTTCTGACTGAAACTGTTGAAGTAAGCTGTTTAGATTCTCAACCGGATTTAGCTTTTACACAACATTATACCACCACCATATCAGGGTTGGCTATAATGGAAGACAAATGTCTGAGATTTTTTACTTTCCATTGCATTTAAAATGATCAATTAACTTTTTTCTGATGTGGAAGATGAGCAAATTTGGGGCTATTGGAATTCTGAGTGGAATGGAACAACTTTTGTTAGTTCCCCTAATAAAACTGATCCTGAACCAGGCCAGCTGGTATGCTCTCACCTTGAAAAGTGTCGGTACGTCTCTTGGAATGCTTGGATGATCTATTTGTACAAATAAACACTTGGATCTATCACACACTGGTGTCAAGCTCTGCCTCGTCTCGTGGTCTGGCAGCTGTAATATTCTCCCCATCATGTCCTTCCACTGTGGTTTGCTGAAATGTCTTACGGTGTTGAACTAGAGTAAGCCAGGTGCATCCATTGACTTATACTTGGTTTTAGGAAGTGGATGGCAAACGTGTGGTTTTTGTTGCTGCCATTTTTGTAATATGCTGCAGGCTAACTAAACGGAAATGACAAACGATTTCATGACAGTTCATGGTGGGGCTCTGCAAACATCCATAGCAATACTAGCACACTTTGAAATGACTCTGCTTCTTAGTAAACAAAAGACCTTTTTTCAGAGTGCCTTGACTGTTCTCTGCTCCTCAACAGGTGGGAATGCTGTGACAGGCTGAATCTATACTTGAATAGTAATGTGTCTGATAAGTTCAAAGGCTCTGCTGCAGTCCCTTTCCAGAGATTTCAGTGGTATCCAGTTAATTGATTTATAGTATCAATGTGCCATAAATAAGGTGTCAAGCAAAATCCCAAAACAAACAACTTAGGGATCACCTGTGAGTATAAACATGTACTACACAGTTAACCTGAATTTTTGGCATGCACATCTAACCTGAATTTTAACACTCAAGACTGCAAATGTTCCCACAGCAAAGCCCTACATCTGATACCACAATGCTGTTGTTTCTGCTCTTGATCTGTTTGGGCTTGAGGACACAGCCTTTATCCTAAGACATTCCAGTATTTCCTCCTGATCATTGCAGCAATTTCTTCTGGAAGAATTGTGGAAAGTGAGCTAGATGACCATCACCATTTGAGTGATGGTTATTAATTAACCTTTCCTAATGAAGAAACGCTTGTTCTCTAACCTGCACAACAGTCTATATAGGGTAGCTGATACTGACAAACCTCCAGATGTGAGTTTGAGGGTTTTCTAGACCACACAGGGATAGGTAGCAGTCAAATGCAGACTTTCTTGTCTACACAAGGGAAAGCTGTTGCCATAAAGATAAGTGAGTGTTAAAAATTCTTCTCGTTCCATGAACTGTGCTTGATGGTGTATATTGGCGCCTTGCTTTTTAACCACTTAAATATATTTCAATGACTGCTGCAGCAACTGAAACAGTCAGAGATGTAAGATACTCTCATAATAAAGAGTTGCTTGGTCTTGTAGTAGTTCCTGTGGAAAGCCACAATCTCAGTTTAGATTTGAGATTTAGCCCCACTGATAAAGCCTTAGGTTGTAAGAAAGTTAACTATTACCTACAGCAGGAAGTTGGAGAAGAGGTATGGGAGGTGGTGAGGTGAATATCGGTCTAAGAGGAAATATGACCTCCGAAATGGGAATCAGGATCTGGGGACGCAATGCAGAGATTGGTGCTCCTGGAAGACACCAAAGAGATACCTTTTTGCAGCACTAGGCAAAGCAAGGAAGATTTACCAACTGGCTGTGGAAGCCCTAAAGCCATGTTTGCATGGTGCTACTCTAAGTTAATAAAATGTCTATGTTTCCAAGGTGATTAAAGTGACCCATGTCTGTTTATGACATAGCAGAATTAAGCTTGTGAGAAGATTTTGAGTGAGAAGTCAGTCACTTCTTCCAAAAGAATTTTCTACACCTTGAATGAATATTAGTTAAATTCAGTAACTGTCATATTGGACAGTATGAAACAGCTGATTGCAGATATGAAGTGGTATGAGCTCATTAGATGAGACAGTTGATTTTTTAATTGTTTTTTCTTAAAATTTCCTAAGTCGGACAGTAATTGCTCTTGCAAGGAAGGAGGAAAGTTGAACTATTTATCTATGGGATTTCATGCTGATAGTTTATTTTAGTATAAAGTGGGAAGATGAGTCTGAAAACTTTTTCATGCTCTATTAATTAATTGCCTAGAAAATTATTCAATTGGTTTTAAATTTCTTTTACTAATCCCCTGCTACTGATGCAACTTTTGACTCCTGGGATTTCAGATTTGCCCTTTGGGTACACTGGTTCTTCAAAAGATCAAAATGTATAGAAGTTTTCTTGTTGGCCATGGATTTTCTTTCTCTTCTTTAGAAATCATCAGCGGAGCATAAGCCTTACTTCTCTTCTAATTCCATGCTACAATCTATTATACTACAATCTAGGAATGAATAATAAAACTTTTTTCCCAGTTAATTTTTTCTTTTGTTACAATCCTTTTTGCATCTGTTACTTCTGAACTGTGTGATTCTATACCTTTGGGGATGACTGTTTTCTGAGTAACCTGTGTTATTAGCTGTTGCAAATTAAATGACACTGAAACACACTAGCTCATATTTTCATTTTCTTTCCTGTCTTCAGTTCATACTCAAATCCAGTATCAAAGAAAAATAAGCACAACCTGGTTTACACCTTCCCAGTTTTCAGAGGCAGTTACTGAGCAGTGGTCTTGTTGTGTAGGTTCATGTTAACACATGAACACCTGTGTGTGTCTTCCTGCGTAAAAAGACCACATCTACCTATCTGCTGTTTCTTCTTCATGGATTAAATTCTTGGGCAATCACAAAGCTTTTCAGAAACCAGGCTTGACTTCCGCTGTCCTTACCACAGGACTTTTCTGTTCCATGTGGCATTCTGTAGACCCCTTAGATTCAATTAACCTTTGATTTGAGTGATAATGCTTTTTAATATTTTCTAGCACAAATGCTAGAAATAGCAAATTTACTTTCCACAGTGCTACACAATCTCAAGTTGCATTTATATAATACCTTTTATATAGAGGGAATCAAATGTGCTTTTCAGATCATAGTCCTGCTTTAGGGGATAAAGCAGCCTTAGGAACTCAGTACACACCACCACTAAAATGCAACCACCATCCAGATGGGATTTTATTGTGAGAATTGTATTGCAGTGACCATACGGAGCTAAGGATGACTTTGAATGCAACAGCCATTACTTTACTGCAAAGTAATGCAAGATTTTAAATTAATTTAGAAGAAAACTTGTCCCTTAGTCTCTATAGTTGACCATGGAGGGATAATATAAGCTTTCTAGAACTCATCTTATTTACCTTGAATGGAGGAAGTGACAAGACATCACAGCAATGTACTAACAGCAATAAAAATTAAAGCAATGAGGACTGAAGGAATTGAAGATGAAGGAACGTTGTGAAGTTCAACAAGAGGAAGTGCAAGGTCCTGCATGTGGGGAGAAACAACCCCATGCACAACAGCTGGAAAGTAGCTTGGCAGAAAAGGACCTGGGGGTCCTGGAGGACACCAAGTTGAACATGAGCCAACAACTTGTTCTTGCCACAAAGAAGGCTAATGGGATCCTGTGTTGCATTAGACAAAGCGTTGCCAGCAGGTAGAGGGAGGTGACCCTTTTCATCACTGGTGAGGCAAGACCTTCAGTGCTAGGTTCAGTTCTGGCCTTCCCAGTACAGGAGAGACATGGACATACTGGACAAGCTGTTCTTACCTTTTTTATGCCAACAGTTGCACTCAATCTGTTTAAAACAATAATTTTGGATTTCATACAAAACCAAAGTTCCTTTGACCAAAGGAGTATCTTTGGTCAAGCTTTCTTTACTAGATTTCAGGGTAGCTTGGTACTGGGTGATATGGTGCCTCCAGAAAAATGAAGGCAGCTTTAACTCTCAGTTTATTTTTGCTGACCACTGTGCAGTTCTTGTGTCTCTCTCTCTCAGCTCAAATCCTATGATGATGACAACCAGATAGATGATCTTCCATTTCTGCAGCCTTAGATGTTTGAGATTTCAATTTGCTCTTAGTTCACTTGCAAACTAGGCTGGGTATACTTTCAGCAAGACAGTCTTACTAAAATCCCCTTGGATTCCTTGAACAAGAGAACTGACGTGCAAATACATTTTCATGATTTACACTCGTCCTCCTCACTTATGTAGCAAAGGGGACATAACTTATGTGGTTGGGTTTTTTTGCCTCATGAGCTGTTAAACTGCAACAGTTAAAACTGAACTATATTACCACATGTAGCTGAAATCCTCATAATTTTTGTGAATGTGATTAAAGAAATCCCTTACCCTTGAGGCTTTTGAGTAAGTTTACTTCATTTTGCTGACTGATAAGGGTTGCTGTATTTGATCTAACATCAAATGTGTGGAGAGGAAAAGCAGAAGCAAACCAAACTCTTGGGTTTTTTTTTTTTTTGAGGTTGAGTAGGAAATTTGTGAGTTATGTGAGCACAAATAACTATGTCTCTTCACACTGTACTTGTTGAGATGTAGAGGCATTTTATTCTTGGGGGATTTTGAACAAACAGTTGCCACCGTTGGGGTGGATTGCTTCAATGGGTGGCCCAATTCCGTGGAAAGCACATAGCCTATAGGTAAAACTGAAGGGAGCAGAAACATTCATTGATTTATCTTAATTACAAGATGCATCCGTTTTCCCATCTTGGCTGTGTTTAACAGTTATTTCTAAGCACTGTAAATCATGCATCTAGACATATATTTGGAAGGCTGCAAACAGGGATTTTCCCCTTTGCATTCACAAAAAGGAGAACATTTGTTTGCTTTTTTCTTGAAGTCACTATTTTTAATTATGTTTAGGGACAGATAGTTGGGGGATAATAACCATTTAAAATATACAGGCCAGATTCTCACATGGTGTCATTTTGCATTAATTTATTTCAGTAGAGGATTTGACTTTTATGACATTAAACCAGCTGAAGGTAGTGGAATTATCTAGCCTTTTCGGCTATGCCAGCTCAGAGTATGTACAGTAATGCTTCTGAAAACAAAGCAAAATACACAAACATAAGAAGCAGAGAGGTTTTAGTACAGATAGACTGAGGTAGATGGTCCAGCAACCTGTTAAAATTGCCATGGCAAAACAGGGTGGTTTCAACAGGAGATGGGGAGCAGAGATTTCTAGTCTTGACTGCTGGCTCCTTGCTGTAATGTAATTAATTATGTTTATGATGATAGGGCCTAGAGGCTTAAAAACAAAGGCCCTCAGAATTGCTCTGAGTTACTTGTTGCAGAGAAGAGGGAGGAACAGGACAGAGATAAGGCTCAACTGGAATAAACACTGTGAACAATGCAACAACAGCAGATGCCACTCTAGTGTAACGACTGGGAAGGGAACACGTGGAGAGGTGAGGAAGATTATTTAAAAAAAAACAGGATGAAGTGAAGGAAAAATGAAAGACACAGGATAAAATACAAAGAAGACAGAGGGGCAGGTGTGGTTAAGGAGAAGAGGAAAGGGGAACTGTGTCAAGCTGATCACTTTCTTTTTATGTGTGAGGGGTCTTGCTTTGGCCACTTTTGCAGCCATTTTCCATAGCTCTTTCCCCAAGGTGAGTTCCCCAAGAGCAAAGGCATCTCTCCAAAATATGAAGTGTTCTGGTGAAGGAAGTTGAACCTTGCCTTAACTGCTCCCCATTTAGGTTTTTTTCTCCCTAATTTTGATGCTGCTGCTTTTAACTTGGCAGCTTATCAAATCCTGAGTCTCAGTTTCTCCAGGTGTGAAAGCAGCTATCATCTGAAGATGAAAAGTGCTATAAAAATGCTCAATCATTCTTGTTCATGTCAGGCTTTGCAATGAAACTGGTTTCTCACTTGTCACCTGTCTGTGCTTGTTCTTCATAATCTTTTTAATGAATCTGCTATCATCAGACTGAACTCTGAGATGAGCTCAGGAATATATATTATCTGTTTTAAAGAACTGAAGGTGAGGATGACTCTACAAATGGAATGTTTTTAACATTTATTATTTTAGAGGGTATTCTATGGCTACCAATGTTGTAAGCTTTAGGCTAGACTAGTCAGTATGCAGGTGCTGTTCTGCCATCTAACCTTATCTGAAACTGCAATACAATTCAAAAAGAGACTTGATAATTTTGAGACGGATGGACAGTCTCCCTAAGTTCTTTAAAGAATGCTTATAGTTAAAAACTCCTTTGGTTTTCTGGACCCAAAATAAAATGGTAAAATTTTTCTATGTAAAAACTTGTGGCAAAACCTTTCAATCTACAGGAAGTAAATTTATGATCTCTATACTAAACATGCCTACGATAAGTTTTTAAGTTGGCAGTTGAAAATTAATGAAACATATCATTAATTTCACAGCTTTAAGTGAATCTATATTTCAAGGCTTTTACCTGGAAATATTTGACAAAGCCTCTTTTCCAAGTAAAGGATGGGCTCGCAGTTTTTTTGAGCCTGATCTTTCTGTGAGACAAGTTGCCCAGTACCAAGCTTAAATTTTAAAACTAAAGGAAAAAGAAAGGGAAAGCAATAGAGGGGTAATTTTAATTGCTATGATTGTTGGAATATTCCAGCCTCTTATTCCTTAAGTTTGATACTTTTCCTTTATTAGCCTCTGAATAACCCCTGACCTTATCCCGATGTATCTTTTTTCACTTCTTAACAGAAATCATAGCCGTAGTTATGAGAGGAAAATTTTACATGTAAAAAACTTTAAACTCCTATTAAATTTTATCAAGTATGTCCATTTACTTATTATAAACCACACAGCTGACTAATCTTTAAATTCTGCATGTTTATTATGCAGGATAACCATAATTTCTGAATTAAAAACTTAGTGATGCTTTAATAAATGCTTCAGTAACTTAAAAAAGAGATAGACTTAAGCCTTGTGAATTCTCTAGTTTATTTGAAATGGTGACAATAATCTTTAATTTTCTGGGATCATGATGCACATTTATCCCTCATGATCTGCGCTATACAGTCAATAGCTCAGAAATATAACAGGTTTTAGCATAAAAGAAATTCAGAAAGTGCCTTCTAGCCGGATTTATGGTGTTGTCCAGTTCAAGTCACTGACTCTGGGACAGCAGCAATAGTTTTCTGATACTGTTGTTGGTATGGACAATATCAACTGCGTTGCTTCAAGGCTGAAGAAACTGGAATACAGGAGCTGCTAAACAATAGCTGTTCCCTCCTCCCCATTTTCTATGCCACCTCTCTTGGATGGATAACCCATGCTTTTCAATAAGACATTTTGTCTTCCCTAACACACCTAGTATTGACTGCACTCAGATGATCAGTGCAGTGTTTCACTTGTATTTTGTTATTATTTTCATAATGGCCATGTATCAAAGATCATACTCTGCACATATAAAAGCAGGGAAAATATGATGAATTTCCTTCTCTCCTAGACGATTATGCTCGTCACCATGTCTTTCACGCACTTTGCTTTCATTAAGGACAGAAACATGACAAAGCATGAGCCACTGGCAGTACTGTGAAACGCAGGTAGTGGAGGCCAGACCAGCCCAAGCTCTGAGCACTGTCCCAACATACAAGCATGACTTACAGTGATTAAAGCCCAGGAGTGATTTATGGCAGATAGAGAAAGGAGGAGCAGTATATTTAGTTCTCTTTATATAAACTGTTCTTCTATCTTCAGAAAAGTTCAGGATCTGAGTCCTGAAGAGTTTATTTAATGATTTTTTTCATGTTTTTATTACTGTCAAGAATATAGTTTCCATATGTAGAATCAGGTTCACTGGTCAGCATGCAATCACATATAAGGACACAGTTCTTGAAGCAAACTCTTGCTGTGCAAGAAACACAGCATCAGAAGAAATATTTCATTGTTTTCATACTGTAAGTTTTCTGAAATTCTGCTGGAAATTTAAAATGTGCAGGTAATGAAAGTTGCTCTTTGTGCCTTTTCTAAACACTCATAACATTTACTTTGCCTTGGACTCTGAATTGTCAGTTTGACTGATCTTTTGTAAAAATCATTTGTGTTACCAATGGAGAGCCAGTCTTGACCTGAAGATTGTTTTTGTGTTTATGTATGTGTTTTAACATACTCTTTCTGATCAGTACTTAATGGTCAGGCTTTCTTTATTTGAAACAGATCTAGCTTGTATTGTTGTTGAGTAATAGGAACATCAGAATTGAAAAAAAAAAAAAAGCATGCTATGCTGTCCATTTAAACTATCTTTCGAGAAGATGATTAATGTGTGTCCTCAACTCTGAAGATCTGTTTTCTCCTATTCCCTATCTTCCCTTTTTAACAGTTAGTACTTAACTGTTGGACTGAATTTTCACAACACTGAGAGTGTCTTGTGCAACTTATAGACCAGAGATGCTAACTGTATGCAGCAACCAGGAAAAAATTTGCATTAATTGATAGAGCTGGATTTTTCATCAATATGTGATGTGCTCTATTGTCCAGTCAGTATTTCTGAGCTGCCATGTGCCAAAATACCTTTAATTTAAACATAGATGTACTATTTGGCTGAAATGGAACTTGAGCAGAACTTTTGAAAACTGTTTCCACACATGAAAAAACTAAATGACTACAGTTCAATTCACTGAAGGTTATTTATACCTCAGAACTTACTGTCCTAAAAGTGCCTGTCCCATTGGAAATATGATTCAGATGCCCTGAACTGAAGAAACATTTTCCTTTTTCCTGTGTAAAATATGTAGCAGAAAACAACTGAAAAACACCTCATTAAAACAGTTCCTTTGTCCTTCTTTGACAAAGTAAATTGTAAAGACACATGGCAGTTTCCCTATGTAGGTGGTCTATTCTATGTGCTAACCTCACAATGACCTCTGAGATACACCACAAGTTATTTGATGGGTTCTGAGGATTTTTAGTGTGCTGAAAATCAACATATTGTGTAATGAGAGATTTCAGGTTTTCAGTCTATTAGAAACTAAGTTTCCAAGGCAGAGAGACTTCTTTCAAAAACATTGCTTGTCTTTGGCCAGTTCCACTTGTACCGAGCTGGGTGAATGTTTTAATCAGGACGACCCTTCCCTGCTGGGCCATGTTCCCTTAACCTTTCAGGAAGACACAAGTTGGTTTTCATGATCAGTTGCAGGGAGTTGATCTCATCAATGTGTGTGTGATCTTCAAATATGCTCCCAGCGCGACTACCACAGGTACTTCTTTTCATGTTTAGTAATACATTTTACTGTCCTTTTCTTATCGGCAGAATATCTTTGCATATACTGAGGCAGGCAAAGGAAGCTTCTTTTGATGAGGAAAAATAGATACTGTGGGACAGATCCTCAGCTGGTATAAATCATGCCTGCCCTTCTGAAACCATTAGAGACATACCAGCTTACTTGACAGAGGAAGCAGCCATGTGTTCTTTGTGACTTTCTTTTTTAGAAGCATCTTTAGAGAGCTGCAAATGTGTTTCATATCCTTGGTCCTGGGAGGAGAGCAAGATGACACTTGAGTACATTACAGCATTTTAAATACAGTAATTTAATGACGCCCCTTAATCAGTCAGCTAACTCACATGGAAAGTCTTTACAAATGAGAGAATATAACTTTCAGTTTTTACTCTTAGACTGAAGTCCTTTTTTTTTTTTAAATATAATTGGTCTCATTTTTTTCAGTGCCAAGTAAAAACAGAGGCATTTTCCACCCTCTAAATCTTCCGAACTGTCACTACCCATAGTCTGAGACAGTTGTGAGAGAGGAGCTGAACTGCTTCGGGGTTTAATGTGGTCTCTGTGAGGGCTGGGTCCATCATTGCCTAGTGATGTAATTTCATTAGTTTGTACAAAATGGTTGGGCTGGGGCAGTTTGCTTGCAGACACTTACATTCCTACTACTTATATAGGGAACCAATTATTAATAGCAGATAGCAGAGATGGGTTGGAAATGTTCTTGCCTGAATAGGTGCCACGTAACTGCATCTGCCCATTTAGAGGTGAGACAGGGACAGAAACTCCGCAGTGTTTCATCAGCCTGACATACCTATAGTTGATTGGCACACACAAATACTGCCAAATTAGCAATAAAAGGGAGGAAAAAATATCCCTGAAGGTGTGCCTATGAATTTTTTTTTCCCCTGAGATTTAATTAGTAGTCTGGGGATGACCATTACATCATCCCAAATCACCTTCTGTACCTCACAGGCCATTAAAATTTCACTTAGCTATCCCTATATTCAGCCCCAAATCTGCCAGCTGGATTAAGCATTTCTGCAGTCAGAAAGCAGCAAGGGTTCCCAGAGAAGGAACAGGAAGGACCGTGGTGCTGCCGACACCCGAAGCTCTAGACATTGCTGTGTATTGTGTGTGTAAGCTTTGTCCAGACGATCTCAGGAGGTGAACCAAACTCTACATTTCAAAGTAAGGTTTAAAAATCCCAGAAAAAAATGGACCTGTTAGTCCTTGTAAATCTAACATTGCAAGAAATTCCCTCCATGTTTTAGACCTGAGAGCTGTGATGGAGCTATGGACATGGTTGAAGATGTTCTAGCTGAGTGCCTGGGGCAAGAGCCATACTATGGCAGACCTATAGTGTGTCTGCTAGGAACAGTTAGACTTTTACTGCATCAGTGATGAAGCATGCCTGGACCATCACTGTGTCTTTGGGAAGGATTAGTATCACCTCTATAGTATGGGAGGAAAAGATTAGGAATAACCCATTTGCACCCAAGTGATGTTCCAGCTCTTCCCCAGGACAACTACTACTACAGTTGGACTATGAAGAATTCCTGTTTTATAGATGTATGTGTATACCATGTGAAGGACAGAAACATGATTAGGATCTGAAAGCCCTGCGAGGGAGTGCTAGATGATCTGATTTGCAGTCAGGAACAGTGACTTGATAAGTTTCTGTATTGGCTCTGTCTTTGCGAACAGACTCGTCTCAGTGACATGTTATGCCCTTGGTTGCTTTCTTTCCTTCACCTTGCTCCTCACTGGTTTTGCAGACAGGTCTGGTTGTTTCCATCCATCTACAAGTCATCTGAGGCTAATGGTATCGTATTGGACAGCATAGTTACATACATGCAGATATAAAAATAGAAATGAAAGAAATAGACAAAAAAAGGAACTCCAAAATGCATCACTTCATCCATCTAGATTGCAGGAGTTAAAAATGGTTATGTCCAATGCAATTCTAAGCAAATCTTCTATGTGTAATGAAGCAGCGGCCACTCTGTGTTGAGAAAGAGTTTCTACCAAGTTTTTTGCTGCTAAAAGGAAAAAAAAAAGGTGATTGTGGCATGGTTAGGTAGCAAGTTGACCTGGGTAAAGAGGAGCTCATGTGACATTACCAGTTGGTGAACTAAGTCCTTAGTGACCTTTGTTTGAGCATTGCTTCTCTTTTCTGACAGCAGTCACTGAGTGACTACACCACAGTGTATTAATATCGTATCAGATTGCCTTGCTTCCTGCTCTACTCATCACATTTTATACTGCACTTACACTGACGCTTGTAGCACCCTATACACATTTCCTGCAGAATTAAGTCCACAGTATTAAATTTTGGAACACCAGATATTGTTGTGTTCAGTATCGCCTGCTTCGGTATTTTATGTTAGCTGGATGTGCGCTTCTGCTTGTAAAATGTTTCCCCACATAAGAAAAAATAACACTGCAAAAATATATAGTTTGTATTATTCTGTGCAAAATATGTGTTGTAACTGATATGCTAGGCCCACTAGGCCTCTTGTTGTTTGACTTCACACTGTAATATGGCCATTAGGTAGTATTTTGAATTCTAGTTGTCAAAAGCGCATAGAATGCTTATTAATGAAGATGGCTATTTTTTATAACACAAATACCTAAAGACTATTAAAATATCCCTAGTGAGGATAAAGTGGTTGCGTAATGTACAAAGCTATGACAGCACTGTGTAAGACTAATGAATAAATGCCAACTGATTACAAAGGACGCAATTATAGAGGGTTAACAGCTATGAAATTAATAATGCTTGTTAATCTTTAGGTAAGGTTTAATAATCACTTGATAATTATTTAATTTTCAATAACTCTCCATATTAAATCTAAATGAAGGGTTATGTTCCAAATTTGATATTTGTGGTTTTAACCACACTACTGGGAGTTGGGCAGCTAAAGCCTGGTTCTTAGCATTGAGACCATATAATCTGAATAGGATCCTTAATTAAGTGTTACCAAATGTATTTTGCTTGGCAGTAGAAGGGGAAAGACAAAGTTTTGGATCTGAACAGAAGCCTCAGATCTACTGGCAAGTGAATGTGTGTGTTCATGGGGAGGAAGGGCTGTGATCCATGCTTGATTTGTTTTGTTGGAATGAAGTAGAGCAGCTAAGATTAGATACCTGCAGCTTGGGTCAAACTTTAAAAAAATTTGGGGGGGTGGGGTAAGGCAAGAGAAAGAGACAAAAATAAGTCAGCAGTTGTCTTCAGTGCCATTCTGTTGCCTGTGTCCTGCTACTTAACCATTCATTGTGGCTGTGCGTGGTTTCTGGTTGCAGACTGGGTTTCCTTTTCCCATCCATGACATACTAAATGCTCAGCAGGAGTATTAACTGGGTGAACATTGTTACTTTTCAATTAAAGAGTGGATAGAGTTAACCCCCCCCCCCCCAACAACCTAGCATCTTAAATACCTTGGTGTTTGGGAATCCCATTTCCCTGCTTTGCTTACCAGTTCAAGCTTCAGTTTTGGTAGAACCAGTAAAACAATGCGGTCATGTTTATGCAAACACTGATGTCCCTCTTGGCTGTGCCAGAGTATTTGAGTACTCCTGTCTTTAAGCCAGCACTTCAGGTCCTACTGCAGTCAAGCAGAATGTGGAAATGGGAAATGGATTCTGTACTGCTCCTTGAATTATCAGTTTGCCAGCTCAGCTTGATCTGATAGTCCCTATTAAAGGTAGAATAGGCATTGCAAAATGCAGAATGCAAAACCTGACCTTCTGATCCCATAAAGTCTGTGGTGAGGGAAATTAAACTTGTAATTTCATTGGGTAGCAGAACAACACAACTGAAAAGAAGTCATACCGACAGCCCTCACTCCACCCTGGCATTTTTAAGATGTTTTCTTATTTTTTATGCACTGCAAAAAACTAAGTACAGATTCTACTTTATTATTGTATTACTCTATTATTGTATTACTCTATTATTGTAGTACACTGAAAATGTATGAGGCAAAAGTAAACAAGTATGTCACTGAATATGAGAACTAGCAAAGCAAATTACCAGTATGTAGTTCTTTACCAGATAAGGGATATCTTTACATGTTTTCTTTTCTTATGTCTTGTTGCTTTTTTACAATATGAACAACAACAAAAACCTAAATTGTTTAAATTACACAGGGATTAATTTCTGAAGCATTTTTTGTCACAATACTTCAGAACACAACAAAATACAGCAAAACCTTGTCATTGTTATGCAAGGTAAAAAAGTTGTCATGTCATGAAATTACAAAACAGAATAAAAAATTAGTGTGTTGGGATTTTTTTGCCAATGTGGAACAAAACCATTTTGGTAGAAAAGAAAATTGTATTATCCAGGAAGACACTTTATTAATCTCTCTTTTTCCCTGCCAAAATTCTACTCAAAACTTTTTCCAACTCTTTTGTTTTTGGCTTCCTGCTAAATGTTAAAAAATAAAACCCAGTAAAACTACTCTTTTATATAATAAAAGATCTGCCAGAAGTAAAAATGTGAATTAGCAAGTAGTCTTAGTAATTAAGAAAAAGTAATAAAAATACCCTACAGAAAATTGTTAAATTATTCCAGGTTAATAAGAAAGGCACAGCCTTTTAATTTTATTTCAAAGCCTTTGGAATGAATGCTGCTAGAATTCTTACAGAAAGAAACTTGAAAACCCAATAAACTAATGGCAGAGTATTTGAGAAATGCAGGTGAAAAAGTCTTCTAAATATCTTTTAATAAATAATAGGAGATAATTTTTTTTGTAATCACTAAGTGTCAAAGAAACCACTTTGTGATATTATGATTTTTTTATTGGCCTTTGCAGTAGTTATTTGTAATGTTCCTCCAGAATTTTTGGCCTGAAAATCATGAAATGTTTTACAGAGTAATTGAATCAAGCTTCACGGTACTGTAATGCAGTACAGATAGCATTAATCCATTTTGTAGATGGAGAAAGTAATTTAGCTGGGATTACAGTTTGCCCAAGGTCAAACAGCAATCCTGTGTTAAAACTACGGCTAGTTCTTTGTTCATAATATTATCAATTCTAGGTTGTGACCACTAGACCGGTTAATTAACATTCAATTTCCATATTGTTCTTCACTGATAATGAAGTAAGCAAATATAAATAGGGCTTGACAATTTTCTGTGTGGAGTTTGTAGTGAGAAATATGCTATAAGGAAAAGAAAATGAGTATTAAGTCAAGAAACATTATTCAAGAACACTGAAACAGAGAAAAAAACAATACACAAAATTCTGTTTAATAATGTTCCTTCAATGCACAAATCTAGTACTTACTGTGCCAGTCATCCCCAGTTAATGAGTTTGACAGTGTCACAGGAGCTATATTTTTCACAGGAAAGAACTTCTCCCGAACAATTATTTCATCAGTGAAGCAGCTTCAAGAGCCTTGTGTGCCATCATTGTATTTTCTTTTATTTTTTTACCTACAGTCATACTTATTGAGGAAACTACAGAGAAAATTCTGATCTTTACTTGTATTTGACTTATTCTTCCTACCTTGTAATATCCCAGACCAATAAGCAGTATATAGTAAGATCTGAAGAAAGAAAAGATGTTTTCAAATCCATCAGCACTGTCTTCCTTCCATTTATTTATTAAAAGAGGACTGAAAGTTAGCTATGTTAATATACCTGCTATATCTAGAGGTCAATTTAGTAATAATAGCTTGGAAACACAAATATAAGTTTTGAGGATATATTTTTGAATACTAGGGCTTAAATGAGATACCATTTGTCTCTCTTGACCTCCAGGGTACCATGCAAGACATCTATTTACTGAGTCATTAGACACAACAGAAATTTAAGAAGCATGTATCGTGCCCTAAAGGTTGGTTAAGAATTGGTTTTTTTTAACTCCTACAGATTTTCAGTAATTTCTGGCATTTAACTAGTAGATTGTTTGTTATTTGTAAATTATTGTGAGTTTGTTGGTATCTGTCATAATTTTTTTTTTTTTACATTAATTATTACGCCTGGAGACCATGGGATAGGTACTTGCATCAAAAACGGCAAAGAAAGCAAGCTGCTGGCTTTGAAAACAGGTATGAACTTTGTCAGAGCTTGGGATGTTTCGATTTTGCTTATTATGAGGAATAGGTCAGGCCAGGTCTAGTGGAGGGTTTGAAATTTCTCGGTGTTTGGGATGGTTCTGATAGGCAGCTTTATATTCCTGCATGCCCAGTCATAAAAATACAGATTCATATACATAATCTGTTCATGTTTCTGTCATGGTCTCTTACTCAAAAGACAAACTGAACTGCCCTTCATGCCTTTTAGACTTTGATATTAACACTTTCCATTTCACAGAACCACAAAATCACAGAATCACTAAGTTGGAAAGGACCTTCAAGATCATCAAATCCAACCATTAATCCAGTGCCACCATGTCCCCTAAACCATGTCCTGAAGTGCCACATCCACACGTTTTTTAAACACTTCCAGAGATGGCGACCCCACCACCTCCCTGGGCAGCCTGTTCCAATGCCTGACCACCCTCTCAGTGAAGGAATTTTTCCTAATATCCAATCTAAACCTCCCCTGGCGCAACTTGACACCATTTCCTCTTGTCCTATTGCTAGTTACTTGGGAGAAGAGGCCAACACCCTCGTCGCCACAACCCCCTTTCAGGTAGTTGTAGAGAGCGATAAGGTCTCCCCTCAGCCTCCTCTTCTCCAGACTGAACAACCCCAGTTCCCTCAGCCACTCCTCATAAGACTGGTATTTGGAATCATGGAATGGTTTGGGTTGGAAGGGACCTTTAAAGGCCATCTAGTCCAACCATCCTGCAATGAGCAGGGACATCTTCAACTAGATCAGGTTGCTCATAAACCTGTCCAACCTGACCTGGAATGTTTCCAGGGATGGGGCATCTACCACCTCTCTGGACAACCTATGCCAGTGTTTCGCCACCCTCATTGTGAAAAATTTCTTCCTTATATCTAGTCTGGATCTACCCTCTTCCAGTTTAAAACCATTACCCCTTGTCCTATTGTAACAGGTCCTGCTAAACCAATGTCTGTCCCCATCTTATAAGCCCCCTTTAAGTACTGGAAGGCTGCAATCAGGTCTCCCTGGAGCCTTCTCTTCTCCAGGCTGAACAACCCCAACTCTCTCAGCCTGTTCTCATAGAAGAGGTGTTCCATCCCTCTGACCATTCTTGTGGCCTTCTCTGGACTGACTCCAACAGGTCCATGTCTTTTTTGTACTGGGGACTCCAGAGCTGGACACAGTACTCTGGATGGGGTGTTTCACAAGTGTGGAATAAAGGAGGAGAACCACTTCCCTCAACCTGCTGGCCACGCTGCTTTTTATGCAGCTCAGGATATGATTGGTTTTCTGGGCTTCAAGCACACATTGCCAGGTCATATCTAATTTTTCATCTACCAGTATCCCCAAGTCCTTCTCCACAGGGCTGCTCCCAATCCATTCATCTCCTAATATCTGGTGATACTGGTGATTTCCCTCACCTAGATGCAGGACCTTGCAGCTGGCCTTGTTGAACATCATGAGGTTCATGTGTGATGTGATTTCACAGTGATGTTTCCAAATGATAACCAAGGTCGGGCTGAGAGTGCACTGGAAAGTGTAGTGGCAACTTTATGCAGGAATACCCTATTGGAATTGCTCTGCTTAAAAAGATTTGTTTTTCAGACAACTTCTTGCCAAACCTGGAAAACTGAAACACAAATGATGAAATAAAAACCATTTCTGTTCCCAGTATGTTCAGTCATGTTCATTAATACTTGAAAGCTAGTCTAAATTTCGTAAAAACTGATAAAACCTAGATAAAATCTCCTGCCAGTGTAAAATTATGAACCAAAACTTCTGCTCACTCTGCAGGGGACACACTTTCCCATAATTTTCAACAATGCACCTTCTCTTGCTGGTCTTATACCTGTTGGGTGTAAAAGATTTTAGTCAGGCATCTTTATGTTCTGTCACAGTCTGAAAAATCAGCAGTGTAAGACTGGTCAGTGAATGCAACCAGCAGGGATTTTTCTGGATGGTTTTCTTCACTTTTGTTTCAGTGGTTGTTTTTTGTTGTTGTTGTTGTTGTTGTTTTCCTCTATCATTTGGCATTAAGGGATGTCCATTTTCATATCAGCTTACTTGGAAAAGGCTCCCTCATCCTCCCTTCCCAGCCTTAGCTTCTTTTCACTTGCTGAAAAGGTAGTTTGCCTGCAGTCTGTGCTCCTCAGCAAGGCGCTAAAGCAGCCCCTGGAGAAGGTCTGGAGGTGTACCTGAGATGCATCACACCTGGGACAGATGGATGAGTGGGAAGCGATGCTTCCTTTAAAGCCAGGATGGTCTTCATGGTGAAATGCTGCTCACCTGTGCAGCCCTGTCTTGTGCCACAAGGAGGGCAGAGCACACCTGTGTCAGCCCAAGGCCATGCCCTTACACCAGGGCTCTGGTTCTGCACAGCAGCATAAGCTCAATGACACTGATATCTGAAATATAATTTGAAAATAAGGTGATCATCCTGGTAAACCTCTAGTCTTTTTCCTTTGGTCTTGCATGTCTTCCCTCTGCAAGCAATCCCCAGAAGAAGGGAAGCAGCGTTCTTGTTTTCTTGGTCTTGTGGTAACACTGGGAGCTTGTGTGCTAGAGATGCCTTTCCTGTCCTGGCATGCTTCTGGGGTGGTATTAAAAATATAAAAAATTAAGAATGATATTATTAAGATTGTTAAATTAATCTGATTTGAAAGGGAAAGCTTGTCAGCTTTCACATGACAAAGAAAACAGGAAGTAAAAGTATGCAGCACAATTTGAGGGCATGTCTGAACTTTGCTAGGCAGCACTGTCATCCCACTCATCAAGTGGGAAGCAAAAGAAATTAAAGAATGTTCTTTGTTTCCAAATTCCAGATTGTCAGCTTTGCTTTTAGACACGTTTCAATCTCCAGTTGTGTCTGGAAGAATTTTTTTGTCCCTTTTAATGCATAATTTTCTATAACCATGTAAGTAAAAGCTTTGTGTGTTCAGTGTATACTACAAATTTTCACTCTGGTAAGGTATTTAAAAAATCAGAAACCCCTGGCTGCAGGAATAGAAAAAGTTCAAAGTTCATCTCATAATCATAAGCAGACATCTCCCTCCCTCTCCTCCTTCATTCTCTCCCCCTCCTTCTCTCTACTTTCCTTTTTTTTTTTAAAAAAAAGAGGTCAGAATTAAATATCCATTTTTTCTCTCTTCCTCTGGATGAGCTGTAATTTCATAATATGATAGTTTTATCAAGAGCTAACAACTTTGGTTTGGCATAGAAGTATATAATTTTAGAAAATATAAAGTAATAGTTTAAAAGCTTGGGCTATGAAAGGAAGGAATACTGCAGCTTAGTAAAAGCATATGTTGCTTATGGGGACCTCACAACCACATTTAAATTCAGCTCTTGCCAAATCACGTTACATTGCTAGAACTCCTTCTTTAAATTTCCCCAGTGAGGCTCATATGGCAGGATCGATGTTCCTGCTATATAGTATTAAGGAGGTTCATGGGCCTCTTTTTACCTTTTTTCTTTATTTCTTTTATAAAATGATTATGCCATTTAGAAATTCACAAATTGAGAGGTCATTATGCCTTTTGTTTTTTTGACAGCATGATTTCTGACAACAGAGTTTCAAAAAGGCATAAAACATGGCAAATACTTCATCACATATACAGAAAATATTCTGTTGAGACAGCTCTGCACTGGGAACTGATGACTTTGTTTTACCATAAGGCACATGCAGTGTGTGGAAAGTATATTTGACTGCAACAGAGTTTGAAATCTGAGTACAGCAGCCATGAGAGAGCTAGGGCTGTGCAAAACTATCTAGATTTAGTTCAGAAAACATTTATAATTTTGGTAAAAACCTACTTATGAATTTTTACAGCTATATTTTTTCCACCCTTTTTGCAGATACAGGCTCTTTTAAAATTTAAAGAAAAAAATATATGAATGTTGTTGTTATCGTTATCTTAGAGAAAATCTGTAAAAAGAATAGAAATGCTTGTTTCCTGCAAGGGTCAACAAAATATTCTGAAGAATTTTATTTTCTGGAATGATTTGTAGATAGAATTTTTTTCCCCACATTCATAGTCATGGAGATTTAAGACACAAATCTAACTGAAAGCTCAGAGGTCAAATTCTTTGGTAGTGTAATGTCCAAGTCGTGTACCAGCAGACTTAGACCAGGGACACATTTAGCTCCGTGTATGCTGCGCGTATGCATAGACTAGCATGTCAGAAACAAAATAAAAAGTGCAATGAGAATGTCACTCAGATGAAACTGAGGCAAATTCAGACTGAAAACTTTCAGAGCTTTGAATACACCATTAGTTCTTTATAACTTATCTTTCATTTGGGGACTTCCAACTCAAATCAAAGTAAGTCACATGCAGCACAACTTTATGCCAGATTGTGAACCCTCAGAAGACCTCTCCTGTCATCTTTGATAAGGTTTGGAAAAATACTGACAAAAGATCTACCTTAATCCAGAACTTCTGTATACTCATTGCATCAAGTGATATTTAATATCCTGCTTATCGAATTGCAGATGTTGAACCTCCTATCCCATCACAGGCTGGCAGAATACAAATATTAAACATGGCAAAACTAAATGTTTTTTGCAAACACACAGTGCAAATGTTTCTCTTCCTTTTATGGAAAAGAAAGAGCAAAGAAGGGCAGAAAAGGCCAAAATAACTTTTGCAGATTTTCTGGACTCATTTTGTCCCAAAGAAGGAGTCCCAAAGAAGGAATTTGAGCTAGTTGAGCTATGAAAAGGCAAAAGCCTTTCAGTTGCATATAGGTGACAATTTGCAAGTCTCATGGCTTTGCTGAGGCAAAAGCTACCTTGCTTTGAAAGTGAAAACTTTCAACCAACTCTATCCTTTGGCCTGCTTTTTATTTGGAAGTGCAGATAAGTATGAGGTTTCACGAATGTGTTATTTGTCAACTTAAAACCTCTTTGGTGCAGAAATGTACCAGCAGTGCTGACATTTTATTTTCTGTCCCGTCACCTTGGTAAAACCCAAACTCTCCAAGTTTCTTGGGAAACAATCAAAAAGGGGGCATGTTCATAACAGAAGATGATTCACTGGATCATGTGGACTGATGATGCATACAGAAAATTCTTTGTAAAATTCACTTGGCTCCAGCTGTTACTAAGTGTGAATATTACTGTGAGACCTTGGCAACAGAGCAGGAGTGGAGAAAGCTCTCATTGTATTATAAGAAATTCAATGTCACCACACACTAAATGTTTGCCCCATTTTGTTTTGGCAGTTTTGTATTTTTGATATTTCTGAACCTGGAGTTGTGGTAGTAAGAAGGAACAAAACTTGCTATAAGAATTAAAATTATACCCTGTTTAAGATCAGGTTAGTAAGAGTGTATGTTTTCATAACTTAAAGTGGCATTTTATAGTGGTTATGTTAAAAATCATAGGATCACAGAATCATTAAGGTTGGAAAAGACTTTTAAGATCATCAAGCCCAACCATCAACCCAACACCACCGTGCCCACTAAACTGTGTCCCAAAGTGCCACGTCCACACATTTTTTGAGTACTTCCAGTGATGATAACTCCACCACCTCCCTGGGCAGCCTACTGCAATGTCTGACCACTCTCAGAAAAAAAAAAATTTTCCTAATATCTAGACTAATAGATATTTTTTTCCTAATATCAGTCCAATTCTATTCAGAAAATCAGTATACACAGTACTTGATATCAAAGTTGATTATTCTTCTAGATTTTTTTCCTATTTCTTGCAGCATTTGCCATCTTACATTAAGTTTTAATGTCCTAACAGAAATACATATAGGGTCAAGAATGACAGGAATGTTTAAGTATTTTAGTCATTTATTGTATATCTGTAGGCTTAATTTGAGTCATCTCAGATTTTCACCAAAGGTGAGTCAGTAGAAGAGCACCAGCAGAAGAGCACCCTACACCAGTTCTGACTTGCTCAGACTTGCATTCAATGTTCTGTGTCTTCAGCTGGAAGACAACACATCAGGAATGATGAAAATAGATATATATTATAGGTACATATGCACTATACACTACGTAAGAATTAATGGTGCCTTTCTAATGAAAGAAAATTTCTTAGCAAGCTAAATCAAATATGCTTAATAAAAAAAAAAAGAAAAAAGGTAAGAAATTGCAAAATATGACAAGAAATCCTAAATCCTGCCTTTTCCATCAGCATTCTTGCTCTGGAAGTTCAGCCAGGACTCTAAAAGCCAACCTTTGTCTTTTCTAGTGTACTCCTTTAGCCCAGATACTAAAACAGTTTGCAGCTGGAGCTAAAGTATAAACATTTTATAAGTGATGTCTTAGCTAGAGTACGGTCCACTCTCTCAGCTAGATTGGCCTTGCAGTGCTAACAGAAGTACAAAAAAAGGATACTTTTGTATCAGTGCACAATGGTAAGAAAATAAATCAGTACGAGGTCAGAATGCTTCCTATGCAAAGATCTGTTGAATTACAAGGTGCCATTTTACATAGTTATTATTCTAACTATAACCTCACTTTCAACATATATATGTTTAAAGAAGTAATTCACATATACCCCTATTGAGAATGCAATTAACGTCAAAGGACGGTGCAATATGAGAGCTGAATAGTGCACCGTTGCTCAGTGTTAGTGGTGTGGGTGACTGAGTCTAAAGACACTTTTACTTTTGCAATCACAGGAAATATGCAGACTCTATGCTGGTGCTTTTTGCTTTACACTGACATAAATCCAAACAGATAGGAAAAATTTACACTCCAAATCACTGTGGATTAATATAACCATGTAAGCATAGTAACCATTTAAAAATCTGCTATAGTGCCTTTAGCTGGAGCTGCTTAATAAAGAGCAAAATATACTGGAAAAAGATTTCTGTTTTGGAAGTATTCAACTGACTTCCAAGTGATAACAGAAATATTTCAAATACCAATTGCTATCAGAGGAGGTGCATTCTTGAGGTGTTCACAATGACAGCGGTATACTTTCTTGCTAATGAACACCTACAATTCCCATTAATGTTAAGGCAAACAGACTGTTTAAAACTATCATACCCTTATCATTGGCTTCTAATGTGTGCCTGTTGCTAAAAATATAAAAGATAGAATCTGAGAAACAAGAAAGGATTTCAAATCAGATTCAAACTCCACCTCCAATGTCCAGTACAACAATCTTGTCTGTGGCATAGTAGAAATGGAGACTTTGTTGGCCTTATAATTATTTGAGAGGCAAAGCAGAATGTAGTTTTGAATAAATGTTGGAGGATAAGTGCGTGCAGGAGCATCAGCACAGTTTGGGGAAAGCTAGCTCATAAAGACTGTCCGGATTGGTTCCACATATTAAAAAAAAAAAGCTAAATGTGATGTGTAATGGCTGTCATGACGAGTGACTTTCTTCTCTGGGTAGCAAAGCTGATAGAGTGGTGGCGTTCACAGCAAATGTCCAAATGATACACTTTTTGCTTTAACTTTCTCAGTGGCTTTATTTTAATGAAGAATTGCAGTGTTCTCCAGTGACCTTGAAAAGTTACTAACCACACTGAACTTGGGCCAGAAACAGTACATAAGCACCTGCTTAACTTTGAAAATAGCTCCAAACCTGTGTTGCACCAAGTTACATCCTGTTTAAAGGAACTGATTGCAGATCATCTGCAATCTTTTTAACAGGAGACAGTCTGAAGAAATAAGAGAAGAACTGGAACAATGCCAAGGTGACTCTGGATGTTACCACAGATAAGCAGCATACTTCAGCCATCCAACTGGCAATTGGTCGTAGAGCAGACCAGCTACTCTACCACTAGCAGCAGTTGTCTGCTGCTGGTTGAACTCTGCCCTTTGATGTTGGAAAAGAGAAATAACACTGTGAATGCCTAATCATACAGATATGGGAGCAATCTGATAAAAGCAGAGGTGTGTGGACACTAAGGTGTAGTAGAAGGGATGGGAAAAGCTTGCTGTGTCTTTTTGTATTTTAGCCAGCCACTACAAAAACTCAAGTACATGTAACATAGTGACCCTTATCTTTCTTAATGGGGTGTCTATTGTTTCTTCCCTGGGGTCTGTTAGGCATGCAGCCACAGAGTTCTACATAAAAGTTGGATAGCATCTGTGAAACTTGTACAAACACATGTAACTAAACCATGAATTTTTCTAGCCCTTTCTACCACAAAAAGACAGATTTGGCACTTTGTCTATAATCATCAGAGTAAGATTTTTATTCTTCAACCCTTTGAATGTTGAAGTAAGAGCTAAAATATAATAAAAAAAAGCTACGGAGCATCTTTAAGGCCGATTTTACTTGACTTTAAGGAGTTCAATGAACTCCAATGCTTCAGAGGATTAATATTTTAATTTATAACAAATTTAATTATCTTTTCTGAAATTGATATTATTTCTTAAATATTCAGTGCTACAGCTACTAACTCTGTTGACTATAGCTTCATCACCCTTTCTGTGTTTTCCGTGGTAAGTTATCTTTCTAGGAATAAGAAAAATGTGTTAGTCTTCAATATTGATAAAATCTGTTGTATTTACATTAGCAATTTACACTCCATGAGAGTTAAAATAAGCTGGCTATTTACTAATTGTTTAGTTTAATAAAAAGTGCTTCTGATTTGTCAGGCATTATTGGATAGTTCTGTCTCAGATATAAGAGAAATGTTAAGTTTGTAATCAAAGCTAGTGGAGGCATCTCAGAGAAAAAAGTTGATACTTTAGAGATTGGGCAAGAACTCGTAGTTTCTTGAAACTGGTTCAGAATTGTAGGTACCTACAGCTATGTGTTTAGTGACAATATTTTATTAACTGAAGAGCACAAAACTTTTGATGGGATTTGTCCATGAAAGTCAATGGAAGACTGCGGTCAATATTCATGACCGCAAACCACAAGTATATTGAAATGCTAACATTCACACAGTTTATTAATTAGAAAGTGTGGATGTAGCTCTTCCAGAACAGCTCCCACAGAAATTAACTTTGTTCAGGTAAGGGTGCCAGAAGTTGGCCACTTCTAGTCTGTTGATACTACACACTAGAATCGGAAGTGAATTTGCATGTATGTACATAAAAAAGTATTCCTGGGTGTTATCAGGGGTGAGATTTGGTTCTTGCACAATGATGTTGGATTACTTTTAAAAAAAATAACATTGGGTCCATGCTTAATTTTTTTTTTTACTTAATTTGTAAAATGTTTTTGATAACATTGAATATTGCTATTCTTTTGGTTAAATACCAAGCTAAACTTTTTATGACAGAGAGTGCATTGAACAGAAGATGAAGACCATACTATAGATTGCATATAAGTCTTCATATGGAAACTGTATGTGCAGCTAGCCTGTATCTACTATGTCTACTGTAGTTTGCAGAAGGTAAGAATGTGCAGCTGGAAGAATTTACTGGTATCTGAGCTGCATATACTTAATTTGTGAAGCTTTAATGTAGCAGTGCAACAGTTGTAACTTGCTAGCAGCTGATATCATCTGCCAGCTCTGTGTAGATTCCCATCCATTTTCTGCTACGAGTAATGTCTATCTGCTACAGATGTCTATCCACTATGAGTCACACCTGCAGGACTTGAAACAGATCTTTTAAGAGAACTGGAAGATGTGTTCAAACTTGAACATGTAAAGGAGGAGGCATAAAAGCTACTCTTTTACTTTCTTTAAGATTTTAGAAAGATTTTCTTTGACTTCTGAGATGATAAAAATACATCTTAGAAGCCTATGCATTATATTAGTTTACCAAGGTTCTCAGTTCTGTTTCTGTATGTGTGTGTATAATACAATCCTTGCATGACTGTACACTGCATCTACTACATTTGTGTATGTATGTATATTTGTCTATATACATAACACAGCCTGAAGGTATCTTGCCTGTAGTTTCAGTAGTGCCTTACTGAGCACAGGGCACAGTTCTTCCAAAACGAGACAGCAGTAGGAGTGAAATGAAAAACTTTATACTATTCACACCATCGTGTATAAAACTAGATGCTGCCAAACAACATCACTTACACGCTCTTTATCTGTCTTCAGGACCATATAATGGTCTAAGGCATTTTTGAACTAAAATAGCTTTTCCATCCTTATCTGGACTAAACAAGAAGAGAAAAACCATTTTAAGAAAGAAATTACCAAAAATATAGTCATTCTTTCAGTTAAAAAAATCTTTAGCTTTACTGTAGCCATGACTACAATAAGATATCCAGGATTTTGAGGTGCAGATGTAGTTGCTGTTCATTAGGTGTTTCTGATAGCAGGAAGTGCTTTAAGGATGTCACAAGTTGACTATTTCACAGGAGTTATTTAGGCAACATGAAAAGGAATTTTTGTTAATGGCTTCTGTGTTGTATATTGCACAATGGGACGGTACCTTCCTCTTGCATTGTGCAATTATCTGTTAGATCTCTTGCTGCACATCCTTGGATATAGGCAGCTATCAATAGGATAGGAACCTATAGCAGAAAATATTTTTACTGAAAGATTTCTGCCATTCTTTCCCATCTTGATCATGATGGGATCATGAAGGGGTCTGTGGATCAAGGCTTTAACCCAAGGCAGGGGAAATGCCTCTTAAAACATGTCATGCTACTCTTTATTTAAACACAGATGTTCTGCCTGTGTATTAGGAACAACAGGTTTGTTAACAACTTCTTGTACTTAACTCTGCTGATAAAGAGGGCAATATCGGCTCTCACTTTCACTATACTTACTTCGAAGATGCATAGGTTCTCTCAAGGAAGTTGTATGCATACAATAGACAGAAAAGTGAAATTTTCACAGAATCACAGAATCATTGGGGTTGGAAAAGACCTCTACAATCATCAAGTCCAACCATCAACCCAACAACACCATGTCCACCAAACCATGTCCCAAAGTGTGATGTCCACATGTTTTTTGAACACTTCCAGTGATGGTGACTCCACCACCTCCCTGGGCAGCCTGTACCAATGTTTCATCATTCTTTCAGCAAAAAATTTTTTCCTAATATCCAGTCCAAACCTCCGCTGGCACAACTTGAGGCCATTTCCTCTCGTCCTATCACTAGTTAATTGGGAGAAGAGACCAACACCCACCTCACCACAACCCCCTTTCAGGTAGTTGTAAAGAGCGATGAGGTCTCCCTTCAGCCTCCTCTTCTCCAGACTGAACAACCCCAGTTCCCTCAGCCGCTCCTCATCAGACTTGTGCTCCAGACCCCTCACCAGCTTCGCTGCCCTTCTCTGGACGCACTCCAGCAACTCAATGTCCTTCTTGTAGTGAGGGGCCCAAAACTGAACACAGGATTCAAGATGCAGCTTCACCAGTGCCGAGTACAGGGGCACAATCACTTCCCTACTCCTGCTGGCCACACTATTTCTGATACAGGCCAGGACGCTGTTGGCCTTCTTGGCCACCTGGGCACACTGCTGGCTCATGTTCAGCCAGCTGTCAAGCAGCACCCCCAGGTCCTTTTCCACCAGGCAGCTCTCCAGCCGCTCCTCCCCAAGCCTGTAGCGTTGCATGGGGTTGTTGTGGCCGAAGTGCAGGACCTGGCACTTGACCTTATTAAACCTCATACAGTTGACCTCTGCCCATCGATCCAGCCTGTCCTCATCCCTCTGCAGAGCCCTCCTGCCCTCCAGCAGATCAACACTCCTGCCCAATTTGGTGTCATCGGCAAACTTACTGAGGGAGCACTCGATCCCCTCATCCAGATCATTGATAAAGATATGGAACAAGACCGGCCCCAGAACCGAGCCCTGGGGAACACAGCATGTGACCAACTGACAGCGGGATTTTCTTTAGTTTTCATGTAAAGAAAAGTAACTAAGTCATGCAAAGAAAGTGGAGAAATAAATCTGAAGCGAACGTGAAGCCATGAACTCTTCCGTAACCTGTGAAAACTTAATATCTCTGGATTTACTTCCTATCTTTGAAAAAATCTCAGATAATTAAGCTGAGCACATGTTAGTAGTTGAGAGTGGGGAGCTCTCATTAACACAATGATAAAGTTTGGACCTTAAGTACTCAAAAATAAAATTCAAAAAATTTGAGGTGCTTTGATATCACCAGTGCAGTCAAGTTATACATATCTATTTTTTAGATAGTAGTTCTTTCTTTTTTTCCTTCGGAGAATGTGATAAATAAATAAAAACATGAAATTTATTAATATAAGTGTAAAATCCATAGGATAAGTGAGGCTTGATGAAACAACATTTACATATGGATTTCATTATAAATTTAATTATGAGGATGACATTTTATCATCTTACTCTGCCTGTAACAGGAACGATTGTGATGCATTTTATGGTACAGGGATAATATTTACTCATACAAAAAAAATGTTACCATGACCTGGAATTTAATTTAGCAACAAGATACAACGTATGGAGCAATAATTCCTGGGGTGTTGCTCAGCACCAGGTTGAAGGACAAACATTATCATACTATTTATGCATAACTTTACTGCATGATAATTCTAGTCACTAAATATTCCAGTACAGGAGTGTTTACAGAGTATAGACAAAATGTTTAAAATGTGATGATGTGTATCATTTTGCTATGAAAAACATCTCATCACAAAATCAGATCAGCAACAAGAAAAAGTGCTGTTTTACTTAATTTATTCATACCGTTGATCTTTATTCAGACTGATGAAAGCTGGAAGTCAAGGCCAGAAACCCACTTCACTGAGAACCATTCTGAGTGTTTGCTAGTATAACCAGGAGCTGAAAATATGCAGCATGTTTATGTGTCAGGACAAAGTCTTAATTTTATTTTGTTCTAGAACTTTAGGATTCTAGTGTTGTGACCTAAAACAAAACTTTAAAAAAAGACCTTTACCAGTTATGTTAAAGGAAAACATCTCATATCCTTGGATAAGAAGTAGAAAGGCTTATACATTTTCTGAGCTAACTACTGACTTCTTTGATTTCAGTAATTCAGTAAATTGCTTAACTGTATCTTCTTTTTAAAATTAGATTTACTAATACAGCTGAAAGGCAGTTTAAAGATAAATAACATTTGGATGAATAGTTTCACCATCATGTTTTATTAGAAATGCATAAAGAAGTAAGAGACTAGTGAAAACTGGACAGAATAATGGTTTGCACATAAAAAGGTTGTCAGATTTTCTTCAATCTCTGCAGAAAAATTATGCCTGTCTTTTAGAGTACATCTGGTAACTTCTCCATCAAACCAATTTTGTTAGTCACTGTAATAAAACAGTTAACAATAGGATTTATAATGGAACCTGATAGTGAGCTTGATGGGGAGCAACTTTAACTTCTGCTATTGGTTCTTTTACTTTTCCTTTAACCTGCACCAAGTCTGCAATCACATGAGCAATTCAGCAAATCTGAGTGACATCAAACCTCAAAAGTTTGCTGGGAGAACTCCAGCATTCATAAAGTTAAACCATGCCTCCTTCAATATGACTAACATATGGTCTTAACAAATTTCACCAATCCTATACAAAGGGACCAGCTTCAGAGAATGTTTCTGTTATTCTTTCAGTTACTCTGTTGGCTCTCAATATGGCAGTGACTGTTGTTAAGATTTAGTTCTATCTCAATTGCTAGTATAACACTAGCAATTATTATTTCTACAAAAGGAGAATTTTTAGATGCATAACCATACTGCTAGATTTGCAGCGCTGTCTTATCAAAACAGGCATCATACATCTTTTTAGTGATGATAGGAAATAAAATTTTCTTTACGTGACCAGGAGATACAATGCATTATTAGCTCTTTAAAAACATTTTCCAGTCATAAAATTCTGTATCAACATCCACCGAACAGCACTACAATTCTATTTAATACTGAACTCCGCACAATTCTGAAAGCTTTAACATACTGTGGCTAATCCATTTCTGTTTAGAGTTACAGTGCTTATGGAAAATGAGTCAGAAATGCTATTATACAATTGCTAGATTAAGTTGTTAAATACAGTGGGATCTATTCTCTTGCACTGTCTTGAATAACCAGAATTACATCTCTGACTGTACATACCAGTAGTTCATAAAAGCACTTTTGTTCATTAGCTTAAATCCTAGCAGACAGCCTCTGGTTTTAAAAGCCATCTGGTGGCTGATAAGAAATGTAAAATCTTATCTCCTTTCCTAGGGCCAGTGGATCACAGCCAAATGGAGGATGAAAGCTCCAAAAATGCCACCATCTTGGTTGTAATCTGCTGTTCCGTGGGGTCACTGGATCTGGGACCGTGAGGAGCAGGGGTGGGAGGGGAAATGACCAATTCTATTCTCTATTCAGCTTTTTTCTCTGCTTCTGTTCAGGAGGACATAATTTAAAGGCAGTTGGAAAGACTGCCATTTTCTGTACTATTGGTTAAAGACTAATTATACCTTCAGACTGAGTCCAAAGTTTGAAAACAGCACTTGAAAACTAAACTATTCAGTCACCACAGGTAAGTTTCAGTTTAAAAATGAGTACAGTTACACAATCTTCTGTAAAAGACTGTTATCTGATGCCACCACTTTTGATACCAGAATTTGTTTGTGTCCTAATTGTGTTCATAGAATCATAGAAAGGTTTGGGTTGGAAGGGATCTTTAAAGGTCATCTAGTCCAATCCCCCTGCAATGAGCAGAGACATCTTCCACTAGATCAGGTTACTCAGAGCCTCGTCCAACCTGACCTGGAATGTTTCCAGGGATGGGGCATCTACCACCTCTCTGGGAAACCTGTGCCAGTATTTCACCACTCTCATCGTAAAAAATTTCTTCCTTATATCCAGTCTTTTAAACTTATCTTTTGGTTTAAACTTAAAGTAATCTTTTAGTTTAAAACCATTACTCCTTGACCTATTGCTGCAGGCCCTGCTAAAAAGTCTGTCACCATCTTTCTTATAAGCCCCCTTAAAGTACTGGAAGGCTGCAATAAGGTCTCCCCAGAGCCTTCTCTTCTCCAGGCTGAAAAACCCCAACTCTCTCAGCCTGTCCTCATAGGAGAGGTGCTCCAGCCCTCTGATCATTTCTGTGGTCTCCTCTGGACCCTCTCCAACAGGCCCATGTCTTTCCTGAGCTGAGGGCTCCAGAGCTGGACGCAGGACTCCAGGTGAGGTCTCACCAGAGCAGAGTAGAGGTGCAGAATCCCCTCTCTTGACCTGCTGGCCATGGTTCTTTGGGTGCAACCCATGATACAGTTGGCCTTCTGGGCTGTGGGCACACATTGCCGGCTCATGTCCAGCTTTTCATCTACCAGTGCCCCAAGTCCTTCTCGGCAGGGCTGCTCTCAGTCCCTTCATCCCCCAGCCTGTACTGATACCAGGATTTACCCCAACTCAGGTGCAGGACCCTGAACTTGGACTTGTTGAACCTCATGAGGTTCACATGGAGCCGCTTCTTGAGCTTGTCCAGGTCCGTCTGGATGGCATCCCATCTGTCAGGCGTGTCAACTGCACCACTCAGCTTGGTGCCATCTGCAAACTTGTTGAGGGTGCACTTGATCTCACTGGATATGTCACTGTTGAAGATATAGACTAATCAGCTGCTATAGTGAGCCAGTAATTACAAGATTCCTAAGAAAAATAACCTTACTGTATTCTTTGAGCTCCAAAAAAACACTAGGTGTACAGACACCCAAACGTTAACACTATATTTGGGAAGTCTTTAATTCAGTGTTAGAGGAAAGTTTGTTCCTGTGTGGAACAAACTGACATACTGTTTTTTATCTAGTTTTCACATGGGCATTAAGCAAGTGGTAGTTCTAAGACTTTCAGTTCTTAGAAATCTTGGTCAAGCCATAGACTTTCTTTTTTCTGAAGTTTTTGCCTAGTTGCTGTTTAATATTAACTTGTTCCAGGGTCACAGGAAGGGGGTAGGAGATTTCTCACTATGGTCCCACTCACTGTGGGAGTGGTCCTTGGATCAGATCCTCTGTTCTATATCTTCTTCATTTACATCAACCACATCTGTCACAGATCCAAAGTCTCCTCTTACAGTGTCTTTCCCTCATTTCCATCTTCCCCTGTAATTTTGAATCCCTACCCTTTAATTTAAGCATAAAAATTTTGGGAGTTTTATGTTGTGGGTTTCTTAACTCTGTGCTCTGTTACATCCAGTCCCATTTCTAATCAAATTGGATCCAGGTGGTAAGTCACGTGTAAAAGCAAACTGCTGTAGCTTTTTAGTCTGGTGCTCTTCAGTGTCAACTTACATAACCAAAGTACATTTATGATGCAGGAGTACAGGGGCTAGCCTTTGTTTCTTACAGGACACTGTGCTAACCTGACCCCAGATTTAAAATCTGCATGCAGCAGCTCTTCGTTCTCCAAACAGCTCCAGTCAGACAGGCTGTATGAAGCAAATGCAGCGTAATCACAGAGGTGTTCCTCACATCAATTGTTTTGGCCTCTTGAGTAATCAGTTGCTACTGGTCATACGTTGTATATTTTTTCCCACAAAATTGACAGAAATGACTGGGACTAAGAACAGAAGTAGGTTCTTCTTTTCAGTACTTTGCCCACTACTGCCTTCAACACAACTCCAGCAACAATATGTCTTAGAGCTTTGAAACTTGCATCATCCCTGGGTTCAGTGGAATCTAAAGGTTCGTGATTTAATGGAGTCTGGAATTAAATTCCTTGCTTGGCCATTGGCTTTCTGTGTAACCTTGGATCATAAGATGAGTCACCCTGCTTCTTGTGCTCCCATTCTTTCACAGATGTTGGAAAAAACAGTCCACAGAAATCACAGGACAACGGAGGCTGGCAAGAGGAGACATCTCCAGCCACAGCCCCTGCCCAGAGCAGGCTCAGACGTGGGCTCAGACCAGACTGCTCAGGGCTTCACCCAGTCAGGGTGTGAAATCCCGAAAGGCTGGAGGCAGCCCAACCTCGCTGGGACCCAGCCCCGCTGCTGGGCTGTCCTCACAGGGAAAAGGCTTCTCATTACCTCCAGTCTGAGCATTTTAAGCTTTTGCTGGTGCCTCTTGCCCTTCCACCATGCACTGCTGTGAAAAACTCAGCTGCATCTCCTCCATCCCGTTCTGCCAGTGCCGGGGATGCTGATGGGTGTCCCCAAAGCTGTCCCTTCTCCCAGCTGAACCAGCCCTAGTCCCACGGCCTCTCCTTGCAAGACAAGGGCTCCAGCCCCACCACCTTGGTGGCATGCCCTCACCAGTTCTGTCTACATTGAAAAGGTAGTATATCAGTTGATGGATTAAAAACAATAGGTGGTTAGATGTTATGGTGATAAGGGACACATGATGGCTAGGATGTGAAGAATTTTCCAAGCATTACATTAGCAATAATGACACAGTTACCACAGATGTTATAGGTTCATGCTCCACAAAAGTGACCTGAATACCATCAGTTTGTTTAATTGTACTATCTAATGGGGAAAAAAAAATAAAAGGATATGTTTCTCCTAAAACCTATTCAAATATATTTTATATTTGGTGTTCAGTAAGGATCTCTTCCTTACTGTATCAATGCTTTTCTTCAAGGTGACCCAAGTATAGATAAAAGTTTTATAAAAGAAAGGAATAGCAGTGCTAGAGATGAGAGTTTTTTCCCTAACCAGTGCTGTGCCTTATTAATATGCTTACCAAGTGACCTTGCTCGACAGCTAATTCCTTATGGTGAGTCACATGTTAATTTTTATCACTGACATATTAGCACTTAAAAAAGGATGAAGGCCAAAGCATATATACAGCACTAAAGTATCGCACAAATCTCATTTCAGGAGTTTAATTGGAACTAAAAAACTTTGCAGATATGATGCTGGCCCAGTGTGTGAGCAGTCTCACAGACCCTTTGGAGGGGATTCCTCAGCTGCCTCCCTTGGGCTGAATCTTCAAGCACATCCCTTGGAGGAGAGAACCCTTCCCTTCCTCACTTCAAAAAATTCCCCCTAGCATACAAACAGCCCCCAGCCTTTCCTTCTCTCTCTCTCACCCCCAGATAACACAAATGTTATGACAGTTTTGAGGAAGCATCTCTTTGCAGTGACTGAGTGCTCCTCGTTAGGAAGCAACCCTTTGCCATCTGGGTTTGGTCTCTCCAGTTGGGGTCTGGAGCTTTTCACTGCTGGAGATGAATAGTGAAGTATAGTATGTGTTGAATATTGTGGCTAGAATGCAAATATTTTTCAGTTACATTTTGAAGAATTTGAGTCGAACCGCAGTCCCAGGGCACAACAGCGAGAAAACTCTTTCCAGTTGCATTACTGTATGCAGTAACCCAACTGAACAGTGCTTTGACAGCCCTGTGCCTCTTGTTCTCAACCTTGTGTTGGTGCTGGATGCTTGCCACTGGAAATAGAAATACAACTTTATCACTTGACTCTGGGAAAATTCTCCCCTGCACATATGGGGAAAATATACAGGACCGGCTGGGGAAGTCCCTGTTCGGAGGCAAGAGAATGCCTCAATACTGCATGAAACAGGTGGGGAACAGGAGCTGTGAGAAAAATAGCACAAAGGGAAAAGGTAACAGATTTATTTCTGAACATGGTGAAGGGAGTAGGACGCAAAAGAAAATGACAACAAATTAATGGGCATTCTGAAATATGCATATATAAAACATCTGCCACCAGTTTGTACAAAGACTTCAATTACAGATATAGACAAGAAATAGAAAAGAAATAGAAAATCTCAGTAACAGAGTTGTAGAAACTGGAGGTGGCAGATGCTCTGGAGCTCACCCAGTCTATTTTCCTGGGCAGTGGGACCATTCTCTTTTCAAACATTCCTTACATTTCCAACAGGAATTAAGGTGAAATGTGGATTTGACCCACTCAGCCCGTTTCTCTTGTCCTTTCTGGAAGCAGAAAAAGGATCGTGGAAGAAGCCTTTGCTACCTCTGAAGACCTCTAGAGGGTCTTCAGAGGCAAGGGCATGGTTCCAGCTCATGGGGTTGCTTGACAGATTCATCACTGAGTCCTAGGAGTTGTTCACAGATAACTTTGTTCTGGACCTCCTTGCCTGGCAATAAGAGAGGAGCAGCACTCCTGTGCTTCAACAAGGTTATGCAAAAAGCAAGGAGTAGGAAAAGACAGGAGCTCTGGAGAAGAGTAGGATTTAAGCCCTACGTCAGTACCTAATTTCTATAATGTGGCCACACAGAGATTGCTGGTGCTATTTCCTTTGATGCCCTTCCCTCCACTCCCTATTTTCAACCACCTTCAAAGTTTTTGTCCTGTGCTTCAAGACTTTTGCCAGCTGTTTGCATCATCTGCCTCTTATCAGTCTTCCTGTGATGAGATGGATGATCACTTTCAGTGGGTCTCCTCAGTTAGTCCTGGTCACACCAGACCTGAAAGCAGAGGGAGCTGGTGGCCATCTCTAGGAAGTGTAGTCCCACTACTATTAATGAAGCTGCAAAGAAGAAAAACACCTTAAATTTGGCCTCATTAACAGAAATAGACAGTGACTGATGTTTTGAATGAAGGAAAATTAGGACATTCAAAGTCAGGAATTATAGTATCATGTGAAACTTTAAGTAAGAACACATATTGCAACATTCATAATGAAACTGGGAGTTTGCAAGGCTGGTTGGCTTTACACTACCGGCAGCTTATTACCCTCTCAGTGTAATAGTTGGTAGCAAACAGAGAAGAATCACAGAGCAGGGCACATAGGCTCCTGAACTGAAGCACTGAGGGGTTGCAACCTGTGGCTAAGGGTACCAAGTTGCAGGAAAAGACCTGAAAGCTTTTGAATGGGTGGGACAGGTGAAAGAAGAAGAGGCAGATGATGGAGAGGTTACCTGTTAAAAGGTGAAATGCAGAGAATACTAAACAGGTTAATAGTTGCTTATAGGTGTTCCGTGGAAATTAGTCTGGCTTAAAAACCACTCAGTGTCCAGCCTTGAAGTCTGTTTTCCCAGGTTGCAACTGTGAGCTTGCAAACAGGGGACACTATGATGTTATCCTGCAGATAGAGTCATCAGCGAGTGTATTTGGTGTAATCCTTGTGCCTCATCACTTGAAAGCTTACCTCCACTTCTGCTCTGATATTTATTAGAAAGTGTTATATTATGGAACAGTTTCTTCCTAAACTGTCACCAATTTAAAGTGAGCTTTCCAATGTAAAGTCAAAATATTTCTGTGTTCACTTTTATATAATCAGGTTTCAGGTTATATATAGAAACAGCGATACTTACAGAAATCAGGTTCTGAATTCACATAAGAGACAGTTGATGATAGACATGTAGGTGTGTTCATCCAGTCAAAGGACAGGATCAGCACTTTGTAGTACATCCTAACAAATACAGCTGATGAGCTTGAGTTATACTGCATAAACAAAATTCAGCTGTAAACCCCTTATCCCTTCTCTCCACTCTCCTCATCTAGCTTAAGGAAGTCTACATTTCTAAATGTATATAACTGGTTCAAAATTGTTCAATTGTTTTGAGGTTTTTTAAAACCTGCTTAGTCAAACTCTAGAGAAGAAGGGGTTGATTTGTCTCATTCAGCTTTTATTTTGATGCTATCCATTACACTTAGAAGAAATACTCCTGTTTTACATTGACCTCAAGTAACAACATGAAAGTTAAAAGGTTAGACTGGTTATTTTCTTGAAAGCAATTCAGACATCTGAATGCTAATTTCTTTAGGATTCAGGTTTTTTAGGTTGTTTTAGACTCAATACAGCAGATTATTTTCAGCAAATCTAAAGTTTTTCACACATAAAGACACAGAAAATTATTTGTGCATTTGCATGGCTAACCATATCTATAGATTTTCACCTATCAGTGTGTAAGAATATTTGTTTATACAAACAGGAGATTATTTCTAACACAGCATTTCTAGAATTCACAGTAGCCACTAAAAAATCAACCTGCTTAAAGGAAGTTTGGGAGAAGAAGTGAATGTGAAGGGGAAAAAAAAATTTAAAGATTATATTGAGCAACAGAGATTTATAGCCTTACTTAGGCATATGCACACGAGCTAGAGGATGAAACTTTTGTAATTTTTCAGCTCATTTAATCTGAAAGGCCCACATACTGAGTTACATAGCCAGAGTTAACATCTGCAGTTTGGTTGGTACATGCCTTTGGTGCTGGCATTAGCCCTATGACCAGAGTGGCTTCTATTGCTCAGCTTTTTTAGTGGCTTGGCATCTTTCATATTCCCTCAGGCTCTATGGTAGAGCAAGCGGACACCCACACTGGACGCCAAGAGAATCATCTTAATGAATGACATGTTACGAGCCTTGTGAAAGTAATTTGCTTTGCTCCGTGGTGTAGTTGGCTAACTTCCTATTACTGAAGGTTCAGGCTAAACCCAGCACTAAAGCTATGCTAATTCCTGCCTTTTGGACAACATATCACAGAAACAAGTCTTATTCAAAGTAATTCTTGCCTTTTTTTTGCTAGAAAGAAACTTAAATGTTACACTGGCTTGCGGAAGTTATCTACTATCCCACGTTACGGGTAATGAATTCATGCCTAAAGACTTGGCATTTTTGTAGCAAGGTATACCTTTTATGAAATGTACAGCAAAAATTCTGATCTTATTTTCTGGCCTATAATTTGGTGAGGACAGCTATTAGCTGTCAGATGCTGACAATTAAAGGGCTGAGAGCACATGGCAGGCAGCTCCTCCTTCCTTCAGCCTATGCCTTACTTTCCCTTTTTCTCTTCACAGATAATAGTCTGAATACAGTAATTCTGTGACATGCACAAATACGTGTCCTGTAGGCACTCATTACTTCCACAGCTAAAACTGAGTAATATTTTCTGCTCCAAACTCCTGTTTCAGTCACTTACTACTTTGATGAAACATTCAGCTTTTCTAGCTTTGCCTGAAAAATCCACCTGCTCCCTTTGCTCCCCAGCCCTCGATTCTTCAAAAAAGCACATGCATCAGAGGGAAGAGCTCTGTGTATATAGAAGAAACTACTTTTTTCCGTCACAAACATTAGGCATGGAAACAGTCTCTGTGGATGGGCCAGTGCAGGCTTGAAGATAAAAACGGGCTTTGATATGACTGAACTCTGAAGCTCTGAGAATAGCATTCAGTGCTGCTTGTTGTGCACATGGTTCCCCATCAGCTCACACTGTGCAACTGAGGAGCACTGAGCTGTACATGTGAAGCCAATTTAGCTGAGTAGTGAAAGTGTAAAGAAGTTCTGTGAGGTGAAGCCAGGACCTTCATCTTGTTCATTCCTGAGGGCATAGTAGGAAAGTCTGCTGCATCCTTCAGGCGAAATTGTACCCAGGCTATGACTGGAAGGGATCATGATGCAAAAGAAGTTATTTTTTACTTTACTTTGGAGTAAAAGTTTCTCTTTCATTTAACTATGTAGTTTAAATTTTCCTTAAAACTGAAGTTCAAACGTCACAGGATTGCCATTTTACCATTACTGTCACAGTGATTATTGTAAGATTGGATGAAGCTCATGCATGGGTAAAATGTCATTATTCTCTTAGTTGCAAAGGTTTTTTTAATGCCATGCTTCCCTCCCCTCTACCTCAAAACAGGTTTTCTGAAGCATGTTTATTTGAAGTCATGTTAAATAACTTGTTGAGTCTCTGGCATCCAATTTAATGGGAAGAGGACTTATCCTTCAACTTCTGAGCAGATGAGTGGACAAGAATGAGAAAATAGTAAGGCAAGAACTAATCAGTACCCGTGAAATAGTATGGGGAGTCCACATCACCACCATTGAAGGGGTTAGAGTATTCTGGAGGAAGGCCAGAAGTAGGAGCAATGTTGACCCCATGCTTCACAAAATAATTCTCATTCAGTCCTGTGGCACTCTTCTGGGATTCATTGCTGATTCCCACCAGCATAGCGTTGAAGTAAGCATTCAGTTTGGAGAGAGGGTAGTTAACAGCCATTTCAAGAATAACATGAAGTGACACTGACCGTGCCGTGCCATGCCATCAGCTGCCAGCAAGAGTTTCAATATAGACTACTACAAAAGAGTCTTATATGCACCTCAGTAAAATAACTTGTGCACTCATTGAAGAACTAATGAATGGGCATCAGCAGGTCCAAAATTCACAAATAAATGCATGGTGGTGGAAGATAGACACTGTTTTTCTTGTAACTCAAATTTATTTTTTAGAAAAAATTAGTTTGTTCAGCTTTCCCCACTGTTATGTGACATAACCATTTTTTAATATACACTTCGTAACTTTATAAGGGGCCATAAAATCAAACCCATGCAAATATTAGTAGTGCTGAAACCATTTTGTCCTAGGAACTGCCTGTAGTTTAGCTGTATCACTAATGTACAAGAGTCTGAATGGAGACATATGGTCACCATCAGCTTGGATATTTAATTTTGAGATGACACTTCTATTAATCCATCTGAAAAGGGGGAAGCTACCATATAACTGGTTACAATTAGCCAAACCACAGTTTTCTCTAACCAACTCACTCTAAACCAAAAGCCAAAATGGCATTTTAGAATTACAACATCATGCCCAGATTTGCATCTCCTGATGAATTCCCAAGGTTAAGATTCCAGCCATACTGTAAAACCAACCCTCAATTATACCTTTTTAGAGAGGAAGATCAGTGGCAGGTGGTGCCACTATAAAAGCCTCATTAAAACACCTTCTGTCTGAATATCACAAAAGGGAGTCACCAGATGGAGGCACAGCTCCACATGGTAGCCTTACCTCAAATGAGAGTTTCACCTGACACTTTGGGGACAGCAGATTTTTTTTCTCCTCCAACTGAGAAGCCACTGAGGTTCAAGAGAGGATATATTAGGATTAATTGCACTTGATCACTAATCCATTGTAATGCCATATGCTAAAGGCGTTGTTCATTGTCAAACCTAGAGACAGGTAGGGCCCCTCTGGTAATGTAAACTGTCCCCATTTCCAGGGAGCTAATCTAATTTCACCTCCTTACAGACCACAGATTCCAGTAAAGATACTTAACTCTTCCTGCTTTGTCTCCTGATGCATTTTTGAATGGTAGCAAATCTGATATAGAAGCTAATGATGCTGAAACCTGCTGACTAATTGGAAAATGATTTTTCCTGGTGCTGCTTGCTGAAATGAGCAAAATATTGAAAGGGTATTTACTCTATTGTGTGCTCAGTCTCTTGGTTCAAAGGGCCAGCTCTTCCCTCATCAGCCGCACAGTATAACTTCTCACACCTCCTCCCCCTTCTAGTCCCAAAACACATTCAAAGAATATGTGATTTACTAGATGAGAACAATTGGCAGACTAAACCATGCGAGTAAAGTTTATGTTTCTTAGAGGAGGCGTTGTCACCTTGCGCAGCCCTTGGAGTGGGAGGATTTTTTCAGTGGCTTGGCTTTGGGATTGATCCAAACCATTAGGCACCAAACAGTGTAACCAGAACATTTTTCATAGTTCTGTTGTGTGTTTTGTATTAAGCTACTTTAAAAATTGCCACCCACCAAGCCTGCTTCTTAAATCAAAGAGGTCATTCTTATTTAATATGTAGTGTATGTATTTGTGAGAGGCAGAAGGAAGGCAGAGAGGTACATTGAATTCACATATTTTTTTACCAACTGATATGTAGCACCCTATGTCCCAGAAGCAAAAAATCTGTATTTTTTTGTAGTAATTGTACTAACAATTCAGGGGCAAACTATGTTTTCATACTAATCTGATTCGAGTGCCAGTCTGCTCAAATTGAGAGAGTAAGAAATTAGTCAGGGTTTTGGTGTATAACATCTCATCTTGTGCTACCTTCTTAAGACTACTCTATACTTACAAAATGCCTTCTATTCCAGAAGGGACTCCAAGTGTGTTGCCAGCTGTATGCACTTAAAGATCAATTCAACCACCACTGAAATGCAACCATCTCTGGGGTGGAACACAACAACTTCTCCATTCCAGAAAAAGCAAAACACTGTTTTTAGGAGGAGGAAGTAAAAAATGACTGCAGTTCCAAGGGAAATTATGCTGGCAGAGTATAATTACCCTTGTTGAAAGCTGGCCAAGACACTGGAGCTAACATTCGCCACTCCTGGAAAAAGTGCCAGGGGATCTTTAGCAATCACAGGTGCTCAAGACCTCAGGTTTGTGTCAAGTTCAAAACTCATTGGCTGACATATGTGACAAAACTTTTCCTGTCCTCTAAGTAGCAAGCCAGGTATCTCTGGCATTTTCACACCCCCCTCGCTCCCCCAATATCTGCATTACACATAGTGCAAGGCCAGGTGATGGACCCTGCTCCTGCCAGTGCAAAGTCACGCAGAAAAACAGTATAGCTAAGGCTATCCATGAGAGAAACTGCTCACCAAAGAGACAGACAGGACCAAGTCCACCTACTCTGCCTCCAACATCTTACATGTTTAAAGTAAATTTGGCTTTCTTTTGAATCAGGATTTTAATGGTATTTCCAAACCAATGTGGTTTCCCACTGTCTCTCTTAAAGAAATCTCTTCCAGTTAATTTGGAATTCCCATTTAACTGGGAATGTGGCCCACAACGTAGGAAAAAGAGAGAAAAAAATCAAATGTGGTGGTTAAAAAAAGGAGTTACATAAGGTGCAGTAGTCTCATATTTTCATTTGCTTTCTGTCCTGCCTGGGCTTGGACTCAGCAATTGTATGTTACAAATTAACAGTAAGCTAGTCCACAATCTCCACTGCGTATACTGCACGCATATGGGTCTTGATAGATATATGTGTGTACCATCATATCTATCCACCCAGACAGATGGCTTTTCTTGATCACAGATGAATGGTTCTGGCAGAATTGTAAAAAACAAATGATCTCCAAAACTAAAACCAGACCGATGACTGTGTTTATGAATAAAAGTGCTGAGTTCAGTGTATTGTAATTAACTGAGGCAAGTTATTTAAGGGAGTATAAACTATCCTTGGGTACCCAGGAATAGATTTTGAGATGCATAAAATATTAATGAGATTTAACAAAAAATATATGTAAAAATTGCAAGTGTGCATTGATTTTCATTAGTATTCATCTCTTAAAATCTACACAATCTAGTAAGGAAGCAGAAAACTGATTTGGGTGATCAGTTGCACAATGGAAGAAAAGAACCCATAGCTCTGTATGGTGACTGTGTATATATTTTTTGCCATCTGAAGATGAGATGGGGCATGAAATACTGTGGGTATTTTAGAACCTGTGTTTCTTCTAAACTGAGTGCTTTGAAAAACTGTTATGTAGACCTTGTTATAAGCTGCTTAACAGTGCTCTTTCTGGCTATGTGTTATATTCCTGGAAAGTGAAAAGAGTTTCAGAGATGTTGCAGGTGGCCATTATTTCTCTTGCTGAAGGAATGTGACATATGACACACTTGTCTCAAAACACGAGATGTGCTTTATGATATTTCTGAAAATTTTCTTCAGACTGAAGAGAGAAGATCTTGTGGACCTGATGGTGACTCCAATTTTGAAGTTAGACATATTACAGAATCATGGAATCATTAAGGTTGGAAAAGACCTCTAAGATCGTCAAGTCCAACTGCCAACCTAACACCACCAAGCTTACTAAACCATGTCCTGAAGTGCTATGTCTACACATTTTTTGAATACTTCCAGTGATGGTGACTCCACTAGCTCCCTGGGCAGCCTGTTCCAATGCTTGACCACTCTCTCTGTAAAGAAATTTTTCCTAATATCTAGTCTAAACCTCCCCTGGTGCAACCTGAGACCATTTCCTCTTGTTCTGTTGCTAGTTACTTGGGAGAAGAGACCAACACCCACCTCACCATAACCCCCTTTCAGGTAGTTGTAGAGAGCGATAAGGTCTCCCCTCAGCCTCCTCTTCTCCAGACTAAACAACCCCAGTTCCCTCAGCCGCTCCTCATCAGACTTGTGCTCCAGACCCCTCACCAGCTTCGTTGTTCTTCTCTGGATGCACTCCAGCAACTCAGTGTCTCTCTTGTAGTGGGGGGCTCAAAACTGAACACAGTATTCGAGATGCAGCCTCAGCAGTGCCAAGTACAGGAGTACAATCACTTCCCTACTCCTGCTGGCCACACTATTTCTGATACAGGCCAGGATGCTGTTGGCCGCCTTGGCCTCCTGGGCACACTGTTGGCTATTAGAACTGTAGCAGGTCATTTTCTGCCAAGTTGCTTTCCAGCTGGGTGACACTGAGCATATATTGGTGTATTGGGTTGTTCTTCCCCCAGTGCAGGACTTTGGGCTTCTCCTTGTTGAACTTCATGAATTTCCTGTTGGCCCATTTCCCTAGCCTGTCAAGGTCACTCTGGGTGAGAGAATGACCTGCTGGTATGCCAACCACCCTTCACAGTTTTGTGTCATCAAAACTTGCTGAGGGTACACTTTGTCTCATCATCCAGATCATTAATGAAGATGTAAAACAGGATCAGACCCAGCACTGACCCCTCAGGTACACTGCTAGTTATTGGTCTCCAACTAGACTTTGTTCCACCGATCACTAGCATCTGGGCCTGGTTGTTCAGCCAGTTTTCAGTCCACCTCACTGCCAGTATTGGGTTTGTGTGGCACAGTTTTGGTAACAGGGTGCTGCAGGGGTGACTTCTGTGAGAAGCTCTAGAAGTTTCCTCTACAGAGTCAGTGTCAGCCATCTCCAAGTCAGACTTGCCACTGGCCAAGGCTGAGCCCCTCAAAGATGGTGATATCTCCTCTGTGATAATGTATTTAAGAATGGAGGGGTGGGGAAAAAAGGCCCAGCAATTGCAGCCAGAAAGAGGAGTGAGAATGTGTGAGAAAAGCAACCCTGCAGTTACCAAGGTCAGCGAAGAAGGAGGCGGGAGGTCCTCCAGGTGCCGGAGCAGAGATTCCCCTGCAGCCCGTGGAGCTCCATGCTGGAGCAGACACCCACCTGCAGCCCATGGAGGACCCCACACTGGAGCAGGGGGATGTGCCTGAAGGAGACTGTGACCCCGTGGGCAGCCCATGCCAGAGCAGGCTCCTGGCGGGGCCCATGGAGAGAGGAGCCCAGGCTGGAGCAGGTTTGCTGTCAGGACTTGTGACCCCTCAGGGGACCCAGGCTGGAGCCATCTGTTCCTGAAGGACAGCAGCCCAGGGAAGGGATCCAGGCTGGAGCAGTTTGTGAAGAACTGCAGCCTGTGGGAAGGACTCACATTGGAGAAGCTCGTGGAGGACTGTCTCCCATGGGAGGGACCCCATGCTGGAGCAGGGGCAGAGTGTAAGGAGTCCTCCCCCTGAGGAAGAAGGAGCAGCAGAGACAATGTGTGATGGACTGACCACAACCCCCATTCCCTGTCCCCCTGCGCCGCTTGGGGGAAGGAGGTGGAGGAAATCGGGAGTGAAGTTGAGCCCCCGAAGAAGCGGGGTGGGGTTGGGGGGGAAGGTGTTTTAAGATTTGGTCTTTTTTCTCATTATCCTACTCTGATTTGATTGTTAATAAATTAAATTAATTTCCCCAAGCCGAATCTGTTTTGCCCGTGACGGTAACTTGTGAATGATCTCTCCTGCCCTGAGCTCGGCCCACGAGCCTTTCGTTGCATTCTCTCTCCCCCGTCCAGCTGAGGAGGGGAGTGATAGAGCAGCTTTGGTGGGCACCTGGTGCCTTGCCAGGGTCAATCCACCACAAGCCTGTACATCAACAGCTTGTCTACAAGGATCTTGTGGGAGACAGTGTCGAAAACCATACTGAAGTCCATGTAGACAATATCCACCATGCTCCCCTCGTCTATTAAGCCAGTCGTTTAATCATAGAAGGTTATCAAGTTGGTCAAGTGACATCAGAGTTCATGCCACACTGATGTGGTGGTGAGGTAAAGAAAAGTATATGGACATGGTTGGTACTTGTAAAACTGTGCTGTTATAAAATGACCCTAAAAAATCATATGAGAGTGAGATTAATGATACTTCAAATGGAGGCTACTTTGACAAACCTTATGCTTCAAAATTCAGATGAGACCTACTTAAAGATTTTAATTTGTAGTTAGGGTTTGGATTATTGATTTCAGATCTTTTCTTTCCACGCAATATGTTGATGATCTTGAGGGTCCAGGAGATTTTCATTTTTTAATTGGTTAATTTTAAGCAAGAGGAATTTCTGATAGATACTTCATTATTTCTGCATAACAGCTGTAAAAAATGGTATCAGCATATCAAGTTTTCCTGTATCAAAAGTAATCTGCAGCTAGCTTGTTACACTTAACCTGTATTTCAGACTGGAGTCTGTAACTGCTCTTTAACTCAAAATGGGGAAATGCAATAGCCCACATGTGTTAAGCTAATTTTGCAGGGCATAGTGAGCCTGGGGAAAAGCTTTGATGTTCTCTTTGCCCATACCAGTTTTATTTCTCTCGGCGTTACTGGTAATTGATTTTACCTCCATTAGAAAGAATTTCAAGAATTCCTCCTTTCTGCACTTCATTTGTGTGCTGTATGGTTTTCTATGTTCAGCCATTTATATATTTTTTATATGCCTGTTTCTAGACCCTGACCAAAAGACTGGGGTAACAACGTATTGGGTTTGGGTTTGGGAGAATGGAGATAAACAGGTTTTTTTTCAGATTCCACCTGAGAGTATTTTCACATCCAGTAGGTACATATCTTTAAGATTATTAAAGGTAATTAAAATAAAAATGATTTTCATTTGCAGTAATTATTTGATCGATGGTATTTATATTCTGTGCGGCTGATTTCACTGCTGTCACATTTTTCATTCCTGTTTCTGGCATTCTTTATTTCTGTGTTCATCCTTTACCCTAATCTTTTACCATACATACCCAAGGGACAAAGGCATTAAAGTTTCAACTACTATGATAATCCCATTGCAAATAACATAATGTTCCTACAAGGAACAGAATTGCAAAAACAGCTCTGCCTTCAGGTATTATTTTTTATATCACTTGGGTTTGAGATAAACCAATCTTGATTTTTGTAAATGCAGAGAACCTAGGGTCCCCTTTTACTTTATTTGATATTTCAGGTCCTCAGGCATTTATATTAATCAAACACAGTTGAACATCCAAGCAGATAGATAGGCTACTTTTCATATTTTTGCCAAAAAAATTAATCTTGTGATCTAGTGTCATATGGCAAAACACTGGCCTTCTGCCAATACAAATCAACAGACTTCTGTGCCTTTATTACTTATGATCTGCCAGGATGTTGAAAAAAATAAACTACATGTTGATAGCCAGTTCATTTGGATAATATTTTTGTACTGTGAATAAGAAACAAAGCTGACAAACTGAACCCGTTGTATAAAGGTTTTAGACCTAGCAAGAGCCTACCTTGGCCTGGTTTCCTGATGCGTGTCTGTATCCAGTGAAGATGCAGCAAACTAAATCACTGGAAAGAACAAATCCACAGCTGATGAGTGCATCACTACCTCTCTTGTGTTACTCTTCATCTCCCAAAGCAGAACACCTGGCTCTGCAGTGCCTTGTGGGCTCCGTGTTTTTTCAATGCAGTCCGGTGAAAGTGGAGGGTTGCCTTGTGGCTACAAGAATTTTTGCTCCTGAAATGATTAGTCATGCTATTACATGGGTATAAATAATACAACTTATTAGTTTCGCTAATGGTCAAGTGGAACACTTGTAAATATACGTCTGGCAGAAGTATTCATTTACTTGTATTATGATACAAATTATAAATAAAATAAGTGGGTTTTCTCATGTATCTTCTCTTTTTTCTCCCCCCCCCACTGTTTCCTTGTTGTGATTCTTTTAAATTTCTGATGGAATTTGTGTCATACTAGTTGTTTTTTGCAGTAGCCGTATGGCCTTTCATGACTTTCTAAATTATCCTTCTTCCTGTTTGTTTTGTGTGCTTTTATTAGGGTTGTTGTTAGCTCCATTCTGATGTTTGCAGTTTTTGGAAATCTGAATCTTTGTTATTTATGTTATCAGTGATCTGACCTGGGTTGCCCACAGCAATGTTCCAACTGTTCTCAGGTCCTCAGTTACTAATTATGCAGATGAACAGATTGTGCAAACTCTTTCCTTATGGCCACATTCTGGAGGAGCTGTTTTTATTAAATTGCTGCTGCACTTGAATTTTAAGTAGGTGCTGGCCAGTTCTTAGTATTTTTTTTTCAGATGTCCTGTACATGTTTGTTGTAGTAATTTATTAACAAGTGATAGTTACACACACACACCAAAAATTTCAAACCCATACCATCCAAAAGCTATGTGGTTGTAAGAGGAAGTAAATGACACAGATTAAAGCCAGATATCCAGAGGAACAACCTTTTCCGGAAGATCACCAGGACAGTAGACAGCCTGCCAGTAGAAACATTAATGAAAGAAATTAATCACTAGTGAGCACTGATTTTTGTCATTACACTAGGGATGTTCAGAAAGAATTAAATTTTGAGGTGAAAGAATTCTGCTATGTTAATAATGCTTTACCAATTAATGCCCTAGTTTTTGAAGAGCAAGTCACAGTGTGAGGCTCTGTGCAAAGAAATGATATCTTCATGGGTATCTTCATTGATATCTAGTGTCACTGTAAGAACACAGAACTGACCCAACTTGTCTGACAACGCTGGGTTATGGGATTATGGCTGTACCCCATCTTTCTTTTTTACTGGGTGACAACGGTGTGCAGAGGATGTATTCCTTCTGCTTGAATAAAATATGTGTTCCTGATAATATTGTTCACTTCAGTTGGTCATTTGAAGCCACTTAGCAGCTCTGGCAAGTAGAGAACCCTCAGCCACCACTTGCCACTGTGAGCATGCATTTATATGTCCCCTGGGGAACCATCCTTACCTCAAAGGACAGACAAGGCTATCAAGATACCATAGCAGAATATTGGTCATTTTCTTCACAGAAAAACCTTTTGGAAATTAGAAAACAAAGACTTTGCTCTGTAGGAAGACTTCTGCAGCATGGAAAAAACTAGGATGCAGCTAGAACAATGGAAAAAATGAACACCAGAAATTAAAAGGAAATTTTGTGTCTGTGAAATCTGAATACTCAAGATTTTCAAATAAAATTTCAGGGTGAGATTCATGTTGCCAGTAAAATCAGCACAAATCTCCTAGTGACTTCAGTATTGACAGATTCCAGTCTTAAATATTTTGTTGCCTACTTAAATGGCCAATTAAAGTTTACATATAATTAGACACATCATCTAAAAAAAACAGGAAAAATGTTTCAGTGTAACAGTTAAACTTGCTTCCAAGTCTTCACAGAATCACAGAATAACAGAATGGTAGGGGTTGTAAGGGACCTCTGAAGACCATCTGGTCCAACCTCCCAGCCAAGGGAGGATCACCCAGGGCAGGTTGCACAGGAACGCGTCCAGTCAGGTGTCGAAGGTCTCCAGAGAAGGAGACTCCACAACCTCTCTGGACAGCCTGTTCCAGTGCTCTGTCACCCTCACAGTAATGTTTTTACTCATGTTGAGGTGGAACTTCCTGTCCTGCAGTTTGTGCCCACTGCCCCTCGTCCTATCACTGGGCACTACTGAAGAGAGACTGGCTCCATCCTCCTGACAGCCACCCTTCAGATATTTATAGACATTGATAAGGTCCCCTCTCAGCCTTCTCTTCTCTAGACTAAATGGCCCTAGGTCTCTCAGCCTTTCCTCATATGAGAGATGTTCCAGTCCCTTAATCATTCTCGTAGCCCTTCGTTGGACTCTCTTCAGAAGTTGCCCCTTTGAGAGAGGTGTCTCCCTCTTATGTCAATCAAGTCTTATGTCAATCAATGCAGTCTTGCAGTTAAATTTTCTTTAAAAAAAAATCCGGATTTTTCTTTTTCATGTGAAAAGAAATTTTCATATAAACAATGGGGCAAGGTGACTAGAAGTGAGAATCTGTGATAATGACTAGAACCATCAAAGGCACAAAGGTTCTGTCTGGGACAATAGGAGGTAAAAAGGTTCAGACAAAGGGGGATCTGTAAACAATAAGATACTTTTAAGCAGTGAATATTAGGAGCTGTTAATGCAAAGTATTTCTACCATAAGCACAATACTGGCTCTTTTTTGTGGACAATTTTTATCAATAGCTTTCAAAGTATTTTACAAATTATCATCAGCCTCAAATTACAGAGAAAAAAAGCCATGTGTTGGCAACGTGATTAGAGTTAACCCATCAGGCCACTGATAAAAGTGGGAGGAGAACCCTAAATTCTTGAGTCCTATTTTCTGCAGTATTTACTAGAGGATAGAGCCTTGCTGGGGGAATGTTCCTGAATCTAAAATGTAAAATGTATGTGTAACAAGTCTAAGACACAACCACCAGCAAACTCAAATCAGAAGGCAGAGAATCAGAGAATGAGTCACAGAATCACAGAATCACAGAATCACTAGGTTGGAAAGGACCTTTAAGATCATCAAGTCCAACCATTAATCCAGCACCACCATGTCCCCTAAACCATGTCCTGAAGCGCCACATCTACACGTTTTTTGAACACTTCCAGAGATGGCGACTCCACCACCTCCCTGGGCAGCCTGTTCCAATGCCTGACCACCCTCTCATTGAAGAAATTTTTCCTAATATCCAATCTAAACCTCCCCTGGTGCAACTTGAGGCCATTTCCTCTTGTCCTATCACTAGTTACTTGGGAGAAGAGAACAACACCCTCGTCGCCACAACCCCCTTTCAGGTAGTTGTAGAGAGCGATAAGGTCTCCTCTCAGCCTCCTCTTCTCCAGACTAAACAACCCCAGTTGCCTCAGCCGCTCCTCATAAGACTTGTGCTCCAGACCCCTCACCAGCTTCGTTGCCCTTCTCTGGACACGCTCCAGCACCTCAACATCCTTCTTGTAGTGAGGGGCCCAAAACTGAACACAGTATTCAAGGTGCGGCCTCACCAGTGCCGAGTACAGGGGCACAATCACTTCCCTACTCCTGCTGGCCACACTATTCCTGATACAGGCCAGGATGCTGTTGGCCTTCTTGGCCACCTGGGCACACTGCTGGCTCATATTCAGCCAGCTGTCAACCAGCACCCCCAGGTCCCTTTCTGCCGGGCTGCTCTCCCAGCCACTCCTCCCCAAGCCTGTAGCATTGCATGGGGTTGTTGTGGCCAAAGTGCAGGACCCTGCACTTGGCTTTATTAAACCTCATACAGTTGGCCTCTGCCCATCGATCCAGCCTGTCCAGATCCCTCTGCAGAGCCCTCCTGCCCTCCAGCAGATCAACACTCCCACCCAACTTAGTGTCATCTGCAAACCTACTGAGGGAGCACTCAATTCCCTCATCCAGATCATCAATAAAGATATTGAATAAGACCGGCCCCAGAACCGAGCCCTGGGGAACAATCAGGGGACAAGTCAGATCAGTCAGTGTCAGTGGAAACACTGTGATTAACTTTAAAGCTGACTGTTAATATAAATCTGTTTCAAATACATTTGTCAGTAAAATCCTACTCAAAATGGTTTTTCATTGAAAATGTGTACATTCTTGTGCACAGTCAAGGACCCTAGAAGTCTGTATTTTAAGACTCTGTTAACAACATACATTAAAAAGCAGGCTTGTAGGTTTCACTGCTAATAGAAAAAAACGCAAAACTGAAATGTATTTTACATTTTATCTCTGTAAGACCACACCTGACTAATAAACACCTGTTTGGCTTGGGACATGTTTATGTAGGTAATCTTGGCAAGCTGCTGAATGGAGGCTACAAAAGGTATTTGCAGATCGAGAAAGGTGTAAGGAACAAAGACTTCTTGGAGAGAAGCAGCAGTAAACTTCTCCTCTTGACCTCTGAAGACAAGTTTTTTCCTGAATTGTGACATCATGTTATATAATTAAGACCTGGAGTGGGTATCACATGAAGAAGATAGAATTATCTTTTCTTCTGCACTATTTTCTTGTTGTTCCAGAGAAGCAGCTCCACAGCCACATAATGCTTTTATATAGTAAATAGAAGAACACATATATGACTGCCTGCAGAGTAGCTACACATGAGTAAATAGGCTTTTGTAAAAAGACCAGAAGTTGTTACATCCCAGCTTTCATAGGTGGTAATATTAACCGATAGAATAATAAATGAAGGAATTTTTAGAGAAGTGCGTGAGAGCTACGGGCTCAAGAGACTCGCTGTGAAAGAAGATGATGTGATGTCCCAATGCCACTTCAGTCTGGCTTCCAGAAATAGGCTAAGAAGAAAAGCAGCGCTGGTTTACTCTCTCTCTTTCACCACTCTCCTTCCACTCGGCAGACACCTGTAAATTCTTCTGGTGTGGTGTCGTGATTGAATACCATAACACAGACATCAGATTGATAGGGCAAGATAATCTGCTTTCAGTTTTAGTTGGCATAAAACCAAACCCACTCTTATTTCCTTCTCTTGTTTTCATTCTAAAATATTCAACACTCCTATTGGCTAACAGAAAAGCAAAGAACAAGATAAGTATCGTGTTGGTGAGTGGGGAGGAAGAATGGGGGAAGAATATCTGTCAAGAGGTAGGGTTGATATGCATAAAAAAGTGATCTTGGTGGAAGGTAAGTTCGGAACTCTTTGAAATGTTGCCCAGGACATATAGATTCTCATGCTTAACTTGTGTACAGCCTTATAGTCTCCAAGGGTTAGGATTGTATAACATCAAGCATAATGGGATTCTCCATTTTTCTTTTCCTCCTATAGACATTTGTATCTCCTAAAAACTATTAGAGTTCATGTTAGAAAAAAAGACAAAGTATGAACTCCTTTATCATCACTCAGAAACAAAGAAAACCAAAACTCATGGGTGAATCTAGGAAGATTTAGGTTAGACTTAAAAAACCCCTGCATTATAATGATTAGGAGAGTGAGGTATTGCCAGGTTTCTGGACTCTCCTTTGGCTGAAATCTGTAAGAGGTGGTTTCCTTACCTTTTTTTTTTCAGAAATGACACTCTGACAGATGTTATTTATTTATTTATTTATTTATTTATTTATTTATTTATTTATTTTAGTTGGAGATGGAGCTGAGGGAATGAACAATGGCTCTCTGTGTTATGGTGGTATATGAGAAATGTAAGATCTGAGTTCTCATAATGGATTCAAGCATGAGCATGCACTGAACTTTTTGTTTAGAATTTTCTATTTAGAGAATGAAGTTCTAAGAAGCTCAGTAATGTTGAAACTTCTATATATTTTTGTAAAGAGACAGACATCATAAGGAACCTTATTCATATAAAAAATTTATTACGTTCTTCCTGTAGACTAATCATTTTGAACTGGAAAATGATGATTTTTCCTTTTTTCCCATCCCCACAGAAAGGTGGTGTTTTCTGTGTTTACTATGGGGATAATTTTAACTTCCATCTTCTTCCATTTATCATGCATATGACACAGTACTCTCTGAGTGCCACACATACCTCTGTAAGTACAGGACCTCTTTCTCTATTCCTAGTATGGTGTAAACTGTTATTGAGAAAAGAGTAGGACAGAAGCCTCTATTAAAACCTCTGGCTTTAGGGCAAGTGTAGGCCTGCACTATTTTTCTGCCTCCTGTCTGTCTGTTAGGGGTGAAAGAGAATACGGGTTTTGAACAAGAATTTTGGGATAACTTGAAAATGGAGTTGGATTTTGTTGGCTGTACTTGTCTCAGGTTGACGTTCTAGCTCTCCTTATCTTGAGGTAGTACTGTCCTGGTTTCAGCCAGGATAGAGCTGGTTTTCTTTACAGAAGCCAGTGTGAGACTGTGTTTTGGATTTGGGATGAGGAACTGTTGATAATGTGCTGATGTTTTGGGTTGTTGCTGAGCAGTCAAGGACAGTCCAGCTTCTTGTGCTGGCCTGCCAGCGAGCAGGCTGGGGGTGCACGGGGAGCTGGGAGGGGACACAGCCGGGACAGCTGACCCAGACTGGCCAAGGAGATATTCCCTACCATACGACGTCATGCCCAGTACATAAACTGGAGTTGGCCGGGGGGTGGAAATCGCTGCTTGGGGACGGGCTGTCGATCACGGGGTGGTGAGCAATCGCTGTATTGGGCATCATTTGTTCTTGTACATTCCTTTGTTGATATTATCATTGTTGTTTCCTTCCTTCTTTCTGTCCTATTAAACTGTGTTTATCTCAGCCCATGAGGTTTTTTTTTCCTAATTCTCTCCCCCGTCCCACTGTGGGAGGGAGAGTGAGCGAGCGGCTGCGTGGTGCTTAGTTGCCGGCTGGGGCTAAACCACGACAGTCCTTTTTGGCACCCAACGTGGGGCAAAAGGCTTGAGATAATAACGGTTGAGGTCACAATATCAGTTTATTTGATTTGCATCATGCTCTCGTCTTTGCTGTATGTGTTAAGGATCGGTGTTGGTTTCTGCGGGCTGCTGCACTCTGCGATGATTAGTAATGTCTCGCCTGGGAGTTTTGTTTTTAGAGCACTGACCTTGAGCTTAATGTGGTACCATCTGAGCTCTGTACTAAAGCCGTTACTGTATTTTGGCTACAGTCTTGTGGAGAAGATTAGCAATTATACTTCTGCCTCTGAAAGGTTTTTTATGGAGGAAATGCAGAGTGGTACCTTTGCTACCCTCTATCATAATGTTTCCTCCTCATCACAATAATTTTTCAGTATTTTGAACACCCTTGGGTAGTTAAAATACCTCTATTGCTACTTCTGGGGAACATTGTTTTGGTTTTGTCTAAGGTTGGCAAGCAATTTAAGAATATCACCCGGAGATCTGCCCCAAGGCTGGGTAGTTATGAATGGCAGGGTGTGTGGAACAGCATGGGCAAATGCCTGGGGCGGTGGGCACCTCCGGTGTTTTGGAGCTTCACTCCCGAACAAGTGCAGAATCCTGATAAACTAGCAGAGTATTTGGAAGAAGGATGCTGTCGGCCTGGCAGCTCCAAGGAGACACAAATCATTGCAATGTGCTGGGGCCTGGCCCATGCCTACAGAACCCTATTTAACACTATGCAAAGGGGAGAGAGGCTCTCTGGGTCTGATGGCAATGTGGCAGGCACTGCGACTACTCCAACCCCTGTGGCAGGCACTGTGACTACTCCAACCCCCACGGTGGGCACTGTAGCTACTCAGACTGTTGCAGCTGAACCAGAGAACCAGCCCACCCCGGTATCAGTTGCCCCTGTACAAAAAAAGAAACCTCGGAAGCGGAAGTCAGCTCGTTTAGTAAGGGACGAGGAAGATTCTTCTAAGAAGGAGGCAGAGGAAGAGAGTGAGGAGGCAGAGTGCTCTGAAGCAGGGCCATCACGAGGACTGAAGAGGGAAGAGAGCGGGTCATCGCTTGACGAGGAGGAAGAGGAAGAACTCAGAAAAGAGATGGTAACTACCCGATCTCTATCCCCGAGTGAATTGCAAGATACGCGAAAAGATTTCAGCCGTCGTCCAGGTGAGCACATTGTCACCTGGCTGCTCCGATGCTGGGATAATGGGGCCAGTAGCCTGGAATTAGAGGGTAGGGAAGCCAAGCAGCTGGGATCCCTTTCTAGGGAAGGGGGCATTGACAAAGCAATTGGAAAAGGTGCATGAGTCCTCAGCCTCTGGAGACGACTCCTGTGGGGTGTGAAGGAAAGGTATCCCTTCAAGGAAAATGTTCTATGTCACCCAGGCAAGTGGACCACCATGGAGAAAGGTATCCAGTACCTGAGGGAGCTAGCTGTGCTGGAGGTGATTTATGGTGACTTGGACAATGGACAATCATCCAAAGATCCAGATGAAATCAATTGCACGCGACCTATGTGGCAGAAGTTTGTATGGAGTGCACCATCATCATATGCCAACTCATTAGCAGTAATGGCCTGGAAAGACGGAGAGAGACCAACGGTGGATGAATTGGCTGGCCAGCTCCGGGAATACGAAGAAAGTCTCTCTTCCTCCCTACGGGCCTGCATCTCTGCTATAGAGAAACTGTCCCGGAAGTTCCGACAATTCAAAGAGGATATGCCCTACCCTCCACCCGTACGGACCAGTGTCTCAGCCATTAGGAGTAAGCGCTCTTCTGTTCAAGAGAGAAGATACAGAGGATACACATCACGAGCCACCCTGTGGTTTCAATTGCGTGACTACGGAGAGGGCATGAGGAGGTGGGATGGAAAACCTACCCAACCTTAGAGCCACGAGTACGTGAGCTGCAAGGAAAGACAATTACAAAAGGGGGTTCAGGTTCCTCGAGAAAAATCGTCGCTCCACTTTCCAGTGGGCAGCTTCCCAGAAAGAATAGAAGAGCTGATCTCACCTCTGATCCTCTTGACGGGACTTCTGATTCCTATTTACAAGAAGTGGGTAACGAGTACTATGAGCAGGATTAGAGGGGCCCTGCCTCCAGCCAAGCGGAGGAGAGGGACAACCGAGTTTATTGGACTGTGTGGATTAGATGGCCTGGCACATCAGACCCACAGGAATATAAGGCTTTAGTGGACACTGGTGCACAATGTACCCTGATGCCATCAAGCCATATAGGGGCAGAACCCATCTGTATTTCCGGAGTGACAGGGGGATCCCAACAGCTGACTGTACTGGAAGCTGAAGTGAGCCTAACTGGGAATGAGTGGCAGAAGCACCCCATTGTGACTGGCCCAGAGGCTCCGTGCATCTTGGGCATAGACTACCTCAGCAGAGGGTATTTCAAGGACCCAAAAGGGTACCGGTGGGTTTTTGGTATAGCTGCCTTGGAGATGGAAGAAATTAAACAGCTGTCCACCTTGCCTGGTCTCTCAGAGGACCCTTCTGTGGTGGGGTTGCTCAGGGTCAAAGAACAACAGGTGCCAATCGCTACCACAACAGTGCACCGGCAGCAATATCGCACCAACAGAGACTCCCTGATCCCCATCCATGAGCTGATTCGTCGGCTGGAGAGCCAAGGAGTGATCAGCAAGACTCGCTCACCCTTTAACAGCCCCATATGGCCAGTGCAAAAGTCTAATGGAGAGTGGAGACTGACAGTAGACTATCGTGGCCTGAATGAAGTCACGTCGCCACTGAGCGCTGCCGTGCCGGACATCCTAGAACTTCAAGATGAACTGGAGTCAAAGGCAGCCAAGTGGTAAGCCACCATTGATATTGCTAACGCGTTTTTCTCGATCCCTTTGGCAGCAGAGTGCAGGCCACAGTTTGCTTTCACCTGGAGGGGTGTCCAATACACCTGGAATCGACTTCCCCAGGGGGGGAAACACAGCCCTACCATTTGCCATGGGCTGATACAAACTGCACTGGAACAGGGTGAAGCTCCAGAGCATCTGCAATACATTGATGACATCATTGTATGGGGCAACACAGCAGAAGAAGTTTTCGAGAAAGGGAAGAAAATAATTCAAGTCCTTCTGAAAGTTGGTTTTGCTATAAAACAAAGTAAGGTCAAAGGACCTGCACAAGAGATCCAGTTTTTAGAAATAAAATGGCAAGATGGACGTCGACAGATCCCAACGGATGTGATCAACAAAATAACAGCTATGTCTCCACCAACTAGCAAAAAAGAAACACAAGCATTTTTGGGCGTTGTGGGTTTCTGGAGAATGCATATTCCAAATTACAGTCTGATTGTAAGCCCTCTTTATCAAGTGACCCGGAAGAACGATTTTAAATGGGGCCCTGAGCAACGACAAGCCTTCGAACAAATCAAACAGGAGATAGTTCATGCCGTAGCCCTCGGGCCAGTCCGGGCAGGACAAGATGTTAAAAATGTGCTCTACACGGCAGCCGGGGAGAATGGCCCTACCTGGAGTCTCTGGCAGAAGGCACCAGGAGAGACTCGAGGTCAACCTCTAGGGTTTTGGAGTCGAGGATATAGGGGATCTGAGTCCCGCTATACTCCAACTGAAAAGGAGATACTGGCAGCATTTGAAGGAGTTTGAGCTGCCTCAGAAGTGGTTGGTACTGAAGCACAGCTCCTCCTGGCACCCCGACTGCCAGTGCTGGGCTGGATGTTCAAAGGGAGGGTCCCCTCTACGCATCATGCGACTGATGCTACGTGGAGTCAGTGGGTCGCGCTTATTACACAGCAGGCTCGAATAGGAAACCTTAATCGCCCGGGAATCTTGAAGTGATCATGGACTGGCCAGAAGGCAAAGATTTTGGAATATCACCAGAGGAGGAGGTGGCGCGTGCTGAAGAGGCTCCACCATATAATGAACTGCCAGAGAACGAAAGGCAATATGCCCTGTTTACTGATGGGTCCTGTCGTATTGTAGGTAAACATCGAAGGTGGAAAGCTGCTGTATGGAGCCCTATACGACGAGTTGCAGAAGCTGCTGAAGGACAAGGTGAATCAAGTCAGTTTGCGGAGGTGAAAGCCATCCAGCTGGCTTTAGATGTTGCTGAACGAGAAAAATGGCCAATACTCTATCTTTATACTGACTCATGGATGGTGGCAAATGCTCTATGGGGGTGGCTGCAGCAATGGAAGCAGAGCAACTGGCAACGCAGAGGCAAGCCCATCTGGGCTGCTGAATTGTGGCAAGATATTGCTGCCCGACTAGAGAATCTCGTCATAAAAGTACGTCACGTAGATGCTCACGTACCCAAGAGTCGGGCCACCGAAGAACATCAAAACAACCATCAGGTGGATCAGGCTGCTAAGATTGAAGTGGTTCAGGTGGATCTGGACTGGCAACATAAGGGTGAATTATTTATAGCTCGGTGGGCCCATGACACCTCAGGCCATCAGGGAAGAGATGCAACATATAGATGGGCTCGGGATCGAGGGGTGGACCTGACCATGGATGCTATTGCACAGGTTATCCATGAATGTGAGACGTGTGCTGTGATCAAACAAGCCAAGTGTTTAAAGCCCCTCTGGTATGAAGGATGATGGTTGAAATATAAATATGGGGAGGCCTGGCAGACTGACTATATCACACTTCCACAAACTCGCCAAGGCAAGCGCTATGTGCTTACCATGGTGGAAGCAACCAACCGGGTGGCTGGAAACATACCCTGTGCCCCATGCCACCGCCCGGAACACTATCCTGGGCCTTGAAAAGCAAGTCTTATGGTGACATGGCACCCCCGAAAGAATTGAGTCAGACAATGGGACTCATTTCCGAAACAACCTCATAGACACCTGGGCCAAAGAGCACGGCATTGAGTGGGTGTATCACATCCCCTATCATGCACCAGCTTCTGGAAAAATTGAACGATACAACGGACTGTTAAAGACTACACTGAGAGCAATGGGTGACGGGACATTCAAAAATTGGGATAAACATTTAGCCAAAGCCACCTGGTTAGTCAACACTAGAGGATCTACTAATAGAGGCGGCCCTGCCCAATCAAAACTTTTACGTACTGTGGAAGGGGATAAAGTCCCTGTGGTGCATGTGAGAAATATGCTGGGGAAGACAGTCTGGGTTACTCCTGCCTCAGGCAAAGGCAAACCCGTTCGTGGGATTGCCTTTGCCCAGGGACCTGTGTGCACTTGGTGGGTAATGCGGAAGGATGGGGAAGTCTGATGTGTACCTCAAGGAGACTTGATTTTGGGTGAAAACAGTCAATGATTTGAATTGTATTATGTTAATTGTTCAGTATGACATTACTACTATGGCTGCTATCTACCATATCAATGGTATTATAGTAAGAATCACCCAGACTGATGATGAATGAGCTTTACTGAAACCAAGCAACGTGCAGCAGTAATGGAACTAGAACTGGCTTCAGCAGCTTGCGCCCAACAAATCCCTCGAGACTGACATCTTCGACCTGCAGATCATGGACATGGACTGTGCCAGATGACAATCCAACACCACATACCATCTCCCCTGCCCTGAGAGACTGCTATGGTGGATGAAGCCCAGAGTCATGGACTGACTGAACTTCACAGACTTTTTAAAGTGATGGCCCATGGACTAAGAGAGTGATATCTGTGTGTATATATTAAAAGACAGGAAGAGTAATAATGAATAATTGGAATGTATTGAAAAGTATAGGACCCGGGCATGATGCAAATGGTATGGAATAAGGGGTGGATACTGTCCTGGTTTCAGCCAGGATAGAGCTGGTTTTCTTCACAGAAGCTAGTGTGAGACTGTGTTTTGGATTTGGGATGAGGAACTGTTGATAATGTGCTGATGTTTTGGGTTGCTGCTGAGCAGTCAAGGACAGTCCAGCTTCTTGTGCTGGCCTGCCAGCGAGCAGGCTGGGGGTGCACGGGGAGCTGGGAGGGGACACAGCCAGGACAACTGACCCAGGCTGGCCAAGGAGATATTCCCCACCATATGACATCATGCCCAGTACATAAACTGGAGTTGGTCAGCGGGCGGAAATCGCTGCTCGGGGACGGGCTGTCGATCACTGGGTGGTGAGCAATTGCTGTATTGGGCATCACTTGTTCTTGTACATTCCTTTGTTGGTATTATCATTGTTGTTCCCTTCTTTCTTTCTGTCCTATTAAACTGTGTTTATCTCAGCCCATGAGGTTTTTTTTTCCTAATTCTCTCCCCCGTCCCACCACGGGAGGGGGAGTGAGCGAGCGGCTGCGTGGTGCTTAGTTGCCGGCTGGGGCTAAACCACGACAAGTACCAAGCAAATTTTACCTTGCCAATTCCTTCCAGATGCAGCCGATAATATTATTTGCTCTTAAGTGAAAGCTGTAAGATCAATTTTTGGTAAAACAGAAAGTTCTTTATAATAAAGGGGCCCAAATCTCCCTTGATGGTAAAGAATCTTAGAAACCTGTGGTGTACTATAAACATATATTTTACACAGCTGGAAAAGTACAAAGTTTGCTTTAACAAAGACCAGAATTATCTTTAATGTTCTGTCCTCTTCCTTATTCTCTGGTTTGCTTTGGATCTGTATTTGAAGTGCCAAAATACTTTGAGGAAACTTGGTTCTCTTCGTGTTATCAGACTATTCAGATGTAGGAAGTAGAAAAATCTCAAACAGCTCATTGTTTTCAAACTTTTCAGCTCATTTTTTTCTGGACTAGAAACCTAGCTAGTACAGATGCATTGAGGTAAACATCAAAGCCATATAATTTGTCTTTGAAAGAGATTACTTTTACAGTATATTTAGATGTAGAAAAATGAAATTAGTCTTCCCAGCAATTGTTCCATAAAGAAAAAATGCAGTCTTTCTTCTTATTGACTTCTGTTTTTTAGTACCTTCTACTTTGACGTGATGTTTCATAATTTCACATATACGCCCTTTAAATTACCAAATAGCATTATGATTGCCAGTAGGACACTTGTTAAATATAACTTCAGATTTTATATCAAAACCAGCAGACACAATTTTCTTCAATCTAGAAATCATACATGATGACTTTTAACTAAAACCCCCACTGAAGGCCCTTAATGAAAAGCTGGATTTTACAGCACTTGCAGCATTGCTTTTATAATACACCATGTTCTTGAACTGCTTCTCTAGGGAGAAAATCCTGTGGTACATGCGGGCATGCCAGAAGTTTCTTCTCTCATTGCAGTTTTGCAGCTGGCCAGCATTCCTGAAGCATCCTGGAATAGAATGCTTCAGGCAACCCTAGGAACCACAGTAGGTTTCCAAAATGTTTTTATTAGTAGTGAACTTGATAAACAACTTGATAGTAATATATTAATCTTGATGAGAAAATATGCTTTTCATTTAAAACAACATTTTGGTTTGGAACGAAATTTTGAGGGTAGGTGGTAGGGATGGAGGAAGATTCCTGGTTCTTATTTCTGTGAATTCTGTTACTTGACCAATTGAAATTATATTGACATACCCCTTGGTTCCATATTTCTCTCACAGCATGTTTCCTTGTACTAATTTTATTCTTTGACCCGCCAATTGTCCTCATATGACATTAAATCCCTTTAAGCAAATGCTGAGCTCTGTATTCCAGTTTGATCCTGACTTGACTTGGTAGAACTTCCTTCACGAAGGGAGCATGGATATATGGGTTAATGGAGAGGAGGCAATATGTGGAAAAAAAAAAAAAAGAGTTAGCTTTGAATAAAAAATATTGTACCATATATACAACATATTTCTGACATTTTTCTGTGAGTATCTTTACTTCTTCTGGAATGACATGGATTCTTTTCTTTTTATTTTTTTTTCCTGTTTTTGCTTTTTAAACAGGGTGGTGGATAGTAAATTAGCTCAGAAAATACTTCCAGGTAACTTTCACAAACCTTCCAAATCCAAGCCAAAGTGAGGGATTTAGACAAAGAAAAATATTTTAGTAGAAACCAAACTTTTTTGAATGTGTATCTAAATAACAGAAAGATGCAGAGATTCTGCCATTTTAATCCATGTGAAGATTTCCTGTGGCCTGCGTGGCTCCCAGTGACTAGCAGAAGGAAACCTTCTGGACCTTTCTAGAGAAAACAGACTGGAGAGCCTGGGATGTGGGAAATGGCCCTTCTCTGTGCTTCAGAGGTTTCTGGAGGTCTGGCTGGCCAAGAAATGTTACCTTAGCTGTTGTGGAAATTATCCTTTTAGCTTTTTGCTACTGCTAGGAGGAGTAGTAGTGCTAGTAGTATTTATCTGTTGCTGTTTTAGGTTTTTGTCTTTGCTAAAGCAAAGACTTTCTGCAGGTAACAATGGTAAAAGAAAAGCAGGGTGTTTTTGAGGGCAAGGTGGCAAGAAACCGATGGTCTTGCTTGCACTTTGTTCAGATCAGGACTGAGAGTCAGAAGTCTGCATATAACTATCTGGAGGAAGGTACCACTACATGCTGAAGAAGATGCTTTCTGAGCAAATAATCAGTGTTTTAACATGATGGAATGAACAAACAGATGCAGTTAAGCACAAAACGATTGCAAACTGAGTAAGGCACAGTGTTAACTCGGAGCATAAAATGACATGCACCTTGCAGCCTGTAGTACAATACAGAGGGTCTACTTTCTTCTGAGAAACAACAGGGAAATCTCTTTTGTTCTCTTTTCAGATGTTCACCCTGTTTTTCTGAACTGTGACACAGTAACTTTAGCATGTTTTCTGCCTGTAGTCATACATCCTGGAGTGCTGTGACAATTCAACTTCTACTAGAGTATGAATCCCTAGTCCTTGTCCTGAAAAAAGGTGGACAGTTCTATTGTGAATAATATAACGTCAAAACATAGGAAAGAGGTAGACTTGTAAATGTATTGTTCCTAAAATTCTCATAGCTTCTCTGTAATAGGTCCATAATTTTTGACAGTTTGGGAATATGAGCCCTACAGAGTACTGGGAAAAGTTCCTTTCATTTTTGTGACAACACCACAAGAGGTTCTTTTCACAGACCTTAAGGCACTCTGACCACCATCTTTTTATAAACACCTTAGAGCAATGGTGCTCTTTACTAAGCCATTCAGATATTAGTATGTTTCAAGCATTAGTAATTTGTTTTTACTAACTGCCTAAAATTCAGGTGTTTTAATGAGTGAGTGAGAGATCTTACAGATCCAGTGCATTCTCCTTATTTCCAAGTATGTTTTACTACTTTTCCTTTTCAAAGTTATTTTTTCAACATCATAATAGCTCCTAGACCTTCAGATATTTTTCTTGGGAGGATGATTAAATGAAGTGAATGCCTTTTCAATAAAGGAAAACGAATTAAACATTTAACATTGAATAAAAACATTTAATTGTATCAGGTTCCTTCTTTGCCCATTTTCATTTGATTCAAGCAATGAAAACATTCTAAGTTGATTCTAATACTATCAATGCTGCTAGTGTTACCACTTCAGTAAAATCTTTTATCATTAGTATTCCCACCCCAAGGAATGCCTTGTCATAACATTGACTTTGCCATATGCTGCCACTCAAATTGTAGTTGTCAAGTTATCGATGACATGGATATTTCACAGACTACATGCTTCTTAAAACACATACTCTCCCAATCACACAGATTTCACAGTGGTAAGTGTAATGCAAAGGTAGAAAGAGTTGAGAGTTCTAACTCTTACACAAGATTCACCTATTCAGCTGTTCTTCCTCTTTTGTCCTCCAAAAGCTGTATTAGTAATGCTTTTTATTTGCTAAGTGATATCTTAAAGCAGGACTTAGCAAACATGAGGAAGATAGATGCCTTCCAGCAACAACTGTTAGTTTATCCGTTAATGCCCCCGGCAAAACACTGTTGGAGCTGACATGCGTGATTGATTGGCTCCCTTAACAAGTAGCTCATCTTCTAAAGAGGAGTTGTGTATCTTTAGCTCTTTTTTCAGTGCTGTCTGTGTCTGAGTGCCTACAGATGGTAGTATAAGTGCTTTTGCACCACCTTGAACCTGGGTGTTGGCTTGGCCTAACATGTAACCCACATGAGCCTCAGGACTAGCCAAGGTATGAGTGATCACTGCCTGGGTACTGCTATTCCTGCTTAGGTTCTCAGAATAGAAAAGCCAGCTTGATTCCTGCCTGTGTTGAAATTCCCTTGTTTTGTGCTACTTTCCTGTCATCTTTGCCCCCCTCGAAAAATACCAAGGACTCAAATGCAGGGGGTCAGAGATCCAGCTCTGAAACATGTAAGGATTGGAATAATCTAGCAGGAATGTTCCTGCCTCTTATTGCTGAATAGAGTCCTGTGACAAGGCTGGCATTTGACATTGTAAATTTTTGGGATGGGGTATTTTCTTCTATTTATCAATAGAGTCCCATAAAAAATGTTTTATATATAAATAATAATTGTAACCACAGGTGGTCTAAAATGGTAACTTGACCTCAAACACATTTCACGTATAGAACTTTATGTGGTTTTTTTAACTATAATTACTATTGCTTTTGACATTTTTACTGTGACTAATCCATGATTTTCCCCATAATTTACCATACCAGAGTCCAACCCCAATAATATTATATATCGTAAAACTATTATGCCTACAACCATGCAGTGTGATACTGCCTTCTCCATCATCCCTTAGACAAGGGGAATCCACCCAGGAAGTGGTCTTTTTCAAAGCTTGTTAGTACATAATTTTTGCTTTCTACTCCATTGCTTAGTAGACTGAAGCCTGCTTTATAAAACTGCCTTATTTAATATCACACAACAAAGCTGTCTCAGTTAATGTCTCCCACTCCCCTAGAGAGTGGCGTGGCCATGTGGCAATGATCTACTGTCAGCTTAGAGTCACTGACAAGGCCAAGTGACAAAACTCACATTATGGCTGTCGGCACCATACCTGACTCTGTGGATACAAAGCAGAGGACGCAATTTTCTGATGCTGCAACTAACAGCTTTCAGCAAAATTACATACTTGGAAACACATACCCAAGCATCTTTTCTTCTGCATTGCATGTTTAAACTAGAGGGAAAATGCAAAAATATGTGCAAATATAAATACATACATATGTTGTGCATATTCTATCTAAAACTAAATTAAAACTTTGTTTCATAATACTTCTACAGTGAAAGCAAAAAGACTTACTTTCACTATGTCTTACACAAATCTGAGCACTTACATTTTAAATGTAGCATACATGTGAAATGAAGTGTTTTACTACTTGTAGTACAGCACTGGAAATACTTAACTGTTTTTTATTTATAAATCATGCTCTATGAAATTATTTCCATTTGCAGCATCTTGTCCCCCATAATGAAATTAATTTTCACCCACATACACTTTTTGCTCAACCACTCAAGTTTTATTTTTGTTTTATTTTTATTTTGGTGATCCAGTGGACAATGATCTAGCTTTTTTATGTGATGTTCTTTCTGGAGCTGCTGGAGAAAAATATCTGCAGCTGAACTACACTTAACATACCTATTGATTATAAAGTGTTTCATCTTTTTCACCAATTACTTTGGAAACTCAACTTTCAGTGCCTTACAAGGTCTTTATAATTTGTGAGTGGATTTTTGTAAAAGGAGCTGTTCTGTTCCAAAACAAGGGCAAAACTCAGGATAGGATTAACAGATCTTTTTTTTTTTTGTTAGCAGATCTAGTCATAAGTGTACAGTGTACTCTGGGGGATATACTGTAAGTCAGTCTGTTGGCAAAGAGATCTCAGGCCCAGCCTGCACGGGTTCATGAAAAGGAGGTCCTGCTTGACCAACCTGATCTCCTTCTATGACCAGATGACCTGCCTAGTGGATGAGGGAAAGACTGTGGATGTTGACTACCTGGACTTCAGTAAAGCCTTTGACAGCATCTCCCACAGCATTCTCCTGGAGAAACTGGCAGCTCATGGATTAGAGAGGTGTCCTCTTCTCTGGGTAAAGAACTGGCTGGACGGCTGAGCCAAGAGACTTGTGGTGCATGGAGTTATATCCAGTTGGCAGCTGGTCATAAGCGGTGTTCCTCAGAGCTCAGTACTGAGGTCAGTCTTTTTTTAACATCTTTATCAATGATCTGGATGAGGGGATCAAGTGCTCCCTCAGTAAGTTTGCCGATGACACCAAATTGGGCAGGAACGTTGATCTGCTGGAGGGTAGGAGGGCTCTGCAGAGGCATCTGGACAGGCTGGATTGATGGGCAGAGGTCAACTGTGTGAGGTTTAATAAGGCCAATTGCTGGGTCCTGCACTTTGGTCACAACAACCCCATGCAATGCTACAGGTTTGGGGAGGAGTGGCTGGAGAGCTGCCCAGTACAAAAGGACCCAGGGATGCTGGTTGACAGCTGGCTGAATATGAGCCGGCAGTGTGCCCAGGTGGCCAAGAAGGCCAACAGCATCCTGGCCTGTATCAGAAATAGTGTGGCCAGCAGGAGTAGGGAAGTGATTGTGCCCCTGTACTCGGCACTGGTGAGGCTGCATCTCAAATACTGTGTTCAGTTTTGGGCCCCCCGCTACAAGAGAGACACTGAGTTGCTGGAGTGCATCCAGTGAAGAACAATGAAGCTGGTGAGGGGTCTGGAGCACAAGTCTGATGAGGAGCAGCTGAGGGAACTGGGGTTGTTTAGCCTGGAGAAGAGGAGGCTGAGGGGAGACCTTATCACTCTCTACAACTACCTGAAAGGGGTGGTGAGGTGGGTGTTGTTCTCTTCTCCCAAGTAACTAGTGATAGGACAAGAGGAAATGGCCTCAAGTTGCACCAGGGGAGGTTTAGATTGGATATTAGGAAAAATGTCTTCACCAAGAGAGTGGTCAGGCATTGGAACAGGCTGCCCAGGGCGGTGGTGGAGACACCATCATTAGAAACATTCCAGGTCAGGCTGGATAGGGCTCTGAGCAACGTGATCCTGTTGAAGATGTCCCTGCTCATTGCAGGGGAGTTGGACTAGATGACCTTTAAAGGTCCCTTCCAATCCAAACTATTCTGTGATTCTATGAAATAGAGTCACAAAGCCTGTGGAAAAGGACACAGGATTCTGCAGGAAACCAAGAGCAATGCAGCAGCCTATCAAGGTGGTATATGGAAATTAGGTGGGGAAAAGGAAAAGACAGAAAAGGAAAGGACAACTATAGTGAACTAGAAGATATTACAGAACCACAGAATCAGGTGATAGGTGAGAGGGCACCTCCTGAGCTCATCTAACCCCCTGCTCACAGAAAGGTCAGCTAGAGCAGGTTGTCTAGGACTGTGTCCAGTTAGGTATTGAACAACTCTGAGAACAAAGACTGCATGGCCTCTCTGGGCAATCTGTATTAGTGTCTGACTGTCCTCACAGTAAAAAAGTGCTTTTCTGTGTACAGATGGGATTTAATGTGTTTTAATTTCTGCCCATCACCTCCTATCCCGTCCCTCTTCTTCATTCCCTCACATTAGGTATTTATATACACAGTTAAGGACCCCCTGAGCCTTCCCTTCTCCAGGCTGAACAGTCTCAGATCTCCCAGTCTCTCTTCATATGACAGATGCTTCAGTGTGTTCATCAACTTTGTGGCCCTGTGCTGGACTCACTCCAGTATGTCCATGTCTCTTGTACTGGGAAGCCCAGCACTGAAAACAGTATTCCAGGTGCAGCCTCGCTAGTGCTGAGTAGAGAGGCAGGATTAGGATAGACAGAGTATTAAAAGAATCATGGGTGGAAAAATGTTACAGGCAGGTTAAGTTGAGAGCAAAAACGTGCCCCCAAAAAAATGTGTAATAGGACAGTTCCAGGATAAGAGGTATAAAACCTCACGGAGTAAGGGTATGAGATAGCAAGGAAAAGAAAGAACAAAAAGTAAAAGAGAATTTTCAGCTGGAAATGTTTCATGGTTTTATCTGTAAAAATTGATTAAAAACATTACAACAGAAGCATGCCTCCTGATATGTACAAGAATGTAAGTAGGTTACAAAAACTGCCATAACCCCGGGTAATGGGTTAAGTCACATGGTCAAAAAATGCTGAAGTTATGATTCCAAGTGTAACATTAATTACCCTTTCTCTCTTTTATTTATGATATAGTCTACAGTTCACAGAATATTAACCATACTAAGGAAAAAGCATGTGTACACGTGAATGTCTTTGGGGAAGACCTGCAGTTTAGGGAATCTTAGATCTTAGTTTTAATCTCCACCTGGCTTTTGAAGATACATCTAAGTCGGTTGTTGTGTATAGAATATAATTAATTACAGCATTAGCTTATCTCTGATATGAAGAAATAATATTTTCAGCAATTATAGGACTAGGATAAGTTTGAGAAAGCATATGCTTTTAAGTACAATCTCAGAAAATAAGAAAAAAAAAGAGGCTTTATGTGGGATTGAAAGTGCCCATTACTCTGCAGGATCGGGCCCATTAATAAATGTAATGAGTGCTTAGGCAATAAAATCTCCATACTGTCTTGACTTTACTGCTACATTTCTAAATGTAAAACCTGCTCCAAGAAGATACTGCCAAACTGCAAGTTTATATGATACCGGTTTTGGATCTATGAAATTGATTTATAATTGCTGTGCTGAAGCTGCCCTAGTAAACTCATTACCCTTGGGAAATACACACACTGTATACAAAAGGGTAAGTGATTTTAATCTTTAAACTTCCCCTCCCTCCTCGCTTCCTGTTTTCTCCCTCCTCTTCCTCCTCCTGCTTCCCCAGCACTACCCCTTCCAAAAAAAAAAAAAAGTTTGTGGAGGAGGTGAGTGTCCAACGCCATGTGACAGTCATGAAAGATGTATATTCCCCACAAAATTCTGTTCTCCAGATGCGCATAGTTGACAGGAGTACCACAGCATAATCTTTTTTAGTTCATGTCTCTTTATATAAATAAACATAAATAAACAGACTGAAATTATGGTGCTGAGAGAGGTCAGAATAACAATATCTTCTAGCTTAATATTCTCCCTTTTTCTTTTCAGCTGGCTGGAATTCACATTGTTGTTAAACACTTTTTAATAAATTCCAAGTTTTGACTGCATTTCTATACAGCTTGCAGCTGGAAATAAACAGACTCACAATGGCTTAAGGTAATTCAGCAATTTTAAGTTTTTTATGAGGATAATGAAGTGAGAGTTTCTGGAAAAAATATCTCTGTGAACTATTTGTTTTCGAGAACCTTTTCCTTGTTTGGAGAATAATGTCCTCTCCTTATAACAGTTATGATTTTTCATAAGATTGCTTGATTATTTTTTTCTGTTAAAAAAACCTGCCATATTTAAAACTTTTCATCTGCTGCCCTACTCCCATTTCTTCACTGTTGATTATAAGAATGGATCGCATTACAGCATAAACTATTTTGGCAGCTATTCAGTGAGTGCAGACCCTGGTCTGTGTGCAACAGCTTGCTTTTACTTGTCTGCACTGACTGTTTTTCAAAAGACAGGCACTTCTGTATCCTATTGTTCTCTGTATATTGTGCTGAGCACTGCCTGTGCTTTTCTGATCAGGTAAAAGATCTTTTAGGCTAAAAACTTCCCTTTAACATTTTTCAGGAAAAAAACATTCCAGAGTTGTTCTTCTGAGGCTGCAAAAAATGTGTGAATTTCTCTACTTTGCAGCTACTGGGATATTGGAGGTACAGCTGAGAACCATGAAGAAAAACCTTTCTCTGTGGAATTCTCTGGCAGTATCTAACAAAGGAAAACAAGAAATTTAAGTGGATTTGTTTACACACTTCTTTCTTGCCTCTGCTTTTGTGCTTTTCTGTCTCGTTGATTCTATAAATATAAAAGAGATAGCTCTCTCATTTGACAGCAAAATAGGTCCGATGGCATGGAGGCATTACCATTGCAGGCTCCGGGATGTTATGCCTTCATGGAAACCAGGCTTTTGGGCTAGGTTAGAAAGTACACCCAGACTCTGGACTTTTACAAATAGGGAGGGATCTAAGGGACTAACCAGGGGAAAAAAGAACTTGCACTCCAGTCTTTTAAATGCTGTGGTTTCCCAAATTAATGCTGACTCTCACTCTACTTGATAAACTTTTCTTTGATTTTTTATGCCCAACAATTCTGAGCTATCTCAGGAACTGAGCTGAAATCTTTATATTTTTCTGCCTCGGAAGGAAGGTCTCTAAGAGATTTTTCTGACCCTCCCTGCATCATCTAGCGGAAAGGCTGGGTTACAGTGTAGAATGGCACTTTCCATAGTACCTGTTTTATTCTAGAATCTCAAATTATTTTATTAACACTAGCAAAAATATGTCTGAGATTTATGTAAATATAATGTCTATTTTACAGACAAAAAAACTTTGGCAAAAACATAGCTTGCTGAAGGCCCGTCAATAGCTTTGGTCTGGGACTAGGAACTAAACGCCCAAATCTATTCAAATGGAACTCAAGGTCTATGAACTCTTGCCTGTGATGATAAAAATTGCATTAAGAAGAACCAAAGCTACTTGAATAGGTGGGAAAACTCCCTTTTTTTTGTGAGCGATTTGTCTTTCAGTCCTTCATGAACATCTTCCTTCTTATTCAGACTTCTCATCAGGAAGAGAGGTTTCCAGAAGTGATTGTGTTTGGGAGATTGTCTGGCGGTGAAGTGTTTGGGAATAATCCTTCAGAGGTTATTTTAACTGCATTCTGCCAGCAGATCTTTCATTGCATTGTTACTCCTATCCCTGGGAATTGTACGGTGGCACTCGTGGATGCTGTCTTTGAAACATCATGGCAAGACCAGCACCGCTCCCAGGGTGACTCTTGCGGCTGCCTGTGTACAGGGAAATGGAGCAAGGTACAAGAGCTACCTGCGTAAGTGCTGCCTGACTCCAGTCAAGGTCCTGCTGTCTGGGACACCCACCGTACCTCAGCTAATTGGCCTCCCTGAGAATTATGCAAGCATGCTCAGAGCTAACCTGGGGTCTCTGCCATGATGCCCAATTGTCTTGTAAAGAAGTGCCTCTAGTAGTTCACCTTAGCCACCAGGCAACCCCGATTCAGAAGGTATGTGCCGGTATGTTTGACTTGGTACGGGCTTAGCAGCTTAGGGCTCACTGCTGCCTTCTTTTACTTATAACTCTTACTGCAATTGCAGAAGGTGAGACACTTGCAGTACTGCCAACATCAAATACAAAAAAACCAGGCAGTAGACTCCCATGACATCCCCAAAAAGCATGTGATGAGTGCATCTTGAGGTCTTAAAATTTGTTTTGGCATCTTTGAAGAGTTGAAGTAGACTTGTCATGTATTTTCAGCTTCTTTCTGCAATTTTAAAGGTTAAGACTCAATTTTATACATCTGAAAGTTGAGATTATTGTGCAGCTGCTTGATTCTGGGAGCTGTGGACTTTGAAAGAAGATAAAAGGTTTGATATTACAAATTACAGGAGCTGGTGGTCTGCAATTAGGTTTACTCTCTGGTATTTTTCCATAAAAAGTTGCTGCCGTATGACAGGATATGATAGGTTGAAAACAAAACTTCTTGAGCAGCTGAGAATCAAACCCAAAATATCTGTCAGTGTGAAATGAACCAATTTTACACCAGGTACATACCACACTTTCCCCAGAAATCCTGATTCTTTGGGGTTCGTTTAGACAGGCAGCTATGTTTATAGTCGATCCTGTCCTGAAAATTTCCAGCTATGTTATGTTAGGTTTAACTGGCTCTGGAGAAATTAAAGGAATACCATAACAAAATTGCCTGACTGAGCAACTCCAGTGTTGAATAGGAAAAGTAAGCCATTATGTCAGTGGAAGCACGTTTTGAAACTCAGTGCTTACCTTTAAATGCAGTGCTTAAATTAAGTTTACTCTGTCTTTTTTTAAACTGTTCCCCTTCCCTCAAACAGGGACCGGGATTTGGGTCTTCCTGTTTGAATGGTAGGAAGTATGTCTGTTTTCTTCCCCTTTCACCCCGCTCTGAACTCCGGATACAGTTTAAATGTGCTTTGTTGGAAAAAATTCCCCTATTCTGGACCCCTTTTCTTGTGTGGATTTACTTAGTCTACAAGCTGAAAAATGGTCTTGATGGTAGAGAAATTTATTCTGCTTTCAGCTATAAAATTTATTTGGACTGAGGAGGGAAAACAATTGACACTCAGTTATTCAAGAATAAGTGCAGAATGCTAACTTTGCAAGCTTTGTTTCCCTCTTAACCATACAATACCTTTTACCACAGAAATGGAGGTTGCAAGGTGTGTACCTCAAGTTCTGGAGACCAGATTTTGTTCAGACAAGCACTTGAAATTTGAGAAGCTCTCCTGAAATTTATCCAAACCTCTCAATTCCTCAAAATTGTTCTCACAGTATTGTTATCGCAGGCTCTGCTTGCTAGTTTTTTGCATTTTTTTTTCTACTTAAGGTGGAAGTTCAGTCTTTTACACGGTATTTTCTCACATCTGCTTACGATTCTAGAGAAGAAAAAAAGGAAGCTGAGAAAGCTTACCAGAATTGTAATAAGTTGTGTTCTCAATATTTTTGCACTGAAATATTTTTCCTAATTTTGCCTCCCTTCCTCCTGTAACATTCTGGCTATGCCTTCATCCTCTGGTGTTTTGCAGCTAGATGTAATACAGTAAGGTAAAAACCTAGTTGATTTGAGCTAGTTTGATGACTCTGACAGATGCTTCTTCACCTTTTTCTTCTCTCCTGTACCATATTCCTCTAAGGAAAAAGCTGTACTGAGATGTTACTAAGCATGATGAGATGCTATGAACCCAGCCTGCTGGGTCCAGGCAGCTGGCCCCATGTAGCCATGATGAATATTTTCTGTGTATGGAATTACATTTCACACCTTGAGGAAGACAAAGTATATAGTAAATGATTGGAGTAAGATAACAAATGGTGGACAACAGCTTTTTTTTTATATATCTTCTTTTGCTAGTTCCTACTGCATTGTAGGAGAACTGATACTACATTCATATCAGCGTCCATCAAGTCCTTTGTCAGAAGAACACAATACAATAGACTTACACACGCAGGCTGTGTCATGTCAGATGGAGATGACTAATTTTTCTTTAAATAAAAAGTCTCTTACTTCCCAGTAAAGGTGAAAGAGTCTCTTTCTGAAAAAGAAAAAAAAAAAATTGAAAATATATCTTTTTAACCCTCTTCTTCCTCCACCATGCACAAATGCTCTGGGATTTCTAACATCCTTAGCTTTACAGTTTACATATTTTGAGCCAGTCAGTCTTCTGGAGCCAGTCTCCATCGACCATGAACAGATGGGAATAAGGGAGCTGTCAAGCTTGCTGGGATTCCCCAAACCCTTAGCTGATGTCTTATCAGCTTGGCTGGGTTTAGAGCAACCTCGAGGCCACCCTAAGCGCTGTCAGCTGCTGACGCCCCCCAAGGAGTAATCAGCCTGATTGTGCTGCTCTCCCCCCCCCGCAATAGCGTCTAGACAGAAGCTCTGGTGGGAGGTGGTGTTACAGCTGGCTGCCACAACAGTATTGGAGAGGGCCCCAGATTTGGGACTATGCCCTTCGCTTCCTTGTTTTGGAAGCATTTTTTGGTGGGCGCTGCCTAAATGGATGAGTGATCCTCCACAGGTATGACAGGGCTGATATGATAGAGGAAGGGCATCCTGAATATTGTTATTTTAGAGCTTGGACAAAGTACTGATTTCAACGTCTTTTGGAATGAGTTGAAGATCATAGATATGATTTTGCTGAGATATATAGCTGGGTATCATTTCAGAACTATCATCAGAAGAGGTTTTTCTCTATTAATTAACTACACAAGTTTCACCATGTTTCTTGCACATAGCATAACTCAGAAGTAGGAGTAACAGAGAGCTGGAAGCATTTCTGTGGCAACAGAATTCAGGAAATGGAGAGAAAAAAGGAGAAAAAAAGATTCACCTTTGAATCCTGAATTTTCCCTACAGCAGAGTGCAATCCACATCTTTCCTCTGCATTAAATTTATGAAACATAAGTGAAATCCACCGGTTTTTTATAGACCTCTGAAGCCATAATAGGCATTTATATAAAATTTTGGAGAAGTTCCAGGGTTTTTACTGACACTGCACTGTGTGATGATTTAATACTGTTAATATCTCTCAAGTTCAATTATACTGCAGTCATTTAATCTGATATTTAGGATAAAAATTATTATGTCAATTATAATGTGGTCATTTAATCTGATATTTGGCGTAAGAATTGGGGTATTTTCTATTTTCTTCAAGTTTGACCTATAACAACAGAAAACTCCTAGTTTTCACTTTCATCTGTTAGAAGGTTTGTTCTCACAGTTAATGCAAAAGGCTTGAAATGAGAATTTAAAACAATACAAATAAGCCTCTGACCTTGTCTGAAGTTCAGTCTATTTTTTTTTTTTTAAATCACACAACTGAAGATTTGCAAAGGGCACAGCACAAGTCAAGGCAATGCAAGGCAAGATATGGGTGACGTGCTAAACTGCTGCTGGTGCTCTGGTCAATCCTGAGTGCATCAACATCTAGGCATGATCCCATCCAGGCCCAGCTGTGTGCGGAATGGCTGTGTTTATGCATATCCTGTGCCTGATAATTGAACTATTCCTAACATGTATTTTCCTACCATATTGTAACATGCCTACAATCTTATTTACTATTTGTTGTGATAGGTGAGGCTGTTTCAGAGCTAAGGAGCTATCAGTCTTCCTGATGAACAGTTTTCTGATAGCCTCTTGATTTAACTCTAAACCAGAAAACTCCATCTAAAGCCAAAGGTTGTTTGAATCAATTTAATGAAAGAAACCAAGGTGTACATGCTCATACCAGTAACTGCAGTTTTGATCAGCACTATTGACCAGAAAGACCTGCAGCAATAGAGCACCTTCTTTCCAGTTGTAATGACGGTTTCAGCAACCAGCCAGGGAATTTGTTACTGGATGGATTTAATTATACATTCCTTAAGGTTAACCACACACAGTATGTTTACCTAACGCACGAGCTATGAGGTCTGTAATCTGGAAGTAAATGGAGCATTTTCAGTACTCCGGGAAGATGACATGGAGGCCAGGGAAACCTACTGTGATTTTTGTTTCCAGGCAAGATGTGAGTTTCCATTTCTTTGTTATTTGAATAATGTTTCTATGCACACAAGAACAATTGTACCTGCGTGTTAGCTGACACTCTGCTGAAATGGCTGTGGACATGGAGAATTAAAAGAAGCTCTTTGAATGTTGCTTGCTGTCATTACACTTAAAAAGGCATGCCACTTGCAGCTTGTAAGTGATGCTCCATCAACACACTTTACCAATCTGAACGGGTGATCACTGAAACCCTTAGAGGACACGTGCAGATCTGTCTGGAAATTACTATTGCTACTGCCTTGTGCTTAAATGCTTGTACTTATAGCTTGTTTCCAGGATGTGCTCTGGGTTTATGGTTTCAGCATATATTCCCTTCACTCCAGGACAGAGTCCAGATGTAGTGCTCACTAAAGTAAATGTGCAAGTTTGGGCATAAAGATACCTATTTGGCTGTCCTTTCTGGCACAGACTGTTAAACTAATTTTAAAACTCTCCACTAACCATGTTAAGCAAATGCCCGGTCCTGAACTCCTGTGGAGTACTGATGCTTACTCTACCTGGCGGTATACTTTGACTTAATGACAGCTTAAGGGAGTACTGCTTGTAATTCAAGGAAAATTCCAATTTTATTGCTGCAGTCTAGGTTCTGCCTTTCACTTGTCCCATATGTTTGATATGCCTCTTTTTGTTGTGTCATGATCCAGCTTTTGGTTCACTGTATTAGTCTTGAACAGTTTTTTAACTTTCAATATTAGTGGAGCTGCTTGTGGAGAAAAGTGTTATCCATCGTGTCAAAGAGGAGCAGAATCTGAGCTTTTGACTGAAAATTCCTCTGTGCTTTTATTTCTCCACAGTGAACCTTACAAATCCCATGCAACTGACTAAATTAAACTATCCAGAATAAATGATACCAAGGTCAGTTTTCACCAAGATGGTTTCCAGAAGCAATGTGTTTAGAAATGCTAATTCCATTTCTATGCATCATTACAAAAAATATTTCACAAGTGAGATGTTTAAAAAAATTGTTGTAACCTTTCCCTTGGAAATGTATGTCAGTGGCTGAGATGGTTACCCAAACCAGAAGAAAGTTGTTCTTTATCATGCTGGAAAACAAACTGATTTCTTCTGAGGGACACAGATGGTCTATGTACTGAGACACAGCATGTCATACTGCCTCTCCTTTAATTTTGTTCTTGTGGTTTGGTCATGGGAAGTAAATAATTCTATAATTCCTACCTTCTTCTTCGCTTCTCATGCTGTGAAAAACCTGCGCATGTAAGTAATCTGTTTCTCAAAGACACTGTGTTTTAGATATTGAGGTGTGTATGTCGGGGTTAATGTCTCATTTTAACTTCCAAACTTGAGAATGAAGGCCTGGGACTTCGGCTGTTTAAAAATAAACATGAATTAATTTGACGTGCCTAGTTTAGAAACTTGTCTAAATCCACTGCTTACACTGATGCTGGGGCAAGAGGGGCAGCTATGAGTCCCATATGCATACTTGAAACTGCTGCTTGTAGCAGATGGCTGCCTGACTGACTTCCACATGGACGAAGCAGTACTGAAAGGTGCTCTTGCACCCCTGCTAGTTTGCACGGCCATCTGACCCTATGTAGAATGACAAGTCTTGAGTGTTAGTCCCGATTTAGAAGACGTATAGATGTTTTTATGTGGAGGAAAGGCTACTGAAGGCATTTTGTGCTGTCTAAGAGCAGAACAAGCTTGTTTGTATATAGATCCTTTGACTTTAATCAGAGCACAGGTAAGGCTGGTTCTGCAGTTTTCAAGATCTGGGTTCAATTCTTTATGCTGTTGCAGACAACCTTTGTGAGATTGGACAGGTAGCTTAGTCTGTACAGCTATAATGTCCCCATTTATAAATCAGCAACAGCACACTTTGGCAAATCATTAACCTGTACTAGATCGTGAGGTATATTAGACTGAGAGATGTTCATATCTACAGTACTGACGACCATATGGATTTCCAACCTTATCAGAGTCCACTAAGGTAACTTAGAAAATTCAATATTTTTTAACTTTAACTTTTAAATACATAACGGTGAGTTCTGGGATTGGGAGGTATAAAAAAGATTAAAAATGAATATACTATAACAATAGGTGTAAGCATCTTGTGGATACCCGCCACACCCCCCCACACCTCCCCCACTGCATTTCTCTGGATGGAGGCAAGAAAACTGGCTATGAAGGTATCACTACAAAGTTGACCCTAATGTACTCTTAATGTACATTGAGACAGTGACTGAAATTTTCCTTGCCATCTTTCTGCTTGAAGGAGAATTTTGTAATGATTGCATGAGTTCACTCAAATCTACTTAAGTAGAAGAGAGTAGAAGAGAAACAGCACCCATTTTCTTTGTTTATACATCAAGATTTGCAGTGTTCCTTTTCAAGATCTCTAGTGGCTGTGTATAATAAAAAAAGAAGAAAATTGAGAATGGGTATTGTTTTAATAGATTAATATCTTCCTAGTGTTCTGCTGGAAAAAGTGTTTCATTTGAATGAATTATGACCCAGTAAAAACTGTGCTTTGTGCATGTGCAGCAAGTTCATAATAAAAGCACTGCACACTTGTTGATACTACAGGCCATTCAGTGCATATGGGTAACTTAGTGTCATATCCTAGCAAAAAAAACCCCAAATTGTGCATTTTTTCTGCTTTACAATCAATGTACGCTTATTCTAGAGACAAAGTTTTGTTGTATCCTGGTGCTTATCCTTGCAATACTGGTGTCCTTATAACATGCTTCTATTTGAAGAGATCCTATAAAGTTTCTCAAACAGCTGGTGAGTCGAGCAAGCTATGCTTTGCATTTTGACTGTACTTAGTAATTTAAAACAGAAATATCATTGCAGGAACCAGGGAGAACACGAGCTGTGAGGATGAGTAGATTCATAAGGTAGAAGAAACGGATTTTATCAATGAGACTGTAGAGGATGAAATTAATAGTTTGTTGGAACAAATGAAACCAGGCAGTATGTTTAGCATTATTTTTCATGTTATGTACATTTATTGTATCACATTGCTTGAATCTTTAAGAAAAGTCTGGAAAGAACTTTAGCTAAGAAATTACATGATGAAGAAATCTAGAAAAGGGAAGAAGAAAAAAAGTGCTTGCCTAAAGGAATTATCAGTCGATATTTATGCCTTAATCTGCTGTGATAAATTACCCCTTAGCTGCCTTTTTCTTACCATCCATAGGGAAATTAATATACATTTCATCCAGGAGAGTGCCAACTTTTTGTCATATGATCAAGAGCAGAAAGAAGGACATTGATAATAGTAATGACAGAAAGCTTTCAGGCAGAGAAAGACACTTACTAAACAACATCCAATTCAGCCTGGAAGAACATTCTGTCATACACATTACACAGGAGCGGAGAAAAAAGAGACTGACCTCTCCCAAAACTCAGTATGGTATGAGTTAAGCATGATTTACTTAATCATTTGAATTATTTTAGTGGAAACACTCTTGATCCATAGTGGAGTAAAATGAAAGAAGAACCAGCCCCATGGCTTACCGCCTTTCTTGCTCTTGTTTTTCCCCATGTGTATGCAGTTCCAGTAGACTTTTTGGACCCATCCTGGATTCTGTGCTAACTTCTTGTGCAAGTCTCAGCTGGTAGAGGGCTCTGAAATCCCTCTAGGACACTAAAAGGAAAGGTACTGGTAGAGGGGAGCAGGAACCATAACTCTGGAGGGAAGGCCTGTCTAAAAATCCCAGCAGCAGGACTGCGGTAGAACACTGGGAGTTGGCTGTGGAGCGGCAAAGTAGCAAGTGTGTGTCTGAAACAAGCACTTGGATCCAAGCTGGGAAGCAGTCTACAGGGGCTAACAGCAGAGAACAAGACTGGGTGGCCCTTGAGCAGGAAGCTTTATGATGTGACTAAATGAAGCAGAGAAAAGGACTGGGGTAGAACAATCTTCAACCTGATAAATAATTGCCACAGAGAAAGCTGTGATGTGGCATGGTGATGCCTAACACTACACTTGCTGAAATCAGGTTTCGTCCTTCCAACCAATGCACCCTGCATACCCAGAAAACTGGAGGCTGCTGGATTCATGTTTTTTTCTGCCAAAAATAATAGTGCTGCTTATTTGTGGCACTTGAAATAAGATAGTGTTGTTGTTATTCAACACAGACACTTAGCTACTTGAGCCTTCCACAGGCTCAGTAAATGGAAGCAGCTACCACCTGCAGTGAACAGGTAGTAAAGTTTATAAGTGCAGACTCCATGGGGAAGGATATACCTACTGGTTTTATAGGGATGGGTGCAAAGTAATATCATAATGTGCTGCAAAGCAAACCACTGAAATGAACCAGCTTTTGCCAAAGAGTTTGCATTCACACAGTAAGAAGCATCATCTGAGGACTCTCACTATGAGCTCAGGATCTGTGTTTGTGCTCAGGCTTTTGCTCTTCATCCTTTCCCGAGTTATGTTGTCAAAGATTTATTCAAGGTCATATGCTTCTGTTTGTGAAGCCAGTATTCATATTTAACCACTAATGTCAACTTTTGTGGATCTGTGATTAAGATTTAAAAAAAGTTACAACTTGCTTTTTTTTTTTTTTTAGTTAAGGGAATTTTGCCAAAACCTTCATGAAAGCCTATTTAGCAAATAATAACAGAAACCACAGAAAATATATGTGTACGGGAGAACTATTTTTAGCTTTCCCTGGGGCTAGGATATCTTAAGTTTTATACATGAGGATAGTATTCTGCTAGTAAGGATGTAAGGTTTATGAAGGACCATATCCTAGCAGAAGTGAGTACACCTGAACTATGCCTGAACAGTTTGATCTGGTGCACATTTATGTTGAGAGTGCATTTACTGTGTGTGCAATATAGAGTTGAGACTCACTGAGCACTTTCACTCTTAGAATGTGCAAATGTACCTGTAGGAGTCCCTTCAAACTGGAGCTTGGTGCAATGGACTGTTGACTTAAGATAGCAACTATGTGGGCTGTAAAAGGCTCATCTGTCCCATTTATCTCTCTGTATCTGGACTTTGCAGAACAATGGACACTAAACCTGTTTTGCTTACATTTTTGGGGGGGTCATTTAATACCAATTGAAATCTTCATACATAAATAAAGTATATGTTCCTTTTTATTCAACAATATTAATAGTTCCTCTGCCTATGAGCATTAAGGGTATTGCATAGGCTGGCTGAAGCCAGAAAAATCAAAGCTAAGGTTTTTACTTTGTCCTCAACTTGTCCTATTGTGCTTTTATTCATCCTCCATAACAATTTGATTTGAGAGATGGAGCTCTAGACTTAACTTTGGATGTCCTAGACTTTCCCAGTGCAAGCCAGTTCTCGACACTTTAAAAAAAAATTGGATTCCCCAGCCCCTGCTCTTTGTATTTAAGGTTATTTTTAACTTAACTGTCTTGTTAACCTTGGGGAACATCAGTGGAGCTGAAAACCATTCAAGTAATAATAGCTCGACAACTTGCTCCCCTGTGGACAGCCCTTCAGAGCCTGTCTGGAAAAGCTCATATTCAAAGCAAAGTAACTGACTGGTTCCTTTTCCTTGAGTTCATTTAGAATTTTCTTTTTACAGACACTTTTAGCAAAAGGAGTTGCAAACAATTGGAAAACCAGAGTCAAAACAGGGGCCACTGCCACACTAATTAAAACAGAACTCATTGGTATATATTGGGTCTTCTCCTGCAAAAAAGAAAGAACTAATGCAGGGCCTCCTTCCCCACAGCACTCTTTAATCTTCAGGGAAATACATTTTTAAATATATGAAAAATAATGCCACTTTGTTTATTATACTCTGCTTGCCAATCTTGAGTCCTTGCCAAATGTTAACTTTAAATTTAGTAAGCTGAGCCGCTTTCCAAATGTTGTCATACTCTCAGAGGGAAGCATGGACTGTGAATTGTCCTGCATGGGAGATATTAGCAATCTGCTACTACAGTTTTTCAGAAGAACAGTTCTAAGGAATATGATGAAACTGGAGAATTATGTCACTAACCTTTGGGAAGAAAACATGTTCCCATTTCACTTACAAAGTGTCTTAAAGTAAGAATAAGATCACTGCAGTCTTTTCTTTTTTTTCCATATTCCATACCCACACGAGAAGAACAGATATGTAACACAGTAATAATTCAAGAAAGTATATCAAACAAATCAGAAATGTTTAAACTTGCCTGTGGAACATCTCCTTCCATTTTAATAGCATATAATATTACAAAGTGCAGGTGAGATTTTTCAATTTTTCTCTCCCTGTCTTTCTCTGCTGTGATTTACTAGTGTCCATGTTTACATCTAACTAATGAACACTCCTGCTGGTGTGGGCTATTTTAATAGAGCACATTTTGTTATTTTATTGGATTTATTTTTAAAGATTTATTATTTTAGCTCTGCTTCTGGTGACTGGGGAGAAGCATAAGTCAGCACAAAGAAAGCAAAGAGAGCCAGGGGCAAGAGTAGTAATGAAGAGAACTTTAGCACAAGCTTTTTTCTTGAATACGAACAAAAACTCCATCTGCATAATAGTGAAAAAATCATGCTTATAACAAATCCAGGCAAAACCTTTTCAGATTAAATGTTCCATGCCAAGCCTGGGAGAGAGAGGTGGTTGAATTTGAGACCTGCATTCAAAAGTTGCATCAGCTTTGGGCTTTGGTCAGCTCCAGATTGTATTTTGAAGATTCTGTTATGGATGTGGCTCATATATTTGAAAAACTGGGAAACTTAAGTGCTTTTATGTATTAGGCTGAATTCAAGTATTGACTTAGCTTCTCTTCTTCAGTCTGATCCTCTGATCAGTACAACTGAACAATGTTTTCACCTCCCACTTCTAATTAATAGTGCAAATCTAGTTTCCTTGGTCACGGTATGAAGACTTTCCCTGTGAGAACCCAGGCTTGAAACACATACTCAGTTGATGATAGAGACAACTATTCTCTGCTCCACAGTGTCTAAGGCAATGCCTATGTAGACAGAATCAAATGCTGTTGCTAATAAAATTTTCATGATACAGAAGAACTCACAACATGCATTTTGGAACTTAAGTGCTTGTGCTCAAATGATTGCCATTGGTAGCTAAATGAGGGCTTATGTGTGTGCGTACCCCTTCTTATTTTTAAGGAAGACTAGATGAATGTGCACTTGGGGAATTTGAAGCAAGTGACAGATTTCATGTCTTAGCATGCTTTGTTTAATCAAAAGACATTTTGCTGGAGTGAAGGAAAGAATGTGTAAGTAGAAATAAAGGGCTCTTCTTGTCTTCTATTAATGGACAAGATGATACAAGGATTCCAGGATGCAGCTATTGGTAGCAAGGTAAGCTTTGCTGCCTAAATTCTGCTGGTGTTTTAAAATGACATTTATGTTGCAAAGGAGCTCTGACTAGAGATGTAAATATAGTAACTCGCTCATATTTCTTACCATGCTTCTAGTTACTGAAAAAGCGGATTATTCCATGTTGCTGTTCAAATACAACAGGAACTAGAATCAAAGCCCAATCCCGTTTGACTGACTAGTCTGCTGTAGGATATTTGGAATAACAGATGACAAAGAATGCCAGGCCAGCACCCATGCCATTAACTTGCCATGGTTAGATAAGTGAAAACCAAGAGAGCATACTGCATTACAGTAAGCATGAGGAAACATACATTTGTTTTCCTGGAAGGCTGAGCAACTCAGTTCTTTGATGTGATTGAAGTACCCACCATCGCTTTCAGAGCCCAGTCTGGCCACAAGCTTTGTCAACAAAATCATCTCTGTGGCCCTATATAGTGGCTTCATCAGTACACAATAGCATGGAAAAGTGAAGCACAGGAGAATCTCTGAGAGACATAATGATTTCATATTTAGTTTTGAATAAAACATCCATTTTTTCTAGATCAGTCTTTATGAAACTCACTGCAAAAGCACAGGCAGGTAAATATAGTCCACTCAGCAAGAAATTATCACTTGGTCAAATAATAATAATAATAAAAGAGCTGTAGAAATTAAAGTTTCTCCACTCCCCAGAGAAGCAGAAAGGAAATTCTGCATCTTAACAAAACTTCTCTGTGCCTGTATCACCTTGTATTTTCCACACACTGGTGATTGGACTAGGAAAAAGTGTTTGTTTTTGTAGATACCTCAATAGGTAGGCAATGGGTCTACAGGGATTGTAAATGGTTAAGTTGAAACTACACATTACTTTTGCAGCCATCTCGAATCATAGAATCATAGACTCATAGAATAGTTTAGGTTGGAAAGGACCTTTTAAGGTCATCTAGTCCTACCCTCCTGCAATAAGCAGGGACATCTTCAACTAGATCAGGTTGGTCAGAGCCTTGTCCAACCTGATCTGGAATGTTTCCACGGGTGGGGCATCTATCACCTCTCTGGGCAACCTGTGCCAGTGTTTCACCACCCTCATTGTGAAAAATTTCTTCCTTACGTCTAGTCTACATCTGCCCTTTTTTCATTTAAAACCATTACCCCTTGTCCTATCGCAACAGGCCCTGCTAAAAAGTGTGTCACCATCTTTCTTTCAAGTCACTTTTAAGTACTGAAAAGGGACTTATAAAAAAGCCTCTCTTTTAAATTACTGCATGCAATAAGGGGCATAAAGGAAAATAATTCAGCTCTTTAAGATGTTTTGTACTCTTTCATTGCTGAAAAGTTATACATAAAATTGACCACTCAGTGATACCAATAGCACTGGGATGTTTAACTGTGGAAAAACTTGCACCTTGCATATGTCAGCTTTTGTCAAATAATTGCTGAATGGGATGGTGGTCAAAAATTACTAAAGATAAAAGTCTTTGACCTAATACTTTAAAGATCTATTTCAACATTTAATATTTGTATTGTAATCCTGGAGAAAATGGCTGCATGGTGCCTTTTCATTACTTCTTTTGGCAAGGAGACACACTTTGAAAATGGCAGATTTGGTGTGCTTTAGCAAGTGTTTTTGGTGACAGAAGGATGAACAAAAAAGAATGGTAATGTCTTTATATTTAATGAAAAAAGGTAAATTTGGGGGGAAAGAGCTCATACTACAGATTTATCTTCATCTTTCAGCCCTAAACATTGGCTAAGCTTGGGAATATGACAGTTTGCTTATGCCAGTATACCGTTTGTACTGTTACACTCCTTGCATAAACTATTGCAGAGTTTTGTTTAAGGAAAAGATTTCCTTTCACCTTGAAACAGTAAGATTTCAGTATGCTTCTCGCAGCTTTCCTCTGCTGTCTCCTGAGATGGAAAATGATAGTTCACACTAAAAGCCAGTTACTACTATGCTCTCTAGTTTTCATGTCTGTTGAGAGGCAAGTCCAAAATCTAACCTTGATGTTGACTTCATAAAGATATACGTCAGGGCTAGCACATGCTATTCCTTATATTGTCTGTTATCCGTACAGAGGTTTCCCCTATAGCTGTTTTCAGTCTGGAGGTTGAATGGATTGCTAACTTTGCACCATCATGCCAGCCTATAATTTTCTTTTACTTCTTTGATCTGCTCCTGTGGAAAATGCACACTGACTTTCATGATCAGGTTCAAAAGCAGAACTTCCAAGCTCTGCAATCCATTTCCTCTCCATTGGTGAGACAAGCAAAAAAAATGCTGAAATCTAGGGTAACATATTTAATGCATCTTTCAAGAAGAAGCATAGTTCATATGTATTTTAAAAGACTTGGGAAGCTTTTTAGGGATTGCCTACAATACTTTTTACTTCCTTTCTTGGCAAATGTCAAACAAGCTTCACAGGTTTCCTGGCCTTTAACTCATGCTGATCTTTGTTATCTCAATGGTATGGACAGGGTCAAGTGAGCTTAAGATATGTTATAATTAAGTCTGAGGGATTGCTGTGGGGAAAAGAAGCACTTGTATCACAGGCAAAGCAATGACTCAGCAGTGTCCAACTGGGCAGCCATGTAGTCATACTAGTGATAGCAATGATGGTGATAATAACAATAATAGTAATAATAACATGAACTGCTATATTGTCTGGCAGCCATGACTAAGATCAAGACCCTATTTTATTAGTCATCCAAACAAACAGTGAAATGCTTTTCCTGATGACTTTATAGTCTAACTAGGAAAGACAGAATCAGGGTGGGAGACCAAGTGTGTTATCACCCTCTGGTACAAATGGACAACTGGGATGTAAAAAGATCAAGAAAAACATCCAAGACCACACAGCAGTCCTGTGGCATTGGACCGACAACTTCATTTGAGTCTCCTTAAGTCTGAACCAATCCTTAAGTACAAGTATGCTCTGTATCTCACTGCAAAAAGTAACTGAGAAATGTAATGCCGGTACATCTTAGCAGAGGATTGTTGTGGGACAGATGGGAAGGAACTCTTCTGTATCTCTTAGATATTAGCCAGAGAGTTTTGTCTCTATAATTGGGCCAACCCATCTCTGAAGACTTAGAAGTACAAAATAAAATGAAAAGTAAAGCTTAAGCACTGAGTTCTTCTTGATTTATTCTGTTTGACATGAAAAAGAAATTCTTACTTCTTCCTTAACAAATTGGATAAACACTATTTATACTTTGCATACTGGAGAAGGATCTTGCTTTTGGGAAACAAAACAGTATTTGTGCATTTATAGTTACTAGCCATGCATCAGTATATGTTTAATATCCTGGCTTCTCCCCTTATGTGATAGAATATAATCCTTTTCTGAAGAAATTGCTTGGGAATTTGCATATATAAAGCAGTATTGTGTTTTCTTGTTTAATTCTGCTTATATTTTTCATTTTGCCAATCTCCCTAAATGCTTCTCTTGCTGTCTGTACCTATTTTTTTTCTGAATAAGGACAAAAATGCAGCAATGTCTCTCTATGATTGATAGAAAACAAAGCTTCCAGGCAATGCAGACATTTCATTGACCTCCAATGACTGCAGGTGCAGAATTATAGTTCCCGTTTGAGTACGCTGTCAATGTTTATTTAGGTGCAGTGACTTATTTAGGTGCATAGATTCAATGACTGATGCTTTTAGTATACCTAGATCTAAATCATATTCCTTCCTAGCTTAACGTACAAGGAGAAAGAGCAGAAAAGTTTAATGTACTACTATTTTTTGTGTGTCAGTAAGTTCTGCTGACTTAGGATATTGTAAATATTTCTCCAAGTCCAGGGAATTACCTCCAAAGTCAGTGTAGATCAATTTCTTTCTCATCTGACTCAGCCCAGGAAAGATCAGATAGCCTGATGGGAGTCTGGAGCAGCTTGTTCCCAAGAGTGTTATACATGTGCTGCTTTACAGGGTCCAGTTGGGACTCTGATGTATGTCTGAACTTGTCCTTGAGTGAACCCTCTCTTGATTAAATTCCATATTATTTAGGAAATATTACATCCAGGTTCTCAACTAAATCTACAGTCAAAACACTGAGGTGAGAAAAAGAATGAAGGGGACTACTGCTCAGCAGGGGAGAGCAATAACCAGGGGAACAAATAATTTGTAAAACTGGCATTCCACTTTTGAGGAAATTTCAACAGCCAGAAACCCTCATTGTGAGAGTTATTGCAGTTGTAGTTAATGCCAGTGCACTGTAAGCTTCTATCCCTCCCTTGGATGAATAAATGTACCTGTTTGACGTACTTGTTAGAGCTAGTTTTCCAGTTAAACGAAGATTGTGTAGGTGTGTCTTCTAGCGAGAAGTTATGTTCTGCATAATCATCTATCCTCAGCCCAAGCACATGACCTCTTGCAATTAATCAAGGACTTCTAGGGAAGTCTAATGGTGTGTGTTGGGCTGGAGGTCAGCCTGGATGAACACAATGACCCCTCCTGACCTTACAGCCGATGGACTCGTTGCTGAATAAGAATGTGGCTGTTAAACAGGGTTATTCCCTGGCTCCACATTACTCTATATAGAAGTCTAATTGAATGTAATTGAAAACAAGTAAATGCTGGATGAAAGAAAAATATAACATTTTCCACCTTTTTGGATGGAGTGCTGTCAGTGTAATAGAAACCATTATTTCCTTTGTCTCATAACAGGCAAGCAGGATTTGTATCTGTGCTCTTTCATGTCATGAATAATAAAGGGGTAAAAAGGTAGAAGCAGGTCCCTTCCTTGTGACAGCTGTGTAAGCCTGCTGTACCTAGTAAAATAAAGATATAAACTGATATTTGTACAACAGAGACAGATGCTGAAAGTATGAGGCCCTTTTTCAGATAGGCCATGGCATCTGCAGTGGTCAGCAAACATGCTGACATTTCCACAGTACCATACATGTTAAAGAGAACCTAGGGTTAAGTTTTCCCCCCATTCTTTTAGCAGAACTAAATCTCTAGCATTAGAAATCTATACCTCTCGTCTGCAGAAACATGAAGTGGCTGCGGTCCCCAGAGTACAAGCACCTCTTTGAAGAGCATGCAATTTTGAGCACCTGAGAAGTGTAATGGCACACTGGTAACATCCTATATACAGCTCATCTCTAGAGATGAACACATGTCTTTCTGTTCCTTTGATTATTAAAACATCAGTACTTTTCCTTTTCTTAAAAGCAAACAAAACTCTGATTTACCTGAGTACCAAAGACAGCTGAAATGTTGGGTGAAACGAGAGCAGGCAGAAGAAAGAAAGTTTAAGAAGTTTAAGAAAAAGCATACTTAAGAAGTAATTCTAAATAATTTACTATGGATTTGTTTTAGATTGTCGGAGTTCTGCTTTTGCAGTAATTTAATTCATATCTTTTCTTCAATTTTCTAAATTTCTGGAAATCACACAACTTGTTATCATTTCAGCTGTACCATATGGAAGAAAAGTGTCTTCTTCAACTCACTGTAGTTTTAATTGCAGGACACTATCTATATTCTGCTGCACTAATTACAGATTTCCTACTTTTAAATTTTGAAATATCTGTCCTATCTAAATATCCCATAGGAAATTAGAATTCTAGCCTGTAATGTACTGTGCAGACACTTAAGCATGAATCATTGTCCTGAAGTCTAAATAAACAAAAGGCTAAATTTATGGTCTAAATTAAAGAGAAAATAAATAACGTCTGACAAAGAATTGTTCCTACATTGCAGATGGGAAATGGAGTCAATGCAAGATTAAGTGATTTGATGTGGTCAGGGTCATGCAGGCAACCTGTGGCAGCTATTGGCATTGAATTGCTGCCTCCTGACTGCCAAGCTTAACGGCAGAACTATCTTTCTTTCCATGACACTGTCTCTCTTCTTAACTCTTTCATGTTTTGATCTGGTGAGTGCATGTCACAGGGTGGCAGAATGCCTGCTTTATCAAGCACTTTTCATTAAGAAAGTATTTCATGTGTCAGAGCTAGAATACTTCCTCTACTTTCCCCTTCAATAAAACTTCATCTGCATACCTCCCACACAGCTGTTCTAGAGGACAGAGTTGAGCACCAAACGGCCCCCTCATTACTTCCCCCCACCATTTTGCTAGACACATATGTTTTTCTTTCTGTGGCAGGAGCACTAGTGTTCAGACTTTGTCCATTGCTAGGCAGATGTTAGAACTGTGAGGAAGAGTTCCTCTGTGCAACAGTACGTTTTTTGGTTTATCTTTATAGTGCACAGAGAACAGGTCACCTCCACGCTAGTACTTGATTGATGCACAGAGTAATCTTGGTTTTGTGGTTTTTTGTCTGTTTGCTTGCTTTTGCACAAGAAGCAGAAGGAATTGCTAAACCCTGCTGGAGAGCAAAAAATCCAGGCTGTGTCCGATGTGTTTCCAGTAGTTGCATTCTTATGAAATTCAATCAGCTCCCCATCTTAAAACAAAGTATGCCTGATTTAGTCCTACATCCTAGTCTACCAAACTGTGGGGCGTTCAGTGCATTGTCAAATGAATCACGCTTGGAAGTTAATTGAAATAGTCTTTGCTGTAAGCACAATTGCTCAACACTATCCCTCCTGAGCTGCAATGTGAAAAGATTTTACAGGGAGCTATGTCAAAAGTTTAGAGAGCAGAGCTCTGTCGCCGATGGAAATATTATACTTAAGCTCTGTAAGGAAGTTACAGTGATCAGAAAGAGGAATGCAATGCTAAACAATGTTATCATCAGCGCACCGAAGGAATGCTTTCACTTCCTATAATGTTACAGAGGGGTTGATCTCAGCCTGTGTGCAGCAGTGCACGGCACAGACTTGCATTAGCTAAACTTTTTTGACCTTTTGTCTGCAGTAAAATGATGTCCATCACTGAAACTCAGAAAGATGGAAATTCTCTTCCCATCTACCTAGTCTCGCTGGCAGACTTTATGCTGTTACGCTATGCAGCCTATTTATACCCTTATGCTATTTAGTTTATACGAAAAGTATACAAATAAATCCAACAAGTAGGACAGAAGAAGATAACTTCTCTTTTAATGCGCGTCCCCTTTCTAGCACTGTGCATGTAACTGTCCTGTACACTACATGATCAAAATATAGCCCACATGAATGAGTAGAGGATGCAATAGGCATCCCCCTGTACTTGCTGGGATTCAGGGAGTGCTGGTATCAGTCTGGACAATTTGATGCAATCCTACCAATGTAGCTGAAGCTATCTGGGCTCAAGGATTTATTAGTTGTGAATGTTCGTTTTTGTTTTTACTGGGCTAGTGCCAGTAAATAAGTCACCAAAACCACTAGCTGAGTGTCATTTGATAGGAAAAGGCTGGGATCACAAGTAAGCCTTCTGTCTTTTAACAAAAAAAAAAAAAAAAAAAAGCGCTGAGGTAAGCAGTGTCAAACCCAGCTGCATCAACATGATGGTGGGAAGACAAATGAGAGCTTTCACTGCTGGATACAGGGGATAGAGAGCCCACAGCTCTGAAAAACCTCTTCATATCCCAGAAACAGCTGTCATAACTGAAACTGCAAGGGACTGCTTTTTAAACCACGAGGTTTGATAAGGAGAATTCTCTCACCAGTCCTTTCCCTAGCTGATAAACAGACTTCTAGCAACACAGCCCATCTGAAAGGTGACTGAAGATTTAAATATCTTCAAAGGTTTCCAAACCTCTCTTTTTATAACCTCCCAACGCTTATGCTGAGTTCCCAGCTGGCATTTCTGAAGTATCTATAACTACAGTATCTGGCTGCTGAGCCATATGAGCTCAACAATCACTGTGTAATGTAAAACTGCTCAGATTTTTCCTATGGGAGGCTGAACTTTACAAAGTTAGATCTAACATTTACCCTGTTATTGGCAACAGTGAATCATTAAAGGAGACACAATAGAAGGGACATGGGGTCATCTTAGAATAAATATTCGGGTGATGACAGTTTTGAAATGTTCTGTCGGCCTCTCCCGGTGTGTATTCTGGGAACGGGAGGTCACGCAAAGTCAAGGGTGATGAAATGCATGTGCTCATGGTCTGACCTACGGCAAGGGGGGGAAGGCATAAGCGGCATGCAAGGGTCTGAGCTCCGCGTGCGCAAGCGTGTGCGCGCGCGCACGTGCACGCAAGGCTTGCGTAGGGCAAAGAAGGAGAATGGAGAACCATGAGGTGGGGGGGGGAGGTGTTTGGTGCGGGTGGTGCAATGAACTCCAGACAGGGACTGTTTTCTCTCCACAGGGCCTGCCGGCTCCTTGTGGCTGTTGCCTGGGCAATGGCTGGGGAGTTATGAGGAATGCCTGGAAACGATATCCTTCTTTTGGGCTCATGGATGGAGCAGAAGGGGGTGGATGGCTTTTCTCTGTCTGTTTCTTTTTTTATATTCAGCAGATTAGACAGGCAGGTTGCTGTGGCGACGACACGGAGGAGGTCTCCTGCACACCTGCACCACAAAACAAGAAGTCCTGCCAACACAGACTTCAGGAATCCCGAAGGCATCTTTTCTTCCCCGTTTTTTACTTTTCTTTTTTTCTATGGCGAGTGCACAACAGGAGGGAAAAGGGGAAAAAAGAGGAGGAGATGGCAAAAGAGGGAGGAGGGAGAGCTGAAGAGACACGCCAATCAATATTCAGTCAGCTTAGCTGAGCAGCAGGGCTTGCCTGTTGCAAAACAGGTTGTGCACAAACACGGTGCACAGGCTGTCCATAGGAACACCCGGAGCAAACTGCCCTCAGGAGAGAGGAAAGAAAAGGTGTTATTTTGGTTTTACCTACTGAGTGTCCTGCATTACATGATGCGTCTGGGGGAAACCAAAATAAAGTAACTATGGAAATGGCAGAACGCAGGCAGAGGACAGGGAGATGTGTAAATCTGAAAAGTGAAGTTACTCCTTTGTATCTGCCTAGGGAAGATGTATTCGTGTTTGTGTGTGCACATACAGGTAGAAGATTTCATTTCTGAGAGGAATCCTGCCTTTAGAAAAAGAGCTGCAGAGTGGTGTGAAAATTGACATCATATGCCTGCTCCTTTGCTAAAAGAAAGTATCCAGAAGGAGGTAAAGGTGGGAGGGGGGAGTAAAGAAAAAAAAAGAAAAACGTTATAACCAAGAGGTCCTCAAGACAAACGTGTTGCTCTGGGATGCCATGGCACTTCTCCAGCCGTTTCTCCTAATGAAGTAGTCAGCTCCATGCCGACTTACTCCAGGCAGTCCTTGCCTCACCTCTCCTGGGTATCCCCGTCTCCTTCAAGGCAGTTTCTCTGCTCTTCCCCTTGTCCTCTTTCTCACACCTATATCCTTACAATCCTTTTCAGTATTTTTTCACAACATCTTTTCCCAACATCTAAAATGATTGTTTGCCTGCCTGCAGCACTACCCAATGTACATACAAACAACGGATTAAATCAAATAAAAAATACGTGTATAGGAACAGGCAGAGAATGCACCAATGAATCCTTGTTTCTGCATATGCCAAACAACAGACTTATTTCTCTGCTCTGCCTGTGACTTTTGTCACTGGGAGGATGAAGGCTCCCACCAACCAGTATGTTTGATAATAGAAAAAAAAAGTTTAAAGTTTCAAACTGATGAAGTTAACAAACACCTGGAACCTGCACTATAAATGGTGAAAGAGGAGGGAGAAGTAGAGATGCGAAGGGGGCAGAGGCTTTAACGACTCTTGGTTCTTGGACACAGCAGGTCTCAGGAATATTTCCCAGCCTGCCAGGGAAAAGAGCATTTTGCTGTTCGCATCACTGCCCTGTCCAGTTGTCTTTTCCATGCACAGTGATTCCTGTAACTGGACAAGGGTGCAAGAGAGACTTTTCTGCAGGTAACAGTGATAATGGGCTTCTAATTAGAGCTCAGATGACCCACATATAAAGTTCTTATCACCAGTTTCATCTTTGTAAAGAGTTGCAGTTTGTTTGTGAGATGAAGCTAAAAAGCCAAGTTTCTCCTGCTCAGATATCAGTAATTCTGACGGAAGGTGTGTGGTTTAACCTCAGCCAGCAACTAAGCACCATGCAGACGTTCGCTCATTCCCCTCTTCCCAGGTGGGATGGGGGGGAGAATTGGAAAAAACCCAGCCTTGTGGGTTGAGATAAAAACAGTTTAATAGGACAGCAAAGAAAGATGAAATAATACTAATACTAATATTAATACTAATAATAATGGAATATACAAAAACATGTGATGCACGATGTGACAGTTGCTGACCACACAGTGATGGATAGCCTGTTCCTGAGCAGTGATTCCTGCCCCCCAGCCAACTCCAGTTTACATGCTGGCATGATGTTATAGGGTCGGGAACATCCCTTCGGCCAGGCTGGGTCAGCTGTCCTGGCTGTGCCCCCTCCCGGCTTCTTGTGCAGCTCCCTGCTGGCAGCGCAGGGGGAGCTGGGAAGTCCTTGACTTTCTACAAGGACATAAGCACTACAACTACTTAGCAAGAACTAAAAGCTTCGGTGTGTTATCGACATTATTCTCATACTAAATCCAAAATACAGCACTATGCCACCTATTGGAAGAAAACTCACTCTGTCCCAGCCAAAACCAAGACAGAAGGTTATCCATGTTTATGGAAGGTAATGGCTTGTTCAGGTCCCGTATATTAGATTTCCCTTTCCTTGCCTTTGTTTTATTTTAAGGCTGAGTTTAGCTTTCTTTCTGCATATACTGCATTACTGTGTCTGTGGCCATGTTTATAGATAAAGCACTTTGTGGATAATTTAAAACTACCATATATGTAAAACACAGCCTATTGCTCATCAGTTTATTCAGATTCTGAGCTTAGAGTTCATGTCAGTAACATCTCTGGAAGAACAACTTTAAAAGAGATTGCATATGCGCTGTTCCAGATAACATCAGTGCATAATGCCTCACTTCTTCAGTCAGAAAGCTAGACTGACCTGGGGGGCCTCACACAGAGACGTGTTTTTATTAGCAGCTGGCTGAAGTTTTTTTTAACGTCCTCTATTGTGCTCTGTTGAAGTGATATCCCATGCTGAGCTCTATCCCACACAGACAATCCAAACAAAGCAATGAGGGAGTAAGTATACGATCCTGAGTGTGACGGCAAGTGTGAACTGACTGTTCAAAAGAACAGACTTCGGCCTGTCCAGAGCTGACGGAAGTCAGTGGGAGTCTTTCCATGGGTGTCAGTAGGTTTCTGATCAGGTTTTATACATTCAAGGAATAAAGCCAAGTGTTTTACACCTCTCCATCTAGGACCAAAACTTCACCTGTGTGGAGTGTATGCAAGAGAGAAACCAATGTGCAAACCGTGATTACATGTAGTGAAGGAAAGAATTCAACTGAGATATCACAACGAGGGAAATAAAGGAGAATTCTTGGAGGGATTGTCCGAATCCCTTCCTATATGCTGGCTTGTGTCTACCATGTTTACTTCCCCCATTTACAGGTTTCTAAGACCCACATTACCCTGCCAAATATACCCCAAGCAAAGCACTCAGAGAACAGTGGCATTGCCCTTGCTGAAGGGAAATTGGGACTATCTATAGCTGGTGGGTCTCCTGAGCAATGCAGAACTCCAGCATGATCCAGCTAGTGCTGGCAACATGGACAGAAAGATGTTGGGGCTTTCTGAGGTGATACCATTGATCAGATACAAGAAAGAAAAGGAAGAACAAGGCCTGTAGGCACTGGAAGTGTAAGTAGTTATTATTTCTAGGATCTTATCAAAGGAGCTAAAAATACCAGTTTCTGAGCCACATTCTGATCTGATGCTTTGTAGGTCTCTTTTCATATTAAAGGAGTCACTCCAAACTTACAGTAGACTAATTAGGTAGATATTTGTCCATGGCTATTTATCAGTAATACCTTTTGTTGGTGCTCCTTTCTAGATACTGTATTTATGGGTGTAGTCCAGCATTTTAGTGTTATTTTAGCTGTTAAGCTGCATTAAAGATTGAGGCAAACCATTTTAATGGTGGTAGAATCAAACTTTCTTTATATTTCTACCTCCTTGTCAACCAGTGTTTTTCCATATGGCATAAAGGTCAAGTTTTCCTATAGGTCAGTTTATGATGTATATATATATATATATATAAAAAACACATGTATATAAGTGTATATGTATATATTTTTTTTTTTTTAAGAAGAGAGCAAGGGTGTTCCTCCTTCAGTGGACAGTACTGCATCAGAAAATACCCAGAAACAAGACACTAGTATTCAACTTTTCTGAAGTGCTCAGATGAAAAAGAATTTAGAATAAATAAGAGTGTCTTGTAATTCCATGTAACTAACACAGGAAAGACAACCCACTTTCAGAGAGAGAAAGAAATTTTGATTAAAGAAGCATTTAGTCAGTGAGCATTAGTTTGTTTTAGCTACATGAAAAAATGGTGGATTGTTTATAACTGAACTGAGCTGAACTTTCAACTGTGCTTGAAAGTTAAATTTAAAAGAAAAACATGTGGAATGGTCCATGCCTGACAGAGGAATGTAACAATTCAGAAATCTGCATAAAATATCTATTAAAAGAAGATCATCCTTAGACCATCGTAAAAAAGGTGACACATCTTTCTTTTAAAATACTGCATCAAAGTGTATGATGTTAGCATTTTGCAACCTCTGTTACTCCCCAGAGGAGGAAAACCCAAAGGGAATGCAAGATGACTTGGGAGTCCATCCATGTGTGAAGTGAGGCATTACAGAGGCTGGAGGACATTACTATGTGCTTTTCAGTTTGAAAGCTTTTAAAATGCCAAATATAGACTCCGTTTTTTAAGGCTTACAGTCATTGATCTGTAAAACTAATAACATCCAGCCCGAGAAGGTATGTAAGCAGAGGATCTACGAAGGAGTTACTGAAAGCTATTTGCCCTGCTTTTCATATCTCTGGGTTTATTCCCAGGAAGAATGAGAGGCTGGAAATGACCGGATCTCTGCTTAGGTGGCCCCACCTCTCTGGAAGGAGAGGAGTGCAGCTGGTGGATGTGCTGTACCACCCTGATAGCAGTTAGAAGGAGAACTGCTGTTCTAGTCTGCTCATCTATTTGGAAGCACAACTGCAAAAGGAGCTCTGAATGGGACAGAAAAAGGGACACACAATAAAAATCATGGCAGGGCTGCAGATGGAGCCCCAGGCAGCCTGAAGTTCAGTGAATTCCCTGTAGATACTGTAGGAGAGGAACGTGGATTCTCATTACACTCTCCCCATGCATGGCCATCACATCCAGGTACAGGCTTCTTCAGAGTCTCAGATATGAAAACCAATGCTTTACAGCTGTCTGACATCCTTCCGCCTCCTCATCTAGATGCAGAAAAGGGTAGATCTATTTGCGCGGCTCCCCTCAAACCAGATTGTTCTGGAGTTGTAAATTACTTCAAAGCTCTTCAAGAAGAAGGACTATGTAAATGTGGGACAGTTATCAATGTAGGCTGGATGCACATGCAAATTGCATACTGTGAATGTGTTTGGAATGAAATCAACATGCTTGCAAATTCAGAATGGGATTAATCAACATGCTCTGAACGACTTTGCAAATATTAGTGATATACCTATTGCCCAAATATCTGAGCAATTTAGCACCCATATAAGGTACCCACTTACGTCCCAGGAAAGGCATATCACTATTGTGTATTCTCATGAGCCTTCTTAAAAACACTAGTTTAAAAATAAGCATTGCAGGAAGCATCATGTTCCACTTCTAAGCCAGTTCTGAAGTGTAACCACCTCTGGGCTGAAATGTGCCAGCTGTTGAGCAATGTCCTTGCTTCCATTTTTAGAGAAGTGAATAACACAACATAGATTCAAACTGTAACAGGATTTTGATTCAATATTGCTATTTATGTTGGAATTTGATAAAGAAATTCGAAAGGAACCCTATTCCTATTGATATTCACTGAAATGTAGGTATTATTTCAGGGTTAAGTAACTTCACCGAGGAACTGAAAACAATAAATATTCTATCTTGGGTAAGTCTTTCCTTCCTTGTGAGAATTTTGTTTTCCAAACAGTGTTTTATTTTACAAAATATGGTAGTGTTACAGATCTGGTTTTAGGTTTCACTAATCTCTTAACTTGATGCTGCTTTTCTGAGAGATCACTTAAGCCTTCACTGTCCCTTCCCAATATTCTTGTTTTTTACCTGCATGAAGTCTGATCATCATGCATCTGATTCTGAGCAGAGTGACAGATTAAGATTAATTCTATATGTGGCAATTCCTTTAAATTCCACTCTTCTTGTACACTGACTTTCAGATATAGAGTGTTATTACCTAGTAATGCTAACTGTTATTACAGATCCCCTCTCTTCCAAAGCATTTTGAGAGCTCAGTATTACTGCTCTGGCTCAAGCTCCTCTGTCTTTTTCTTCAGCCAAATGTAACACTTGAGGATTAAAAACTCAACAGGTCTTCCAAAGTTTTCATTGCATTCAAACCAATGGCAGTGAATTTGATTTATATTTTTTGTATGTTAACTGAAGTGAATAAACGGGAAGCCCTGGGTAACTGACTCACTCAATGCAGTAATACCCTAAGTAACAAAAGAGATAAGATTGTTTTGTGGAAAGACTTTTAAAAGTCTTTCAAAACTTTTGCCAATAATTTGTACATATACATGCATATGAATAATTTGTACACATACATGCATATGAATATGCATGTCTCTGACTTTTGTTTACCCTTGAATAGTTCTATATGTCCTGTATATACAGTATGAAACCAAAATGAGGACAATGGGCAATAACATTCCACTGCCATGCCATTTTTCTCTGGATTGTGCCTGTGTGGTCTCTCTCATTTATTAATAAATTTTTATTTCTTGAAGTTTTTCCATTCTTTAGCCTGTCATAGGCACTGGAGTCTAACTGACTGCTTCCTCCTTTTTGACTTTTCAAGTTTAGAGGATTTTACCAGGAAAATTCTGCTTAATTGCATTAAGGTTAACTGATGTTAACAAAAACAAAGATGTTTTTAACTTCAGCTGTACTCTGCTTTATTGCAGTAAAAACATCTAGGTTACTTACTAGATAGCAAAGACCATATTTTCAGACATAACGGATATTAGCTATTTTAGACTGGGATTTGGATGTGATTGGTTGTACGTGCAGCCTAAGGAAGGGGCAAATTTCAATGTATGATGCTTTATTTTTAACTAAAAAAAAAAAGTAGAGGTGTACCCCAACTGCTGTAGTCTGTTATTGTGACAGCGACAGCATAAAGAGTTTAGTCCTGCAAGCATGTCCTGCACTGTTATTGAAAGGGATATTACTATTAGAATTGTTATTAGAGAGCTTGATTTCTCAACCTCAGCAGAGGTACCACAGATAGCTGTGAGTTCAGCAAGAGGCTTATGGGTCAGTGGGCCATCGTTGCACTGCGAGATCAGAAGTAGTTGGGAGCATAAACTCTGCTAAGGATATGGGCAGAAGAGATCAAAATAGTGTGATTTGGGGCATGTGATCCACATGGGGTTTGCAGAAGTTCTTTTCCAGTTATCTGTTCACGTGAGTTCAGAGCCCTGTAATTTCCACTCAACATTTGGAACTGTTCTGAGATAGGGTAGACATTTCATATAAAAATCAGTCAATTTTTCAGTTTTTTTGTGACGCCTCTGAGTTTGCAAAAGTTTTCATGCTTTGAGAAACTCTACTTGGGGTTTATCTAGGGCACACAACATGTGACCAAGCACTTCTGGTACAAAGCCAAACTTGAGCCAAGTCCATATTTTATTATGAAATCTATTCCTCCTTTTCAGAGACAGCAAGCGAATTACCTGCTTCATCTATTTTACAAAATCAGCTTTCCAAAACCATGACTGTGTCACACTTATTACTGCACTCTTCCTGGGCAGCTACAGCTCTGAAACACATGTAAGTGAAAATGATGCTAGAGCACTTCTGCTCCATCTCATTTAGTTAAATGATATTTGCCAACATTTGCAGTTAGGTATGTTTTCTGCCTCTTTTTTCTCAGTCACCTTGTAATGTTAGGGTTAATGGACCATGGATTTGGGTTCAAATTCAAAGTTGCAAGCAGAAATGTACTAAATCTCATTCTACCTCTCTCCTCCTGTGACCCAAGCACTTTGCCAAAAATCAGGTTACTGGAGGTTATTCCATGGTATGGAACAAGATACCGTTCTTATTTACAAAGAAGATAGAAATTCCCTTTTCCCCTGAATATAGAGGAATCAAGCAGAAGATAGCTGTTTACTCACAACTTCAAACTTTTTTACCTCGTACTAAAAGCTGTTTAAACTTGCTCTTATTTCCAGTCTCTGTGGGTCAGGTTTCATGCGTGCCTTCTTTTCCAAGCTTTTCTATATTCTTTGCTGTTTCACTCTAAGGCATTCTCTGATCCTTCAGAGAATGAACTCCTGCCAAATCACTTTGCACTATGGCTCTGGGCAGCAGAGAGTACCTGCATTGATGCAAGGGCCATGTTTGTTTCAGCTGTAAATATACTTACCAGAGCTCAGTGGTTTCTTTGCCTGCAAGGTGGCTGTTCTGTTCATGGGCCTTCATCCTGATAGTGTAACTCAAGCCCTGTCATTAACTTCTACCTGAACGACTGATGTTTACATAAAATAGAGAGAAAATCTTGTAAATTGTTGCAGTGGACATTCAAATATTAGCATCCAGGTTTAAAACATAGAAAGGCATGGATGTTAAGTTTTTCCAGCACATCTGGTTTCTAGTCACAGTTTGTTAAACACAAATGTGGATAAGTAGGTATTGGGATGCTGTTGTTTCACTCTTCCATTGACTAATAATGTGTCTGTTCTTCAACCCCATTGTATTGATTGCACCTAAAGTGTTTTTCATAGCTTAGAAAAGTAATACTAATCCAGCTAAGTGTCTAGGACAGGCTACTGCTCACACTGGCTCTACCTATCTGAGCTGTTTATTCCCCAACCCTCAACACTGGTTTTATCCTTTTTCATTACTCCAAAAGTCAGGGTACATTGATCTAGCTACCTTCTTTGCAGAAGGGGTTAGTTCAGCCTTGGTGAAAGTCAATACAAAAATTTTGATAGATGGGAATAGGCTCAGATCTTATTGAAGGAGAACATGAGGTCAATAGGTCCATAATGGTTCTGGTTCCTTCCCCATGCCAAAATGCTGCTGCAGCAAAACTTTATTTTTAAACCTATCCATGTTAAGAGTACTGGGGAAATTCTTTCCCACCCAAAACTATCTGTAGAAGGAATTTGGAATACAGGGAAAAGCCTCAGTAGTTCAAACTGTGAAAATCACATTCCTTATCTTCCCGGATGGCCTAGAAAGAACATTCAGACAACACACATTAAATATAAGCTTTAAATTTCTAAGGAAAATATACTGTGGAATTCTTGCACATCTGTGGCACTTTCTCACTCTCTGCTCAAATGATGCAGTGAACTGAAAAATGTCCTATCGGGGCCAATTTTTTATCCTACCACACATAGAATTCTGGAGTCCCTCTAATGAATCTGATCTTGTTAATAGCTCTAAATTTACATTGGGGCACTGGAGATCAGACTGAACTGTGATCTCTAAGGCAGCATGGGAACAGCCTGCTTGTGTCAAATACTTAAGCTGCTTGCTACCCTCTTTGTCATCCTCTTCTTCTATGTTTCTTTTTCCAGGGTAGCATTCTGGACTTGGAAAAACAGAAGAGGAAAAATACAAAGGCAAGAAAATAACTCCAAAATCTCAGCAGTATCTCTCCTGCCATCTGTTTAAAAGGACAAAACATTAAAACAGAGCAAAACATGTGGTCCAACAGCTATGTCTGCAAAGAAGAAACAGTGCTACAGTTGAAATTCTATGCAGCACCATTTGGATCAAAATATTACGACAACAAAAAATAGAAGTGACCACATTTAACGGATACTCAAACAGCTAGGCCATGACTCAGATTCCTTACTGTTGTTTGGATGTGAAACCTAAGAGCAAAGAAGAGAGAGGGAAAGAAACCTTGTGTTAAACTGGCATGCACCAGTGAATAAATGGCTGGCATTTGCAAAGCTGCATTGCAGGGGAGCTTTTAACAGTTTGCCACTGCCAGATGATGTCTCTTTAAGCATCATTGCCAAGAAGCCAAAACTGGAAGCAGGTGCAGGGGCAGAGGAACTGAATGTGGAAAAGGAGAAAAAAAGAGAAAGAACAGAACTTCTGTTGTTAAAATTCTGTTGCTTTCGTTAAAACCTAAACAAAGCTTCACTTTAAACTTGAATAATAATTTTAGTGTGATAGACTCCTGCCTATCCAGTTTGTCAATCCTCTTACATTTATGCACTGAGCTAAAAGATTTTTGTTGGGTTTTTTTTTGTTGTTTGTTTTTTTTTTTCCCCTGTAAAGCCTTGGATTGACTGAGAGAATGCTGTATACTGATTACAGCAGCTTTCCTTTGGAGATCGAGAGCATCTGCTTCTTAATGGCGCTTGTTCCACCCCCCAAGCAAACTGCTTTTTACACACTCCCTCCCCCATTAGTCCAGGGCCTGGGAACAGAGCTGATTCCCCAACTCAAGTCTCTGTCTTCACTGTGCCATGTCACCAGTTCAGGACCTTAGTACACTGCTGTCTGATAAGATGCATAGCAGGAAACATTAGGTGCTAAGAATTTACATTCTTAAATACACTAATGTGCCACTCATGATTGTGTGAAACATCTTCTGTTCCTTTTCTTAAGAAGAATTATAAAAAAAAAAGGGAAAAGACAGGGAAAGACAGGCCTGGGCTGGACTGTAGGGTAATAGCAAATTCTGCAAGAAACTTTTTGAGAGGTCTTGGTTACCTTTGGGATACCTCAAAGAGGAAATAAATTCCCTAATCATAAGAAAAACAAGGACAAAAAGAAACCAAAACTTCTTTTATAGTGACAAAACCCCCAAACCTTGAAAATGCACATGGCAGAAGCTGGGATGCATTTCTTCAATTCTTGTGAGGACCTTTGATTTTTAATCATTTAGTAGTTACTGTTCCTGCAGATTAGAGAAAAGATGTGCCCCCTTCCTGTCAGTTCCCTGAATTTGGGCTTCCTTATTGTTCTCTTTTAAGACATTCCTTTAGAAATTCCTATTGTTCTCAGTTAAAAGATTTTCCTTTCTGTTTTACTTCTCGTATAAAGAAAAGGCAATAGCTAAAACCACACTGGGCGAAGCAAAAAAAAAAAAATAAAAAAATCAACATACATGAACCCTTCTGTGTGTCTCGTGTTTTATAATCATTCCCTTCCCATCTTCTAAATACTATGATCTTTAAATCACAAACCGTGCCTTAAAGCAGATTATATTTTTTTGTTTCTCCTCTTGTATCTCTCGGAAAAGATTGTTGAAACTAATTCAGTTGGTGTCTAACTGTTTTGCAGTAGCACAGTCTTGACAATGCCTTGTTTTTCCAATTATACAGACTATTTATTCTGAAGGAAAATAATTTCACTTTTTCAGTTTACACTGCATATTATACCACTTTTGCATTTATCTTGACAGTGAATTTTCTTCTCTTTAACTTTTCCTAAATATCCACTCCTTCTTGCTCTCCCTCTTTCAAAAATGCCCAGGAAATTAAGCACTGAGATATAGACATGTTTGTATTTCCATCCATCCCTCATCTTTTCTTTATAATGGCACCTTGTTTGGAGGGTGCTAAGGGACTGCTTTAAGGTGATATTCTTCCTCTAGGTCAACAGGAAACATTCAGCCTGCATCAGGATAAGAAGTGTACAGAACACAACATGGTGCAAAAGAGAATTTACAACTCAACAATGAACTCAGCTTGAGCACTGCTCAATAAATGTGATCTGTCCTTCAATTAATGAAATTGATGTAGACATTGTAAGATTTTCAAAATATCTGAATACCTAGGCCTTCAAGCTGTTTCCTCCAACTCTTACAATCTGTGGAGTCGTAGTCTTTATTCTGATGAAAGCTGAGATTCTCAAAAGAACGACTCCAGTAACTAGAGTTTGTTAGAAAGGTACCAAAATGTTTGGATAAGAAGAGAATGGAAGTAAGTCTGTGATCTTTGCAGAAAGGGAGACTAAACATAAGTAAAGTATATAAAGCTAAGTAAAGCTATTCTGTTCTCTGAGAGACACCATTACATATGAGGGTGCCCACATGTGTTAGAGCATTGAGGTTTTCTTAACACACAGGATTTTCTCAAGCCCTATGGCCTTGTTTTAGATATGCATGGGTAGTTTTGACAGGTCAACAGTTCTCATTAGGAACCACAATGAAGTTGGTTGCCAGTGAAAGTCCCATGTCTTTTCATGTGGAACATGGGACAGGCTGAAACATAAGTGCAGAAGTCTTTGTGCAAGCTTCCAGGACGTGCCCTGGATGAAGTCCAGAGTCTGTGAGAATTGGGTGGAGCACCAAAAGCAGTGATATGCATTCAGAGTCTGTTCTGATGTATGGTGGGAAGTGCTACAGGCTGGTAGTCTCTCTGTAGATGATGGATATGAGACCTAGAGGAATCAAACCAGAGTCATCTCTTTCTGCTCTTCATTTTAACCCTTGAACTGACATCCTCCTAAATCTTTTTAGGAGCATTTAAAATGGTTGGAAGAGAAGCTATATTTCAAAGGATTAACACAGCAAAATGGAACACTGTACCTTTAAGCACTTGATCCTTGCTAAACACTACTGTAACTTCTCTGATTTTTTTTCTGCAGCACTCAAGAAAGCATTGAAACTCCAAGCACATTGCAGTTTTTGTGTGTGATTATGGTTTAAAACAATGAGTGTTCTAAGATAAATATATATATATGTGTGTATGGATAGATATATACACATGCAAAGACAAGCCCACACTCAAACAAAAGCACAATGGCTCATTTATAAAGTCACGAAATTACTAATGGGGTACATTTTCTAGAAATTTAACTAGCTTATAGTTATATGTATATAAAAAAATACAGCCAAGGCCTATTAAATGAAACCATAGATGAAGTGAACTTATGTCATCAGTCTTTGAATTTTGTACATTTTGAACACTATCCAAAAATTATAATCCACTGTTTGAAATATTATATCAGTGGAGAAGGAGAAATGATCTCCCCATTACAAACTTAGAGCCTCAAACATTTACATCCTGCTGTAAATATATCACATACTGTATCATGTTGCTTATGGAAAATAATTTTTTTTTCATTCTTTTAATTTTCTAACCCTTTTGCTGAAGATTATTGTTTGGCAAAGTCAAGGCTCTAATTGTTCTTTTCCATTTTACTCTACAGGAAATAATGCGCTCTCTGATCTAAAATAAATTATTTTATATTTCCATAATCACTGTGATCTGTATATTCAAATACACCTTCAGGATCACATGACTATATGTATGCCTGTGGTTGCTTAGTCTCTGAACTACACTATTTTTGTTTAGTGCACTGCTGCACTTAATGATCTTTACATTTATAATGTGCTGCTTGGATGGGCTCTGAGTGTTGTGTGTCTAAAACATAATAATAACAACAAAGAAAATATATAGCTGAAGGTCAGGCTAGCTTCAATATACCAATAATAAGACTAAACAACTCAGCATAAGAAAAAATCATTCTTGCTAGAAAGAGCACATTTGCTGCTGGATATGTTGTGCTCATAGAGTGCCAGCAATACTCCAGAACACTCAGAACCTTCCAGGATGGGATCCTAAAGTATTTGGGGCCCAACTTCTACAATAAAACACAGTATTAGGTCATTATTAGTTTCTGGCATGTTTTGAATATATGAAATCAAAGCCTTACTTTAAGCTTTTCTTGTTTTATATTATGGTGATTTGCAACAGGACTGTTTCTCTGTAGCGTAAAAATGACTCTACTTCCATTAAAAAAACACTTGTTTAATTTCCCTTTTCAGTACTTTTTCCAGCAAGTATCTTTTTTATTGTGATTTCTTTGGTGGGGAAACAAGTATTGCCATCTAAGCAGCTTGCAAAGTATTTATTCACTATTGAGCATGGCCTCAGTGAAAAGATTAATAATGACTGTCCTCAGTATATTTTTATGGTGTAGTGCATTTCCTTCCACTTGTGACCTGTCAAAAATGTCATTCTGATTCTGTATATTTTGGGCAGCATCACCTCTCTGATTTATTAGTTACATATTCTTTTACTGTTTTGTTACTTTTACAATATTAAAATTTAGTATTTGTTTTTCAGAGCTCATGACATTTCATCAGCACCTGGAAACTGCCACATTTCATACAGTTATGAGAAGCGGACTCAAGGAGGGTGTCCCATGTAAGTAAATAGGAAGTCTGGCAGCAAAACAAAAGAACACAAAGAGGACATAAAAATTGCAAAGCAAGAATATCTGTAAGCCAAGATAATATAGAATGGGAGTTGTGGTTTTAACTGGGGGGAAGCCAAAATGAAGTAAATAACACAACTCCAGATTTTTATATTAATGCAAGTGGCAACTGAAATTAAAAGTTTTCATAACTCTTCACTGTGCATAAATAAAACCCAAGAGGTAATGTTCATTAATGCTGCATACCTTGGTATTAATAATAATAATGCCATGGTATTTGGAGATGATTCTGTTCTCACGCATGGGTGTGTTTTGGCAATTGTTTTCTACAGTTGTTGCATCCAAGAGGAATGAAATGTAGATGCCTAAAGAGAAAAGTTTGTCCTTGTTCAATCATACACACCTTCTCTGCTATAGATTCTTGAAGAAGGGCTCAAGCAGGCCACAGTTACGTTGAAGCTGGCTACTGGACCTCTATGCTAAAGTAAATTCTGTCATGTGGAACACATATTTTTGCCCCAGATACTATACCCTCTTCATGCTCTGTTTCCCCTTCACTTCCTCCTTCTTTCTTCACTACCCTTGTGCACCCAATTTTGCTTATTTCTTGGTAACACAACAGTGTGCTTCAGCTTCTTGTACAAAACTTTGGACTGAATTGTGCTGGTTTTGGCTGGGATAGAGTTAATTTTCTTCATGGTAGCTAGTATAAGGCTATGTTTGGGATTTGTGCTAAAAACAGTCTTGATAATATAGGGATGTTTTCGCTATTGCTGAGCAGTCCTTACATAGAGCCAAGGCCTTTTCTGCTTCTCACACCGCTCCACCAGTGAGTAGGCTGGGGATGCACAAGAAGTTGGGAGGGGACACAGCCAGGACAACTGACCCTAGCTGACCAAAAGGGAAATTCCGTACCATAAAGAATCATGGAATCATTAAAGTTGGAAAAGACCTCTAAGATCATCGAGTCCAACCACCAACCCAACACCGCCATGCCCACTAAACCATGTCCCAAAGTGCCACATCTACACATTTTTTGAGCACCTCCAGTGATGATGACTCCACCACCTCCCTGGGCAGCCTGTTCCAATGCTTGACCTTTCTCTCAGTAAAGAAATTTTTCTTAACATCCCATCTAAACCTCCCCTGGTGCAACTTGAGGCCATTTCCTCTTGTCCTTTCACTAGTTACTTTGAAGAAGAGACCAGCACCCACGTCCTTTCAGGTAGTTGTAAAGAGTGATAAGGTCTCCCCTCAGCCTCCTCTTCTCCAGACGAAACAACCCCAGTTCCTTCAGCCGCTGCTCATAGACTTGTTCTCCAGAGCCCTCATCAGCTTCGTTGCCCTCCTCTGGACGTGGTCCACCAACTCAATGTCCTTGTTGTAGTGAGGGGCTGTCGTGGTTTAGCCCCAGCCAGCAACTAAGCCCCACGCAGCCGCTCACTCACTCCCCCACGGTGGGACAGGGGAGAGAATCAAAAGAGTGAAAGTGAGGCAACTCATGGGTTGAGATAAAGACCATTTAATAAGTAAAGTACAAGCCGCGTATGCAAGCAAAGCAAAACAAGGAATTCATTCACCACTCCCCATGGGCAGGCAGGTGTTCAGACATCTCCAGGGAAGCGGGGCTCTATCACACGTAACGGTTTCTTGGGAAGACAGACGCCATAACTCCGAACATCCCTCCACCCCTTCCTTCTTCTTCGCCCAAGCTTTATATACTAAGCATGACGTTGTATGGTATGGAATATCTCTTTGGCCAGCCTGGGTCAGCTGTCCTGGCTGTGTCCCCTCCCAGCTCCCTGAGCACCCCCAGCCTGCTCACTGGCAGGGCAGCATGAGAAGCTGGACTGTCCTTGACTACTTAGCAACAACTCAAAACATCAGCACGTTATCAACCTTTTCTCATCCTAAATCCAAAACATAGCCTCACGCTAGCTTCTGTGAAGAAAATTAACTCTACCCTGCCTGAAACCAGGACAGGGGCCCAAAAGGGTTTGTTGTTTTTTTTTTTGTTTTGGTTTTTTTGCCCATTCTGCGTGCATTGGTATAGATGCACTTGAGCTGGGCTATCAATTCCACCCCCAACATTGCCTTGCCACCCCTAGGCTCATCTCTAGTGAGCCTGGTTTTATCCCCTTCACCCTTTGAATCTAGTTTAAAGCCCTCTTGATAAGCCCTGCCAACTTGTAAGCAAGAATCCTTTTCCCCCTTGGAGATAGTTGAACTCCATCAGCTGCCAGTAGGCCCAGTGCCGTGTAATGACATCATGCATCAGCATATAAAGCTGGGTGAAGAAGAAGGAAATGAGGGATGTTCAGAGTTATGGCATTTGTCTTCCCAGATAACCATTAGGCATGATGGAGCCCTGCTTTTCTGGAGATGGCTGAACACTTGCAAGTGGAATGGGAAGCAGTGAATGAATTCCTTTTTTTTACTTTGTTTTTGCACAAGGCTTTTGCTTTACCTCTTAAACTGTCTTTACCTCAGCCCATGAGTTTTCTCACTTTTACTCTTCCGATCCTCTCCCCCATCCTATCTCAATGAAGTGAGTGAGTGGTTGTGTGGTGCTTAGTTGCTGGTTGGGGTAAAACCATGATGAGTATAAGTGAACTACTTAAAACACAGGAAATGTGATATGAACACATTCTTTTTAGCTGCTTTCTGAGTAGAGCAAAAAAAAAAATCTTCTACGTACAGAAGCAATGTATCAGGAGCAACTGCAAAAATAACTGGGAAGTTATCGGTAGGTAATATACTACAGAAGAGAAGAGAACGCATTGCAGAGTGGAGATGGCCTCTGCAGAGAGGTACTGAAAATGAAGGTACCATCTAACTCGCTCTTCCTGTTAAAAGAGACTTCAAACTATTTGTAGGTTTTGTGTGCAACTGCTTTACAGACAGAAATCCTTTTTTTCCTGGCTGTACCGGAAAAAATAGCTGATATTTCTTATTGCCTTACATATTAATGCTAAGGCTATAGATTTATTATTTTCAGGGATTTTCATAGCAAAAATATTCCTAGGCCCTAATTTCTAGCACACTAATTTTTTTGAGATGGAAAGGAGTGTTCACCAGTACTGCCTTGAAATGGTAGTTAGTTGGGGTCTCACCCTCAGCAGAAACAAAGTTCAGCCAAAGGCAAACATTACACACCTTTATTACTTGTCAACAGTAATTGCTTCCTAATAAAACTGATCAACTGTCAGCAATGATGAATTATTTCACAGGGAGTTTGGCAAAGACTGCTTTTTCCTACCGTAGAAATGACAAGTTTGTTTCCTAGTATCTCTGGGGATCTCTTTCTGATCATTACTGGGGTTCTTTAATGCTTCTCTGGTCACTCTGACTTGTCACAGCACTGTCTAACATGGACTGTGCAATTTAAACTGAAGTCAATTGGAACTGAGGCCATTCAGCAGTTGCAAATCTGCTTCATAGTTCTCATGACCTGTGGGTCAAACAACTGTCATTAGTAGGATTAAAATTGGCATAGAATAAAATGTGGATACACTTATGGTGAGATTTTTAAAGCTCCAGGATGTTTTAAACACTGGCTTCCACAATAGTTAGTAAGTTGACTGCCTGGATCCCCTTTGTTGTTCACAAGAAAGCTCCTCCGTAATTCTTTTGCTCAGTAGTTGTAATTTGAACAGTTGTTTCTCAGGTTTTTAAAATTATTTTGAAATTTCAGAGGGGCATTGGCCCACAGAGAGAACATACATGATTGCAAATTTTGTTATTCAACAGGTCAGCGTCTTTTTGTTTATCTGAGGAGAACAAAAAATATCTAAATCCACTATTTTTTCTATTTTGGGCACAAGAGTTGTCTAGCTCAAAGGAAAGAAAAACAGTTATCTTTCAAATTTGGATGGAAAGTGGAATATATCATTGTACTGCGTACTTTTTTGCTCAGTGTTAATTATAATTTATAAATTACAGCTGAGTCAGAAACCACAATTTCAGATATAGTTCCAGTCTTCCCCCAGAGTCTGGGAGGTGTTCAATTTTGGTTCTGTTTATTCTTTAAATGAATAATGATAATATTCCTACACAGAACATTTCATCAGTAAATCAAATGTTTTTATAAAGGAGTTGGTATCCTAATTTTATGGATCGCAAAATAAGAAACAGGGGTGCAATGGCAAGTCTGAGGTCAGTAAGACTCTCAGTGTCAGTTCTAGGACAACACCTCTGATCACCTGGGTATCAGAAGGAACCACCTATTGGTACTGAGAAGTCAAATTCCACAATTTCAGCTGTTTGGTTTGGATAAAACCCTCAAACTTTGAAGTCTAATTTGAATAAATCTAATCTCTTAGTCTTAAAACACTGAAAAATCTGCCTGTTGTGTGAGGGAAAGTGGAACGTTGAGTTGTGAGGCAAAACATTGTAAAATTAATGTATTTAATCAGGATTTGCTTGATATGTATTTTGCATATTGAAATTTTGCCTAAAATAAAAATTTTCCTGAGGCAAGGGTTTTCTCCAGTTCTACTAGTGTGTTTCTAACCAGAATATTTTGAATTTTCTCCAACAGTCCTCCAATTTTTCCTGACCAGTCTAACTTTACCATTGCAATGAAGGCAAGCAAAATTTTATTTCCTTTAGAAAGTACTTCTCTTGAGGCATCCAACAATGTTACTCCTTGTATTGTCCAGTTTTCTGAGAAGTGCTCCTTTGTAAATTAGCTTGAACAGCATTTCAACTGCCTTCGGTTTGTTTAGTAGGTGTATAGTAATTAAAAATGGTAATGGTTTCAAATTTTGGGGATTGCAATGACACTTTCTTTAACTAACGAGGAATTGATTTTGTGTAGATCCAGTAATTCCTAAATGAAAACAGGAACAGACACAGATAATTTACTTTACATGCCATACCTGCCAGAGCACAGACTTGTGCTAATAGCAAGTTGATAGGACAAGGGTAATGCCTTTAATGTTTATTCAGTAACTCCATGCCAAACAGGCATTTTTCATTCCAGTACATCTAAAATGGCTGTTCAGGTAGGGCTTTTGCTGGGTGATGAAAATGAGAGACAGGCCTCTGCTTAGGATGCAAATATGTGCTACAAAGAATGATTGGGGAAAAAACCCCAACTTTTTTTAATAAGGACTTGTACAGCATTGATTTTTTTAATAGGTTCAGTATCATAAACCACTGGAACTCCTTTATTTTCAGAAATATAAACCATATGCATGGGTGAAATTATGGCCATTAAAGGGCTATTTTAGCATGAACCAGAGGTTCACTTTAGAAACAAAACTGGTGGTCATTTGCAAATGTTTAAAGACAGAATGGGAACAAAAACAGGCTGAAAAATACTCCTACTCACTCCACATGCTTATTCTCTGTGTCAAAGATTTGTGTTTGTTGGCAAAAGTAAGTATTTTCAAAATCGTGACAGCTAGACTCAGTTTGTCTTGTAAATACTAACTTATGTCTGATTGTTTCAATGAACTCATACTTTCAGAAGAAACTATGAAATTCAAGCTGGTCAAGGGATGTGGAATTTCAAAGACATTTTACCTTCTTATATAAAGTATGAGTTTGATCCAGAGTATGAAATTGTAAGCCATCCATGCACTAGATGTTTTGTGCTAATAAAGATAGATCTGATATATCTTTTTCATAACTATATAATTAGTTCAAACTTAGAGCAATTAAGAAGTGATTCTGCTCAGAAAATTAATGGCAAGGTGGGGACTTATGTCTTAAGTGTGTGCTGAGTTTTCAAGAAAAAAAAGACAAAAATTGAAACAACAGCCATGACAATTGTCTCCCTAAGCATGAACAGTGATCTGAGAAATAAGCTGGTCAATTTGCCACCTTATCATTGTTACTGGTGGTTTGCAGAAGAAATTCTGTTATGATTTCTGCTTTTGGATGTGCTTCCACAGGAATTTTGCAGTGATGTATACCTGCTTTCTTAACACAAAGGACTTTTTCAAGCCCTGTGGCCTTGTTTTAGCTATGCATGGGTAGTTTTGACAAGTCAGCAGATGTCATTAGGAACCAAAGAGAAGTTGTCCCGTGTCTTTTCACATGCAGCATAGGCCACCATGAAACACAAGGGCAGCAACAAGTATTCTGCTCCTGTCCTTGAGCAAGCTTCCGGAAAGTACCCTAGATGAAGTTGTCCAAAGTTTGCAAGAACTGGACGAAGCACCAAAAGCAGTGATATGCATTCATAGTCTGTTCTGAGGTGTGGTGGGAAGTAAGGCAATAGGGGAAGGCTTCAGTGCTACAGGTGTTGGATATAAGACCCAGAGGAATCAAATCAGGTATATCTTTTTCTGTTTTTTGGAACAGGAAAGGAGAGAATCCAGTTCAAAGCCTCTTTTTCTTAAGTTTCATGATTCTGCATGGCTGATGGAAGACAAAAACCATAGAAAAACTGTTATCACTAACATACATAAATGTCAACCTAAACCTACCAAAGGAACACAATTATTGAAGAAAAAAGCACAGACATCACATAGTTATTTTTTGGAGTAGTAGTATACTGCAATTAGTTTTTTGAGCTGGGTTTTTGGGGTTTTTTTCCTCCCAATAAAGCTGCCTAAAATGGCCACTGTGTATTTTAATAGTATTATAAATAATAAAATAAATTTGGAAAGAAACATCCACTGATGTCAAAATATATCAATAGGCCTTCTAAAATAAGTTGCCAATGAAAATAATGCAGTATTTTCATTGGCATACTAACAGCTCCTTATATGTCATTACGAGCCTAATTTTCTTTGCTAAAATTTTGCATAATTAGAATACACATTGCAGTTTAAGATGAAACCAAGACTGTACTTTGTAGCTTAACTGCAGATGGATTTGAGTCAAAAGTTTGGATAAAGTTCCAACCTTTTTCAAAGCTTAGGGGTGTTTGGATCTGGTATTGCGGTAGTTTTGTACTTGAGTGCAGTCAATGGAGACATTCTTGTAGGGTTACACAGGAGTTGGATCAGGCTTTCAGAATGTAATGTAAATGGACAGTACCATAAATTTATCTTTTAAAAGAGCATGAACTGTAGGATTTTGTAAGGAAAAAATTCTTAACATTTATACTTAGCTTAAAGTGTAATCATATTTCCAGCTGAAGAGTTCTGTTTATAACTGTTACTATCAAGGCAACTAGAAAACAGCAATCATCAAAGAAATGGAAGGATTTGGACTTGCTCTGCTTGATACAACAGTTGAGTATAAAATAAACATGTGAAAAAACAAAGTTAATTTGCATGTTCATTAGATGAATTTATTCTTTATAATAAATACATCAATCATTTAACTTCAGCTATAAAGGGGTTGACTGTGCTCTTTGTTAAGATCCTGTAACAATTCTCACTTCTTAATGAAGCTTTTTTTCTAGCCAGAGGGAAAAAATAATAGTACGGCATCCAAAATCTGTCCAGAATAAAATGTTTTTGGCTTTTCTGTAGCTAAGAAATCTGTCCAAATCAATTTCAATCACATTTTATTCAACAGAAACCAAACAACATGCAAGTCTCTGAAGATAAATTCTGTTTGACCACAGTTTAAATAGCAGTGAGACTGAAGCCCAATTATTAAGCTCTCACCCAGGATTTCATAACAGAAAAAATAGAATAATTTCTGTCTATATGTATAGTATAGGAATATTAAACAGCTGCACATAACTAGGTAGCTAGCAATTACATAAGCTGGGTCACATTTTCATCTGGAGTTTCCACAGACATAGAAGACTGCTGAAGATCTGTGCTTTTATTTTCCTACCTATTTTATATGTCACAGACTGTTGGCCATCCTTTTTATCTGCAGTCTAATGTTTATACAGCAAACAATGCCAGCTATGTGTACCTCAAGTGCAAGTTTCCTTCTAGGTGATTGCAGCACAACATCTTGCAGTTCTGGGCATGCCACTGAGGAAGCATCATATAGAATTGGTGTTAGTAATTTTGAAAAGAAAATGACTTCCAGAGAGGATAGAAACGGAGGATTTGTTGAAGGAAATATATACCTTCCTGAGAACAGGTGAACAAATCTCTCCCATATCATCTAAAGACTTATCTCATTGAACTGAGGAGATTCAAAGAGGACATCCATTAAGTTCTCATTTGATTGAATATTAATGTTACCTGGAAAAAATATTCTGAGATGCACCTATCGGGTTATAAATATACAGGTTCATATTAATACTCAACTGAAATACTCTGAATTTTCATTCTTTTGCAAACTGCTCTAGGAACTTTTTGTTTCTTCCTTTTACAGACCCTTTAAATTCTAGAAACTTCAGAGAAAACAGTTCTGTAAATGTCCTCTATCTAGGGTTCATAAATTGGTTCAGTCTCTAGGATTGGTGTGCCAAGGCAATGAAGTGCTAAATTCAGATAGAAGACACATGCGGGGCAAAGGCTAGGCTGTGCTGTGGTCATCGTGGAATACTAAAAACAGATAAAAACTACCCATTGACATTTGCACGGAGGGGAAGAAAAGGTGTAAAAGCTCTGTGATCCTAAGGATAGCCCACAAAGCTACTGGGTAGAAAGAAATAGACATAAGTTTATACCACCGCAAGTTTAAAAATATCTCTCGTTCTTTGAAGCAGTCAGAACTGAAGCACTTGGAGACTATCAATCTCTCACATATTCAAAGACTGAGTATAGCAGGCGTACCACAATGCTAGAACACTGTCATGTCTTTTATGGAGCTCAGTTTTTATGGACCACTTACAGTGAAATGGCACTTCACTCTCTAAGGTCTTTCAGCTCTGTCTTTCTTAGTGACAAGACTGTTAAGAAGACTGACATCTGAAGCTGTGATTTTGTGACAAGACAGTTATCCTTTGGGAAGAGAACAAAACCCGCCAGCTTATTTAATGAATGATATTGGGGGCACAATCATCTAATTTTAATTGCTCTTTCCACTGAATGAGTTCTAAATCCAAAGCTCAGAAGACACAGAAACCCTTCTGAGTCATGAAGCAACAAGACTGGGGTGGGACCATAAGGGAAGATGAACTGGGATCTGAGGGTGACAATATATCAGCACAAGGATCCCAACCAGTAGTCAATGATAGGGTTGTGTTTCTGCAGCTGAGGCAGCCTGAGGATGACAGAATAGAGGGGGAGTACATAGGAGTCTCTGACTGTCCAGATCCCATGGTTTACCTTAAGGTGAACATCTCCACAGCTCCTATGCACAGCAATGAACATGGCTGAGGTGGGCTGGGCCCAGGTAGGCACCTGGGCATTCCGGACAAACTCAGAGGTGACAAAACTATGGGCACAGTGGATTGGACAGTGCACCTGCACAGAGAGGATGATAAGGAGTACTGTGTGGCAGGGTGCTGGTGCAGATGTCTCCTGACTGCATTCCCTTTGCAGTGATCTGGGCATGGAGGTTGTTCAAGCAGTGGCCTTTCTCACAATAACAAAAACATGATCCTGCCCCCCACCTGCATCCTCACTCTTGGGATGTAGGGTGAGGCTGAGTCGTGCCCACCTCCATGGGCTTCTCCTCTGTGGAGAGGATTAAGTAGAGGGAAGTGTGGCTGGGCTCCCCCTAAGGGCTCTGGTGCTCCCTCTTGCTTGCCATGAGTCACCTCTCCAAAGTGACAGCCAGGTGGGAAAGACACCCAGGTTTTATGTGGCTCCACCCTGGCAATCTCAGCATTGAGGGCCTCAGTCAGCGCTACCATTTAGTGGGCTACAAGGACTTACTCCCTTCTAGCCAGTTCCCACATGAGCTGGATGGTGCCGTCAGTGTCAGACTGGCTGCTCTGCTGGAGCTCCAGCAAGGGAGCCTCAGCCATGGCTGTGGGATTGCCATTTCCAAAATGTTGTTTCATAGCCATGAACTGGGAGCCCGGGACTTGGGGCAGGGGGTATTGCCCTCTACCTGGAGGGAACACACAGCTAGGCCATCCTGGAGGATCAGGAAATTACTGCTGAGGACAGGCTAATGTCTGTCGTGCAGGCCAGACATTACACAACATTGAAGATTAGACTCACCTGACTAATAAAACCCTGTACCCTTCACCCGATCCTCATGAATGTGTTTGGGGAGCTGGGGGACAGATGTTGCCCTGGGTGCAATGGGTTGGGGAAGCCTGCAGGGCTGTGACCTGTTGCTGCATCCTGGCCCCATTTTGGGCAAAGGCCCTGGCAGAGGAGCTCCATGGGGGACAACTGTGGGTACAGCCGTACAGCCCCTGTCATGGTTGTGGGGCCAGGACCCATGGTGCCTGACTGTGAGGGCAGCCCTTGACACAGCCATGGGGCCTGGCCTCACCTACAGCTCAAGTCCTATCAGGGTTTGGCCTGGGACCATCAGCAGGAGGTGGGGAGGGCCCTGACCCGACCCCAGCAGCTCCAGGTGCAGGGTGGCAGTCATGTTGACTTATCTGAATGAAGTCCAGCAGACATTGAGGAAAGGACATACACAGGTAAATTCCCATTTATTTGCGTGGAGGGATTATTCCAGCAAGATTTCTGTGTTTCCACATTGTCCTCATGTGATGAGATTTTTTTTTTTGTTTGGATATTATTACAGTATGGGTAATGGTTGTGAAACCACTTTTTTCTTACGTTAAAAACACAAGAATTCCCAAAAGCCACTGAAGTGTTGTTAGATTGATCCAAGACTGTGTTTCCAGATTTCAGTCAATTAAAAAAAAGTGAAATCCAGAGAACAGAGCCACCATTCATATTTACGTAATGAATATCCAACTGTTAATAGATAGTCAGAAGTTCAGGTGCAATGAAAAGTGAGACATTAGCAATAAAATGCTTGCTGCCTATGAGGAATTACATCCCTAGCAAACGCCACCATCGCTGCTGGAAGTAAAGTCTTGTTTATTTGTACAGATGGATTAGCCTGCAGCTCTCAATGTCTCTACTCACTCTAACATTTTAGAGACACAGTATACCTGAAAGGAGGTACGCCTCTGCAACAGGCACATTTTGTGTCTTCTTTAATAAAACTGCATCATGTCACTGATACTGCTTTTGCAAATCCATGCACAAATATCATTTATGTCTGAATGATTTCTGATCTTTTAATTAGGTTTTTAAAGATGTTTCTATTGCACTAGCCATATACGTCTCTGCATCACTGTCTTATGCAGGCTGAGGAAGTTGAAGGGAAGAATGGCAATAATTTTTACTGTAGCTATGTTACCTTCACCCTCAACCTTGGCACTTCAGTATCCTGTCTGCATTATGTTAAAAGCAAGTCATTGACTTGAATATAAAAACCTTAGATTTATGTGCTCTGCAATTTCTTAAATTTCATACACTGGACCACTTAAAAACTTGAAAGAATCAGTTTTTATATAGCAACTGTCAACATGAGGGGACAGTTCTCTGATTTATATCTAGAAATAAAGGCTAAAGTTTCAGCGTTGCCAAACCGCTCACTCAAAAAACACATTAACTACAGGAGGGAAAGAAACGGAAGAAGTCCTCAGTGTTTACAGTCATTCCCTAGCGGAACACTTCTGTGCTGTTTACTGTTAACCCCTTCCATAGGCTACTCCACTTGTAGAAAAGGAGAACTATCTGTTCCTAAGGTCGTATCGACTCTAAATTACTCACCCAGTGTCAAGGTCTAGCCTCGCTGAAGAAAAATGATGTAAAAAAAAAAAAAATCTTAGGAGATGCCAGTTATTAAATACTTTGTCTCCTCTGTGATAGCTCCTGTAATTGTCTAGCAGTTCTTATGCCTTGATGGAACTCTGAAGCTATTGCTTCTGAAGTTAGCTAATAACTCATGAAAAATATGAACTTCATCCAAATGGAAATTATTGCTTAAAGCTAAATTACATAGTGATGTTATATAGCCCGGAGATAGCTCCATCTGGGAGGATTGAGATGGGTGAAGACTTATCTTCTACTTACCTTCCCACCAGAAGCAAGATAGACACACAGAGGGCTTGACAAGGAGCTCCTAGTTATTAAGAAAACAGTCGACTAGGGGAACACTGTTCTAGATGCTTGGATGAGAGAGAGCCAATAGATGAGTCCGAGGAAAGCTTTGACAGAAAAAAAGGTCTCCACAATAGAGCAGCAGCAAAGGTATAGAGCTACAGTAGCAATAGCTGCAATGCAGCTGGCGAATGAAAAGTCATTTCCAGCCAAAACACAAAGGAAGAATTATTCCAAAACCACAGCTGGCATTAAAAAAAAAAAAAAAAACCATAGATGCTAGACTGGAAGAGGACTTTTTCATTATACCGGAGTCAAATTTTGGTCTTGAGGAAAAGAATAAAAAAAACTTCTATTAATTTCAGGATGGCCTAAGATTTTGCAATAATCTAGCCTATGGTGCCCTTCATGAAGCTACTCCACAGCTCTTACTGCCCAAATAGGGAAACTAGTAGCTTACAACTACTTCAGAAATAAAAATACCTGTCTTCCTGAGTTGGCATCACCCTAGCTCAGCCTCATTAGTATGTTATCCTACTCCCTTTCGTCCCATGTGGCTGCAGCTCTGTAGAGAAAGCAGGGCTGCATATTCCTCAGTGGAATCTGTTCTGCCGTTTCCTGCCTGCTTTGCATTTCCTGCGTTTCACTCAACGCTTACTGATTGCATATCTTTAAGGACTTGCTCTGTCTCTAGCTATCCATACTTCATTTTCTTATTGTCAGACTCCATAAGACTTTGAAGATGTGGTTAGGGTTGCAAATACCCCAGTCTTTGATGAAAAACACAGTGTTCTTCTTTTGAAACAAATTCTGCCCTGAAGCAAACACTGGTTTCCCACGTGTTTGCTCAACACAGAAAAACAGCTTTTGGCACTTCTTCCCCTGACCCCACCTTCCCTTTCCATGCCCTCATCAAAATGGCGCCCTAATTTAAATGTTATGTTTATTTACCTATGAAAACAGAGTTCTACTTTGGGGAAATGGGAACTGGATGCAGGTAGAGCTTCATGGCACATGACAAATATTTTTCTTTTTTTGAAAAATAATTAAATGCTGGGCAGGAGAGGAAAAAAATAAAAATTATGCTGTGCAAAGGTGTGTCCTCCAGGAGACACAGAGGTGGCAAGTTTTCTGAGGTTCATAATGGAAGGTAAAGGATGAGATACAGAACTGCCCAGAAATCATGGAGAAAGGCTCAAAGGACCTTCTGCTTCTCTGTTTTTTCTATTTTCAGAGTGTTCATAAGTAGCACCTAGATGGCTGTTCTCCCAGATATATACTGTATCTCTACTGTTAGGCAAGTAGGATAGTTAATGCACCAAGACAGACAAGGACAAAAAACAATAATAAAACCAGTAGTAGTTGTGAATTTTGGTATTTTGGCTACTTGGCCTGGCATATCTAATATAGATATATTAGGTAATTTTTCATGTCAGCTTCCTTCTATTTTAAAAATAATAAGTTAGAAATTGGAACAAATCTTTACAGGGTTAAGGTAAGCATGGCCTGTGTATTAGTTTAAGACCAGTGAGCGGAATCCTTTGATGCATGGAGGCTGATCTGCAGTTCCACATTTCTGCACATTCACTCTGCAGTAAAAAATATTATGAATGCTGAAGGTATAGCAATAGGCCTTTTGATAAAGCCTGTAAAATTCAGCCAAGGACATCCTCCAGGAACCAGACTAACCCCAGCCTAGCTCCTGCCAGATCAGTGACAATTAGGTGGACCATAGCAGTTTCAATACCTGTTCTTGCGCTACTGGAACAAATGAACTTCAGATGCTAACTCCTTCATGATAAGGCAAATCTAGTATTGACTCTTAGCTTCACATCCATAATCCCCTTTTATCTGTCTATCTGGTCTCAGACTTAACCATGAATCTCTATCTAACAAACCCACACCTGAATCACACCTGTTTCTGACCTCTCTCTCTTAACTGTAGCCTCACATATTCTGTCTGATCCAGTTCCTGCTGTGGCTTATCAACCTGTTCTAAGCTCAGAGCTCCAGCCTGGATCTAGCTCTCATTCCAGATCAGTGACTGAAACCTTACGCTCAGCTGAAGCCTCATTCTGGACCCAAGTCATCAGCTTTCTCTGGAGACCCCTTCTGCTGTTAGTCCTTAATTTGTGAGCGGTAGATAAAGCTGTAGGCATTTTTTTCTTTATTTTTTTCAAACTACAGACCTGCTGTCATGTACCCATCTGGTTCTATTCCTCATCCGTAGCACAATTTAAAGAAGACCTAATACATGGTCTTCATAAAAGTCTAGCAGATATAATCTTCTCTTGGAGATATAATTTTAAAATATTCTCTGTTAAGGAAAGTACTCTGTAGGAAACCAGTTCAGGAATACGGAGCAGGCTAGAATATCTACTTTGAATTCCACGCGTTTCTGCCTGAACTTACATAGACTGTTATATTGTACTATCTATTTTACTGTTAATGAAGGACACATCATGTTTATTGTGAAATTATAGTTTATATGCTCATGTTTGATCTCATTTAATGTATCAGCCTAACACTTCTAAGTATAGAGATTCATCTTATGACTTCACAGTAGTTTGGCTGATATGTTGTCTGTCTTTTATGTTCAGGTCCAAATCTGCAATTTCCCCAAAGAAATCTGACCTCTTTATAAAAGTGCATTGAGATGCACTTATGGATATTTAGGCTTCCTATTTGTGCCTTTTTGTTGTTGTTGCAGTGATTAAGTTGATGTTGGAGCAGATGAGGAGAAATCAAATCACCTTGCACCAGCAGAGGTGTAAGGTAACGCACAGTATTTCTTGAAACAGGAATTCTAGGTGAACTTGTCTGAACACTTATTTGCCACACACTCTGGCACTCATAGAGTTTCACACTTACCTAATTATTCAAACACATCAGTAAAATTAGTTTCACATTCTGCTTTTTAAAGTATTAGCAATTACTATTTGCAAGTCACCATTGGGGACTAATTTCAGTAATTAATGCTACCAGTACTAATTATTCTATTACTAAGCTCCTAAGTTTTTTACTCCCTATTTTGTCAACATTTATAAAGCTCAAGGATTTTTGCAGGTTTCTATGAGAAATAAATAATATCTAAATAATGTGGTATAAAATACCTTTTCATTGCAACCCATTGTAAAGTAGAGAAAAGGTGATTAAAGATGATTTCACAATTAGTTGCATGGGAAGTTTTACAAGTATGATTTAACAGTGTGACTCTTACCTTCAGTATACTGTAACCTGTTACTCCTCGCAACTCCAGGAGCTGCTATTGTTGTGGAATCATATGCAAAACGTAAATGCTGTAGGACATTTTCCAAAGCACAAGCTATTCTCACTGTGTGTGTGTGTGCACATATACATGTGTATGGATATAGATATACAGATACAGATATACAGATACAGGTATATAGGTATGTATTTCTCTATGTCTAGCCTCAAACATTTGCTTGATTCTTTCCCGGCAACTGATTTTCAGGTTGCATATATTGTCTTGGATAGGAGCCATGAAGTCCTGGGGGAAGGCAAGCCCATGGAAGAAAGCAGCAGCCTTTGACTCTGGACACTGAGGACTCACAGGGTTACATTTTCTAGGGAGGTCAGCTCTTCTCCTCAAATGAAGTCTGCAAAGATTTTACTCCACTATAAACCCTTAGAAGTATGGTGGTGACTACTTTAATGCAAAGAGTGATTTAGCCAGGGCTTGGAAACCGTTGTCTGCAAAGATTTCCGAAATTATTACAGAGCTTAGAAGACTGGGTGATGTCTATAATGCTTAATAAAATATCTCATTTAAATAAAGCTGTTGGAATGAGGTCTTAAGAAAGTATCAGTACTTCCAATTTGTGATTACAGTTTATCCTAATGCAATAGAATGTGCTTTTCATATTAATTTTGATGAAGAATTTCTTGGCAATATATTAGAATAAAGTTTGTGCATATTGGAGTTCTGTCTTTTCAACAGGAACAAATATTGGTGTGTTGGTAGCTGGTAATTTTTCCATGTTAAAGATATGTATATTATTAGACTTATAAAATGACACATGATTTTAATAGCTCAATCAGCTGTATCTTTGAAATATGATCATTAAAAAAGAATAAACCAACTCCCTTGCCTCTTTCCCAGCAACTAAATTTGTCTGCTGATTCCCTCACCATTCTCCACACTTCACATCCCAGTAGAACTGTTTTGGAAACTGTCCACTACTTGTGATCCAGACATGCAGCTGGACTGTTTAGGAGGCGGACATGATTTGAATTCCCACATGTCCCTTTGTCAGGTAAATGACCAGCCCATCCAACTCTTATTTCCCATTAGGTGTATTTGAGTTACCCTTCCCTGTTTTTTTCAAGAGCAAACACCATCCCACAGTTGCAGTTTCATTGAGACAGGTGCTTTCTTGTGAAAAAGCTTTTTGTTTTGTTGAACTGGCTCTTCCTATAAAAAAAGGTTTTGTCAAAAATTAGAAAAAAATATTCCTGCCTCAGCAACATTTGCATTTGGAGAAATGGCAATTTCTATTTTCAAATTCTAATGTAACTAGACTCAGGTGTTAGTGCTAGTAGCACTTAATTATAGTTAGAATAACTAAATTCTACTTACTAGAGCATTTGTGGTTTTGATTTACTATGCCCTAAACCATGTTTCCAGTACTTTTACATTAGGACACCTGCATAAGGAAGAGTCATAATATAATTTTGATCTATTGCCACATATTTGCCACATATAGCAAATAGCTTCTATGAAGAAATAACTGATGATTCAATAGAAAACCTCCCAGTGCTTGTGTAGATAAAACAGTGAAGGGGTCAAAGGAAAAGGAAAAATCAAGCCAAGACAGCTTAAGTCCTGAATGCCAAATTGCCAGTGAACTTTCTGCAGCATTTTAGGGCAGAAGGGACTTGGAAAAATGCTGATCACCAGGAATACTTTATCAGATGAAAAAGGAATACTTGGTTATATGCTAAGTGGATTAAAACCTGCTCCTGAAGCAAAATTACATGAAGGAAAGATGCCCAGAGGTCCTGAAGCACTGATTCAGGCTCAAAGTAGACAGCAGACTGCGTCATCCTGTTTTTTAATGCCTTCTTGACTTGCATGGCCCCAAAATGGAATGCTGCAGTGTCATACTTGGTTCTCAGCATGGCCACTGTTTTGTCCTCACAGATCTTCTGTGAGGTGTTGCTTAACCCTGATCAGGACTTATTTGCTGCTGCATCTAATAGCACGTCTGCCAAAGAACTCATGTTCTGCTTTGTCAGGTCATATTCATTTCTAAAATAGTCTTGTTGGTTGATTAAGCAAAATTGCTTACTCTACAAATCTGTTGAAATATTTATTTGCTTGCTATACAGCTGCCAGAGTCATCTGCTGTTGCTGCTTATCAGCAAATTAAATTAAAACCTGGTTGTATATTTGGGCTGTCTCTTCATCCCAGGAATGCCAGAGAATATCTCTTTACATGATAGGTTATACAGCATCAGAAGAATTTCCCTCCAATTGTGTAATATACAGTTTTATGGCAGATCTTTCTACTTCATTTTGCTTTTAGAAAGATTTAAAAATGGTGATAAAATAAAATGGATTCCTTCTCAAGCTGAACAACAAATTTTACTAAAATGATAAAGCAACATGATTTCTAAAACCAGCCTCTGCTTAATCCACCTCTGTCACTTCCTGCTTCATTCCCTGCTGCTTTTTAGCAAGTAACATACACTTCCTTGCATTTTTCCATCTTCACCTCTTTTTGTACCTTACAATAGTATTTTTAATCAGATTTACTATTTAGAATACTTGTTGCCATATGCTAAAACTGTAAAATCATGTTTAAAATGTGAAGGACTTTCTTAAAGGGATTAATTTCCATCACAAATGTACTGGGATGAGTAGTACTACTAACAGACTCACATGAGCATTGTATTTTCTCCGGGGCCTGGGTGGGGTGCTAGGTATTAACTTCATCTGTGAGAAAAAAAGATCAAAATGAGAGTGGGAACTTGTCCTTTCTGGGGTTACCTAGCAGCATGAGCGTTGATATTTTTTGGTGGAGTGAAGTGAATCCCCTTTATCTTGTCTGATGGGACACAGTACAGGAAGCAAATGTCTTAGGTAGGAATGCTTGTTCACAAGCAGAGCAGTTGCCAACCAGCTAGGTTGTATTTGGGGAAAGAAAAGAACAGGAACTGCCTACTCGCTGTGGAAAAATAATACCCACTTCCCAACACCTTCTCCACTTAGGAGAGAGAGGCCTGTGAGAGTTGCTTTGCCTTGAGGGAAGAAAACTGTGATGTAGCCTCTCATGTTTTGTTGGGGCAGTGAACCCAAGCCTGTATGAAAGCAACTCTTCTCTCTCTGCTGCACTAGGAGTCAAGAAACCATGCCCTCAGAAGAGGGAAAGCATATACCTTCAGCTAGGACATTGTTAGGATTGATCCGAACCTGAGGGAGAGGTGGTGAGAATTTGGAGCGAGGTTGGAAGAAGAATGATAGTTGCTAGCATTTGAACAGGGCAAAGGACACCCCAAATTCTCCTTTCTTCCTGTACAATCTACCCTCCTTACCTAATTAGAAAAATTACAAGCTTCAGTCTTCTGGGATGTCCTTCTTACAGGATCTTGAGAGGTTTTTTGTGAGTCTGCTGATTTTAGGGCTTTCTTTTTTGCAGGAGTCAAGGGGCAGACATCTGTTATTAGACACATTTTGTGGTTCTGCTAAGCAGCTACCTCTGTGACAGCTATTGGCTCAATAGCTTTAGAGAAGCTAGAGCTGGAAATTCAAGCATAGGAATGCAAAAGAAGAATCTTTCTGCCAGCTGGAGGAGGAGAGGTGGGGGACAGGACATCAGGAAGGGCTGGTTTATCAAAGCAAATGCAGGGTTCAGTTAAAAGGAAAGGTAGAGAGAGAGGGAAAGGGACTGGAAAATGTGGTCTGCTGATTGGAAGGGGATAGAGCAGAAAGAACAGGAAAACAGGGAGAGAGGAGAGGCTTTGAAAGGAACAACTGAAGACAGCAGAAAAAGTGCTGGGAGAGATGTATTTTGTGTGAGGGATTAGCCAGGGTTAGAAAAAGTCAAGAGCCAAGGGAGCAATAAAGGTAATGTCAGATTTGTGAGAAGGAAGGAGAGGAAGATCATTAAAATAGAGGACTCTGAAAGGGGAAAATTTGTCATGGTGGTAGGAAATGGGAGTGGGGAAAAATGTTAGAAATGAGGCTTGAAAAGAGAAATGAAGAAAAACCCATACTTTACACTGGTTTTCATTTCTCAGTAATTACAGTGGGACGGTACTAATTTGGAGCCCCTTCCATTTTGAATGGAGTATGTCAATGAAGGATAAATTAAACATCTGATATCTGAAAATCTTGCAAGTGGTGAATTAGAAAGCTAAATACATCTTGTGCAACCTCCATAGGGTTTCACTTGCAATACCACACCAATTACACAGATCTTTCTATTCATAAAACACACTTGTGTAAGCATTACTATTCACAAATGACCCATTCTTGGAAGATGACAAAGAATTCATTGTACATGGATTTATAAAACAATTATAACAGGTGAAAAACTTCTGCATTCCTTTTTCATTATGTCTTAGGCACTTCTGGGAACAAGAAAGGTACTGAGTTGCTTACATACCTAACCAGTGCCATGCAATTTTGAGCCTGACAAGCTAGTTAGACCTCAGCTAAGCTGAGGGAGAATAAAGTCCTCATTGTTAAGCTAGAAGGAAAAACTTGCAGCTGCTGTATGTGTAGGTAAATACATGGAAAATGGAGATGATTATATGCACCATGAAAACTGCTAGTTTATGCATCCTACCATTTCTGGTCACATCAAACTGCATAGGGCGTGAAGAAGTGCGGATTTCAATTTAGGTAATGTATATGCAGTTGGAGTAGAGCAGGGGACCATGACCATGACAATCTATCTCCTGCAGATTAATGTCGGGTGCAGGCAGGTATGTCATAAAATATGGCTTAATATGGAGAACCTCTCAGCATTTCCCTCATTTTCACTAATGCATTGTGTGTGCTTGTAAGAGATTCACGGTAGATGTAGGGCTATTGCTTTTAAATGTTGCCTCTGACCCAGATAATGTCAAAATGTCTGAATGCAGGCTATGCTCTTTTTAAAAAGAGCATCTCTAATGTAATGCAAATGCACATTGTGGGGAAATTCCAGCTGAGAAAATGAGGCCTTATATTTCTAAAACCATATACATGTCAATAGCCCATTATTCTCCAGTTTTAAATGTAATTGCAGCCCAGCTTGGAACGAATTCCTGAAATAATAAAATACACTGAGTAGCAGTTACTGAGTCTTCTAGTTATTTTATGCTCCCCCTTGCCCTGCAAAAAGAAAAAAAAAAAGAAAGAAAAAAAGGAAAAGTGAAGTGGAAAAAGTGGAGGAGAGAATGGAGTGAGGAAGGGAGGCAGAAGATAAAAGTGAAAGTCATATCCTTTTCTTTAATGTGTTATTGGAACACTCTGTGCAAAAATATGCTGGGCTCCTAAAAGGCATTACAACATCAACGCATCTGAAGCTTTTGTATAAATGTATCTCAGTCCAATTTTGTATGACAAATTATTTCCAGGCAATTAAGAATATTTATAATTGTTTTCTTTGGTTGGAACTTTCTTCTATTTCCAAATTTCTTTTAAGCTAATGTTTCCTATAAAGCCTGAACAGCCGTCATTTTGAAAGAATTCTGTCTTAGTCATGTGAACTGCTGCTTGCAACCATCTTTTTCTGATAAATTTAACATGTGCATAGTACAGCCTTTATCTCCAGTATTGGTACATTTTAAGGTATCATTGTGGAGTTCCCCTCAGCCCCCCAGTCCTTCTTGGAAGGACTCCAAGAAACAGTTTCTATGATTAAAATCAATATAGATGAATATTGCGATAGTGCCGAGCTGCAGTATTTCTTTCGTTTCCTTGCTCTCTTTACTTCCCTCCAAGCTTTTCCCTCTTAGCATGAAACCCTATACTTCTCAGCAAATGAGACATAAATGGTTCAATTGCCTAGTCATATTTCTAGGGTGGAGAACATACACATGGAGTTCCTGAAAAAACCCGTACGCTAGCAACTGCTTGAGAAGCTAAAGGATTATTATGCAGTGAATCCATGATAAATAGCTCTTCTGAATACTAAATCTGAGATACAAATGAGTGTGTACTGTAAATGTCTTGTGAAGACTCAGAAATGTGAATCCAGTTTGTCAGTGGAGGTGGTTTTGTGGAAAAGGGCAACTGCAGTAAGAACCAACTTTCCTTCTCAGTTTCACACAAAGCAAGAGGTAGCTGCAGATACCATTCAGCATGCTTTATTTCCCTTTCATTCTTTTTTTCCTTCACTTAAGGGAACCTGGGGTCTTTCTATCTGACTTATGGAGGTGCTGTTAATTATTTAAACCTTTCATCTTTCTTTAATTTATGTCATAGTGTAAGCATAAATTCCACTTTTTATCTGTTTCTCATCAAGCTGCATTTCTGTCATTGTTTGTAAGCCTGAGGATAGACAAAACTGTAAAATTAACTGTGCTTCAGTCTTTGAAAGAAAAAAAAATACAGATAAAAACAGTCTCCTCAGGAATTAGTGCCTCTGGTAGTTGATTAGTCCCTGCAGTAGGGAAAATTAAATTTTGTGGTTGAGACCCAGCATGCTTGGATGGTTTAATAATGCTGTGGCCATCATCCAATGGCTGACAACCAAGAACTGAGGTACTTTCTGTTCTTTACTCCCTCATGCAACACCTGAAAATCCCGGGGCGAATCAAACAGCAAATTAAAGCTCAAAAAAACCCCTCACCTGCAAAGCATGTATAAGGAACTCATTTTAATGCTTTCAAGCTGAAGTCATTGGGACAGGAGCCCAAAAAAGAGCGACAAAGGTATCTTGGTAAGTTCTTAAAGCACCTTTTTCAATTTGTTGTAGCTCCAACTGTGCTTGCTGTTTTAATATATTTCTGTTTCCAGTGCATGTATCAGTCAGTCAAAGCCAAGTAGTTACTAAAAGCAATCAAGTCACACAAAGCATTTCAAAAAGCCGAATCAGTGATTATGACTAAAGATACAAATGAAGGCTGGGGCTTCTCAGAAGCAGTTGTGTGAGGAATTTCCTCCCAACAGCTAAGCCCAGTCCAGCGCCCAGTGTGCACTCTGTGCTGCATCATGATTCTCAGCTGGCCAGGGTGGTGGTTTGCAAGACGCATACATCGGCTATGCATCCCTGAGGATGACTCTCTGGTGGCCACGTCTGCCAAGGGAAAAATGGCTTTGTTTCCTGGCAAATGAAAAGTCAGCTGTAATGACATTGTCTCTGTTATTCTGGAGATAAAAAGCAAGAAGGGTTCAGTGAAGTGTGAGGTTGCATTTGGATTATGCTATGTAGAGAAAATTCTCAAAACAAAAATAATATGAAATTGCATTTTTGTGGCCTCTATAAGGTTTTTGCTACATTGTTTTTAATAAAAAAAAAACACACAGGAAATTTAGATGGAAGGAAAACAGCCATTTTATACTTCAGTGCTGAGAACATGGTGGATATTTTTCTTCCTAATGCAAATACCTTTAGATACACAGTTTTGGCAGGTTCTGATTGGAATTTTGCCACTTTTCCCCTTTAATGCCACATTCGCTGAGGAGAAAGGTGACGTTTTCTTTTGGATCAGATATATTCTCAGAATAATCTTGAAGAAACAGCCATCAGCTTTGTTCTGTTCTGGTTTAGACTGAGTTTGCAGTCACAAAGAGAGCAATTTCTTTTTTTATCATTCACTGCACTATAGTATCAGAAAGCTGCAGTACAAGTGTTGACTTAAAAACTATAGTCTGTTGCAGTTTCTTGTTAGTGTTTTGCTTGAAGCAGCAGGAGAGAAATGAGACCATGTAGTTTAGTGGTAGTTCTTTTAGTCAGATCTCCAATTATAGCCTTTGAAATTGTTTCCCTGCCTTTAAATTCTGTTTATCAGGAATGCTTGGGGAAAAAAAACCCTACACAATCACACCATTCTTCTTGCTGGTCTGTCTGTGTCATCATATCTAACAGTTTTGCAGCCAGTGGTCAACTTCAGAAAATTTGAGAAAGAAAGAGGAATATCGAGGATATTATGTCTTCATCAACCTTTCTGAAAACAGGCAACTGGATGGGGAAGACAGAATTAAAATCTTAAATCTGAAGGATAAGCAACAGCAACTCTGTCCCCTTTCTGTACTGAAAGGCTGCCCCATCAACAAGTTTGACTGGCCAAGTGAAGTCAGAGACTACCCTGAATCTGCTATGGTATGAGTTAAGTCTGGCTAACGAACCTGGAAACAGGTGCAGAACAGAGCTGAGAAAAGCATATATGTGGAACATCAGAAAAAGCAAAGGGTACTGAGAGATTTGTATTTGTGAATTTAAAACACAGACGTATAGAAGCGAGCTAGGTTTTTGTGAAGCTGTTCTTTGAAGGCATTTTTACACTGTACAATTGGACAGCCCTGCATTAGGAAGTAACTGAAACCTGCACTCCGATTTTATCTTCTGAAGCCTTTCTGCTTCATATCTTTAAGGAGCTGAATACACAGGCTGATGCTCAGCACGTCCCCAGGTTTAAAATATTTAAAATCCCAGTCTGGAGATGAACTTTGTAGTTTAATATTATTTATTATTTACCTAGATAGGTATTTATCTCACTCCTTCCTTATGCCCATCCCTTTGCTCCAGCAAATAGCCTCACAATTGCTGCTTTATGTGTATAATGCCATATTCATTTTACAGGTGGTTCCTCAAGAACGGGACAGTGTAAATGATGTTCTCAAGGTTTTACAAGACAGACGTGACACAGATTAAAATGTCTGCCCTGGAATGCAAGTCAACAGATTAATCTGATGTGCCAGTTTTTCTGGGCTAGGCAGGCTATCTATCTCTTGTGGTGACTTCTGCGCCTCAGGAGTCTGGTAGAGTCATTAGAAACAAAGGACTCCCATAGGAAAGCAGAAGGCATCAACTCCCAGGGAAGTCAGTGTGTAAAGCACTGTTTCCTCCTCGTGTACATCTGGACCAAAGCACACAATTTGAAAACCACACAATCTTCCCCCCTGCCTTTTCCTCTCATGTTAAAGTGGTGGTTTTTTTAGTTTAATTCCTTTGTTGATTTCACTTCTAGTTTCTATAAACAAGCAGCAAGATTTCAATATTCTGTTCTGACATGTTTTGCCCAGTTTAGACAATGTTCTTATATTTTTACCCAGCCTTCTTTTCTTTGTTTAGCTTTTAACCTAATGGCACTCCTGATTTTTCTGCCACTCAGAATGGTTGATGTTGTACATACTCTCAAGGGCATTTGCTATTGCAGTCATTCCTCGAAATCTCAGACCTGTTGGTAATGCTGTTTTCACAAGGGTGATTTGCATTCAGTCTAGAATGAAGTCCAGTACGTGTCCACAACATAAAATGTGCTTGTTATGAATGAAGTATATGCAGAGACTCTTAAGAATTCACCCAACATAATTAGATATACCCTGGTTCATCTAAACATTATCCAAAGGCTAAATATCTGAAGCTTTAATTGAAAAAGCTCATTAACTTTAAATACAGCTAAAGTTGTTGAAAAAAATCTCAGTGGAAATCGTAGATTCTCCATGAAGACCAAAAATAAAGCATTTGAGTCTGAAGCTATTAATCATAAAGTTGACTTGCATATTTGTGCTACGTTTGAAGTAAGCCTGAGTGCTTAATTAAAAAAAAAAAAAAAAGGAAAGGAAACTTGTGCATGCATGCTAACTAAATTTTGCTATTTTATTGCATGTTCAGTGGATCTCAAGTACTTAAAGGAGCCCAAAGTAACAAGAACTGCTTCATGTAGGAACACAGTAGACAAGTCTACAGTCAACTTGAAACAAATTGACGGTTACATGTGATACTCATCCACAATATATTAAACCAATAACCCTTCATATTGACCGTCACATTAGCAAATAAGCTGCCACCAGAAGAACATTCAAAATGTATATATATGAAATTTGTTATCGCAGCCAATAGAATTTAGAACCCAGAGGTAAACAACTTTTAATAAAATAAGTGGTCTAGTGTGCAATGATACAACCAGAGAAAGCTTGTATGACATGGGTTGTACTGATGGTAAGCCTCCACCTGGAACAGAAGTGAGGGGAGAATACCAGCCAAAGGTGAGATACTAGTAGAGTTGACAAACATACATAATCTTTACTCATGCTACAGAATGACCAGGATTAGCTGACGCTATCACTTGACTTTCACAAATATTACTGGGTAAAAAACCAGTCTAATTGCTGAAAAAGTATTTGGTGCCATGTTGATGTTGATAAAATTAACATGGAACAGTGTGTGCTGCTTGTGAAATACAAGCAGAAATACAGCTATCACACCTTCTTTGATATTCTTTTTATGCCTTTTTTTGTGAACTAAAGCAAAAATTAAAATAATTTGGTGCTGTTACAGAAGTGATTGTGAAAGTGGCACCAAGGCAGATTCAACACTACAGCTCCTTTTATGTTATTCAGATGCACATGAATTAGTCTGAAAGCACACACCAGAAAAAAAAAAAAGAATTAATTTTAGGCAATATTGATAAAGTGTAAATGTGCATTACAGTGTCTGACAAATCTGGATGGGAATTTCACAAGGATTTTAAAAGACATTCTTAATACCTGAGTGGTATTCTTCTACTAGTTTTTATGTGCCAAACCCCTGAACTCCGACAGTACACAGAAGTCATTTGAAAATTACTCTAACTCAACCTAAATGACCAAGAGTCATTACTTGCAAATTATTTCTGTGGGAAAACAGTTAATAGAGGACCAGATTCAAACCACAATTGTCCGTCCTAAAAGCAACAGCCATTGCCGTTATAATAAAAATAATAAGATCCCAATCTCCCTTCTCCCTTCCTTTCCCAAAGAATCATCTATTAAGAATACATCTCTGAGATAGATAGATATTTATAGTAGGTCACTGTAATACACTGTACAAACAATCATTAAAATTGAAAGTAATTATAATTGTTTTCAGGAGCTTCAGTTTTAAAACCATAAAAACGTAGTGAAAAAATGAGAATTAATAGTACTAGAAACAGAGTCTTTCATTTGCTGATTTTTATTTAATATTAAAATGCCAGAGAAAAAATTAACAGCGATATTTTGACTTTTGCTAAAATTCATTTTCAGGCCTTCCAAATGAAATGAGAAAGCGTGACTTAAAGAAATATAAAAGTCTTAATATAAACTAATAAAAATATAGACATGTACCAAATATTATTTAGAAAAATATAAACTACTACATAAATGTGTTATTTGTTTTTCAGATAATTAAGCCATTCTCATGATTTTTGGTGATAGAGGAACTTGACTTATTTGTCCTGAAGCTGTCAGTCCTGCTATTTTCTTTCAGGTTCACATTCAAACTCTCAAGAAAATATTGTACCATATAAGGATAGTCATACATAATTCATGGATTCTAAATAATGTTTGGGTTTCTTCCTGATAGTCACATGTTGTGAAATTTAACAAGTTCTAAGACTGCTAAAACATCTACTAAATAGACTTAGTGGCTGCTTAGTTAGTAGATTTTTAATAGACATTTAGTAATTAGTAGATATTTTAAGAACATGTGACTGGTGCTGCATTTAAAGCTGTCACATAGAAACCGAGGTCAACATTTATAATTGTGGATGATTACAGTTAGCCTATAAGAATTGTTCGGAGTGGAGAATTTACGTATTTATTTCATCACAAATTCTAGATGCTTATAGCATCTTAAGTCAAGCTGCTTACTTTACTGACCAAATAACTAAATTAGTGCCTAATTAGAACCTTCCAAATTAAAAAAAAAAAAGAAAAAAAAATGTAAGTTGTTATTTTCTGGAATGCTGAGGGAAGAATGAACAAATTTGTAAATGGGATTGCTAAACTTAGACTGTGGTTCAGAGAGGTCACTTTTACCCTCCTTCCTAACAGATTTTTAGTTAGTACTCATTAAACCAACCCTGTTCATGAAAATATTTAAAGAAAAGGCAAATGCAGGTATTTTCAGTTGTTTTTGATGAAGTCCCTACTTATATCTAATCTTCATACACCCGATTACTTGGCTGGAATGTGACAAGAAAAATGAACATAAAGTCCATTTGGCAGATAATAAATCTAGCTTATATCTTTCTCTCGTTGGGAAGGAAATCAAGTATTTTTCAATCTGGCATTCTTGTATATAGGCAAACATAAAACTCTACCCTGTTTAAAAACATGCAGGAAAAATATTTCAGGTATCAAAAATTTGCTGGACTGCTTTACAGACTCTCTTCTCACTTGAAAGTGGCTTTTCGTCTGTCGTCCCTTGGGAGAGGTTGTTGGGGTTTTTTTTGCCACTGTTTCTGCTTGTAAGATGGAAGTCCCCCAACTAGTGAACAGAAACTACACCTGCTACCATTTCACCAAACTGAGACTGGATTCAAGACCAAATGCTTGCCGAAGTGCTGGTCTTAAACATGTGCCATGGGAGCTGGTTGACCAAAACACTTCACGAGTACATTTCAAAAAGTTACAATTTAGGAGCTCGCTTCTACTATCATGCTCAATTTGCAATCAATTTAAGAGAAAAAAGCCCCAAATGTAATGAGTGCTTTGATTCAAGAGTATTGTCATCCACATGTAGTCAAAGTGAGACAATACTTGCCTTAAGAATGGAAAGTTACTTATACGCTGAGTTCCTTGAAGATATTACTTTCAGGTAAACATCCAGCCCTCTTCTCCCTTAAAGGATGGTTTATTTCTTTTTCAGTTAAGGCTCAGGTTGCAAAGTAACTGGGTGTGATATTTACATGCCTCAAGGTAAATGTAATAATACACACCTAAACAGTTTTGCTGAAAGGTAAAGACTTACCTAATCAAACCAGAAATCACACCCCCTGCACCACGTGCTGGAGGCTTTTAAGACCCAGAAAATGTCCAGAAAAATTGCTGATTTTGGAAAATTGTCCCTTTAGACAAAGAAGCTTTCTGGACACTTAATAATTAGCTTTAAAAAGCACATGTTCTTTTTTGGACAAATGTTAAAACAAAAAATGCTTAAAGCATTGCATGAGAAGGATTGTTCTGTACAGTCCTTAGGTTACCAGGGTTTTGATTTGTTTTGGTTTGTTTGAGTTTTTTTAAAATGTTTTATGAGGTTTAATGCACATGCTTTAAACAGCAAATGCCTTCTTGAACCCTGAAACTGCCTTTGGAGGCAGGACTGGGATAATACAAATAATAAACTTTTCCTAATTTTAAAGTCAGCTTAGAGAAAATGCAAATGAACAAACAACGTAGTGATTACCAATGATCGAAAATATCATTGATACTCAGAGCTTTGTGCAAGCTTTATACCAGCAAGACTGACATTTGCTACAGTTAGCATTAAGGATAGGCTTAAACTATAGTCCTGGCTGGTCTAGTGCTGTGTTCCAAGCAGCAAATCTTGCTACACAGAGTAATGACATGATGGAAAGGAAGGCAACTAGGGACAGAAATAAATATGAAAGCAGGTTGCTGGAACTAATGAGTAATCAAGCAGTATTAGATTTTTCATGTGAGCTCATTCTACAACGAGTGTTGAACAGCAAGGAAATCTGTTTCAGATTAGATGTTCTTGCCAGCCAGTCTGGACTCCCTCCCTTGTCAAAGAAATAGGATATGAATTTTGCACAGCATCTTGTGGAGTATTGTTGCTACAGAGCCATTGACTTCCCATACCACATTTTTGTTTTAAGTATTGCTGTCTGAAGGCATTGATGGGTAACAAGAAAAAAACCCCAGACCTCTAGAACTGGATTAATGTAATAAATATATTTGAACTACACAGAAGTCCCCTTTGTTCACCGTGAGCACAGTTGTTAGTCCAAGAGACTTAAAAGGGTAACAAGAACATCCTAAACAAGCCTCACCAAATTCTCCTGAAAACGAGAGCTTGCTCTGAAAAGCAATATAGTGAAAACTGTCCCTCTCCCATTTCCAAATTAGATCTATTTCTGTCTGAAATCAGCTACATCCACACTTTTCTCACTGACCATAAGGTAAGATTTACTGTTTAATTTGTATGTGATTTGTAGCCAATGATAAAAGACAAAACTGAAAAAAAGTCTCTGTCTATAAAAGAGAAATTGAAGTATAAGCTGTTTATTTTCTGACTAATGTCATTCCTTTTTCTGTATTAAATAAAGATCTGCAACTGTAAACACTTAATTAACAATTGTGTTGATAATGCATGAATCATGAAAGAAACAAGCTTATTGTCCTCTAGCTGGATCAGTTTCTGTGAAATAAAGAGGAAAAAAAGTCTATTTATGTTCAAAAAACAAAGCATATGTAACTCAGTGCAAACATGAAGCAATTCTGTTGCATACACACCATTTTTACAGTCATTCTTCCAACTATAAACACAATTTAAGATGTAATTGATGGGCCAAAGTGGTAAACTTCACCATGTAATAAGTGAAACAGAAAAAGACAGATTATAACCTTCTTGCTAAAGTCACTGAGCCAAATTCTGCTCTGATACACATGTACAATGGAGCTGATTCACCATCTGTGAAGACAGGAGATGGCCTTCATATGCAGAAGATGAAAACTAAAACCAGGTGATGATGAAATGACCGTGTGGGTTTATAACGTTCTTTGTTGATCATTACCTCTTCAAAACAATCCCTATTTTTCTCATTTGTCTGCAGTAGTAGGGACACTACACTAACAAATATCTAAAGGAAGAAGTAGAAGGAAAAAACAGAACACTGATACAGTGGAGAAATGCTGTTAATCAGATGTGTCAAGCAGGTGGCCTTTGAAGCAGACAGGAAGCCATGGAGGCTAATTAGCTACATTTTCCTTCATGTTGTGTGGTTGGGAAAGGTATCTGAGAGTATTTGGTGTCAGGCTACTGCAGTTAACGCAGTTTTGATCATGACTGACTGTCAACTCCAATTCCCACAGGTGAAGTCAGGACCAAAACTGTCCCTAGCAAAGATACTATCTTCATCCTGGTCTACTGCAGTGTACAAAAACAAATGTGACTGGTCCCCCAGAGGGTGTCTTTCACTTTGGACCAAATATGAAAAACTGCTGGAGATACTAAATATTGACTTCCTCAGGTTCTTTAACTTTTGATAGGGTCATTTATTTTACATAGTAAAAATAAATGTCTGGTAGGAGATAAAAAAAGCAAACAGACTTGGCATGATTAGCAGGTATGACTTAGAGTAGGAACACAGAGAATTGGGACAGTACTGGTCTGGTCTCAGGATAATTGGTCCTGGAACTGGAGATGTCTCTTTACAAGTATTCATGGTTTAAAAATAAGTGAGGGTTCTTAGCTATTGGTTTCACAGTCCTTGCTTGATGCTCTGTGGTCAATAAAAAAGTTACTCCTGCCATGGGCAAGGGTGTTGGCCCAAGTAATCTGTTGTGTATATTCCACTGATGGAAACAAGATATTCCAGTCCTAGCAGCTATACCTAAAGGAGCTCATATGTCTTGTTCCTGCTTGACCTCAGCTACTGTAGACCCATCTTATGTTTAGGCTCCTCAGTCCAAAGTACAGATAGTCCAGCAGCACACAGTACCCACTTTTCTTTGTAGTACATCATGTTGCTTCTACCCTGTTTTCTGATTACACTGTTTTTCGAGATGCTCTTCCGTTCTAAGTCCTCCTCTAGTTAAACTGGAATAAATATAGGCATTGTGTATCCCAGGATTTACTTAAGATTTTAAACCAGAAATATCATAGAAAATCCCTTACATGGACAAGTCAAAAGTTTTCGTTCTCTTCACCAATCCATCATAAAGCTATGAATCAACAGCCGGAATGTGGCTGAATTTCAACAAACAAACACTTTCTTAAAAATTAAAAAGTGGTCTTCAGTCTAGCCAAGTCATTGAAATAAGATCCTGAAGACATGATAAAAATCCCACCTTGTGCCACAGATACTGGCAGATCTGAGGTATGTCACTTAGTTTACACATCTTTGTCTTTAAATCAGGATAACGCTTCCCTTCCTCAAGTACATGTGGTGAGGATAAAACTGATTAATGATTACTACCCTCTTGAATATTTGGAATCAGGCACCCTGGTGAAATTAAATGAACTGAGATAAAGTGCAAAGTGCACAAGTAAATAGAACAGACAGAAAACATTTCTAAATTTCTTACTTGCATAACCTGCTAAATTTCCTTAATTCTGTGTCTATACCTAGGATTATTTCCATGGATCTGTCACTGATTCAGTAAGTCAGATCAAGACTTTGTACTGCTTCCTAGTTAAAGTCACCATCCCCATTTTGTACACCTGCTTCTGTACACTTGCCACTGTACACAGTCTGTAAAGTATACCCAAAATGCTAGATTTTATTCAGTGCATATATAAGGGCATGATAGACATAACAGTGTAAAGCAGGAACATGACAAAGACTACAAGCTAGATGCAACAATTGAGTTCCGTAGAGTAGGGTCTTGCAGTTGCTGACATCACTGAGACAAATATAAACAAAGTCTGGGAATTACTAACGACTAGATATGTTCAGGGGTAGAATTCACAATTACCTTTATCCACCTCACAATACTAGTGTATTTTCCTGTTGATTTCTAGGCGAGACTCCAGATCGTTCAGGATATTACTGAAAGCTGTACCCTTATTCCAAAATATGCATACAACTTTCAGACTCTGACGATGCACTTGTACGAGTGTGTTTCAGTAACACTGAGTACACTTGTCTATTTCTTATGCATTTGGGTAAAAAAGATTAATATTTGAGAGTGCGTATTTAGTTTGCAGAAGCACATACTCTTTAATCAGAGTGTGTTTATAATCAGCAGGTGTGATGAACATGCATTTGTAGGTAACTAACTGCTCTGATTTAGAAAAGAATGAAAAACCTCAAAAATCTCATATACCATGTCTCCAACTCCTCTGAAAATAGCAGTGTGAGTGTACACTGCAAATAGCTGCAAGATCATTCTGATGGTCTGATTCAGATTTCATAGCAGTATAATTCAGAAATTACTATGTGTACACTAACAACTGAATAGTTTTCAAAAAAACCTTTTGTCTTTTTTTTTGCTTTAGCTTTTGATTAAGTGGAATTTTGAGAAAAAACCCCACTTTCTACTGATTTTTATTTTTTATTTAAGTTTTTGTAGTAATTGCTTCTGCTGAAAAATGTTGATTTCTAATTGGAAGTATATAGGGGTTTATTAGTGTTTTTCAGGGCATAAGAAAATGAGCAGAAGGGGAGGAAAAGAGCGGGGGAACATGTTCAGACCAGCTCTAACAATGGAATTATGCCAGTCAAGCAGAGAATGAGGATTCATGTTTTCTTCTAACTGGAAAGCATGATCATACATAATGTTGTTGTACTAACGGCAGGTATGCTATTTTTGAAAACGGCCCCTGAAAAAACAATTCATCATTCTCAGTTCTAGAGGTTTAGATATTCATGTGTTAGTAAACAGGTTGGCATCATACATATACTGAGGAAACAGATGTAATAGCTCCTTGGTGAAGAGTAATACCTGTATCATTTCCATATCACTGATTGTGCTGGGATGGTACTGCTTCTGTTACTTCACCTCTGATTACTCCAGGATTGGAAGCAGTCAGTCACTATTAGTTTGGCAGCTGCAGGATCCAGATGTGCAGCCCTTGGAATGAATCTCCCTGGCAGTGGCAGCTGGCTACCTCTTTCCCTTTTCTGTTTTTCTCAGCAGATGTGATGTGATTGCACTGTGCATCACACCAACATTATTCATTTTCACACCATTTTCTTGTAACAATGGGGAACTGACTCTCTGTGGCAAGTTTTTGATGTGCGAGAGGAACAAATTATACATAGAGGTCCTGTTTCTCATGCCTACATAGCTTTACCTTCTTTGACCTGCGTAGATATAGCCTTGATTCAAATGGACTGGGGAGAATAAGGCTCATAATGGATGGTAATCCTACTCGAGCAACAGACCAAATTCAGCCCTCCTCTCTGTTTTTTAAATAGTGCAGAATGCTCCAGTCAACTTTCAGAAAAACTAACCTGGACAGTAACTAGGACTGAGGAGGAGATTCTTACAATACAGGACTTATGAAACAGTTTGCTAGCAGACTTAAAAGCAGAGTTAAACAAATTAAAGTAACACTGGAAAGGAAGCAGTTGACTCAGTCATCCTGGAGAATATGGATGTGGATGAAATGGAACAACCTGTGTAAAAACAAAGGCATGGATAATACAGAGTGATTTTAAATCAGGCTACGAATACATTTTTGGTACGCCAACATTAGAAAAAAACACTTTTAAACTGATTTCTGTCCAGAAAAATTACTGAGTAAGAAGTAACACACAGAGCAGAGCCCAGGAGAATAGTGTACCCTGCTTATTACTCTGTGGCACTAGGCACTGACGAGTCTGGTTAATCTAACCATGGATAATCCAGAGTAGACTGCACACATGTTTATTGTTGTAGTCCTTTGTTCAGGTTTACTCCCTTCTTGGATTGTGATCATTTCAACCACATGCAAAACAAGAATGAATTGGATCTAATTCTCCTGGGTTTTCTAATTAAAATCAAGCTTTAACTGAAATTTATTAGGGAAAGATAAAATCTCACCAGTCATTTTCTGTTAATGGCAGGGGATGCTGTGAATTTCTGGGCTCTTCAGTAACTGTTTTTATGACATATGCAATTGAATTAGCAGGATTACTGTCTGCAGTTGATATTGGAGTATGTACTAGTCAACTCTGTCCCAACTGCTTCGTCTAAAAAGGGGGCTGAAAGGGGAAAAATAAATGCATGGATTTTGTTTGTAAATACATGATCCTAAATATAACTGGAATACTTGCCATCCATTATTCTGGTGGCCAGTTTTGATTCTCACAGAAGTAATTTCTCCTTTCTCCTCTGCATATGGCAAGCGTGTCTCACATTGGTGACTGACAGTGACTCAACTCTGAAGTCCCAGATGTATGGGGCATATGATCAGGGCATGGCTGCTTGCATATAACCAACCCAAATGCTTGCTTTTGGCTCACAGAAATAAGTCTTGAAGTACATACTCTTGAAGTACATAACACAGCATGTTAATAAAAGGAAAGAGCAGACATAACTAGCTTTGATACACAGACATGAAATACTGCTCTGGTGTCTCAGAGGGTTTATTGGGAAATAGTTTTTACTCTGCATGGTAAATTTGGCAGCTGCTGTCTCCATTTCATGATTTCCTTTTACTTTACTCATCCCATGTCTTTTTGCCGGAGCCATACCCATGGATTCCCAACTCTGCAAAGGTTTGGGTCCATACCTTGATAAAGATTCTAAGGGCATCCAGCTACTGTCTCACTTTTGCAGGAGGGTCCGTTCACAACCACTGAAGACCAAAAGCTCAAGAAAGGCTGTTTAAATAATTTTTTAGTGTGTAGCTTTCTTTAATTGCTTGAGTTACATCCCAGCAGAAATATCTGAGCAGTAAAACTGAGTGTACTATCAAGGACTCTTTCCTGCCCCCCCCGCCCCAGTTTAATTTGCAAGTGTTCCTATTTTGCTGTCCTGGAGCAGCAGACAAGAGGTAGATCTCTGCTTTTTAAAATTCTAGACAATGTGGTGGACGCCTGTTGGCTTTTCACTTATTATGAAAATGAGGTGTGTGGAAGAACCTAACCAGGCTTTTCCACTGAAATTGCTTCCAAGCTGGCACAGGTAAAAGTTACGTGGTTCTGGCAACATTGCACATTTTGAAGGTACAGGGTGCCGAATGAAAAAAAAAAAAAACCAAACAGGAAAAAAAAGGGGTAGAAAGAATTCATTTTTCTCCAACATAAATCCCTTTTTATCTCTAGCCATTTTAAAAGAGTGGAGGAGGAAGGAATGGAAGACTCATTTACTTTGCTTTCGATTAACCCTTTATTGCCCCAACACAAATTGCCAGTGATCTTTATTTTGTTTTCTCCTTTATTTAGTTTTGGCTTTCCTATTTTAAGCACCACAAAATTTTTTAATCTCTCTTTGGGCAGGCTTTAAAAGATGCAGTATGAAGAGTCATCAGGAACATTAAGACAGCGAATTCTGCTTTGTACCATCAATAAGCCTGAGACTTCTGCTGGTGCTTCTGCTTTGTTCCTTACGTCCCTATTTTGTAAGGGCTACCAACGGTGGTAGCAGAGAAGGAGAGTTAGCATTTTCAGTTCTCTACAAGAGCACTGCTAAGGAAATACAGTTCTTATTTTCTTTACATACAAAATAGCTTTCCCACTCAATTCACCAGCTCGAAGCTCAACTCTCATGCCCTAGCAGACTTGGAGATGATCAGGGTAGCAGGGAACAGAATTACAGTTTGATGCCTTCATCAGCTTATTCTCAAAGGCCCATGAATAGCAAGTTATGGTTTTCTTTCTGTGCAGAGTTCTATGAGATTCATTTTCCATGTCTTTTTATTACTTTTTGCCTGCAAAACTTCTACATCTGGAACAAAAGAGAGACCCCTAATTTCATTCAGAGTGAACCCTGAACAGGATTGTAATCTAAGCGTGTGTGGGAGGAGGCATGTTAGTAATAAGAGAAGGAAACAGGGTCACCTGGGGCTGTGAGAGATAGTCCAGATGAGATTCAGAGAACTGTAATGATGATTTTTGAGAAAATTGGGTGATGGGACTTCTGCAATGCACAGTCTGATCTGGGCTTGGCTGAAAAATACCAGAAAGCTGAGGTCAGAGCTGCAAGGTTCAGTGTTTCTAAACATATATAATAAAGGAATGCTGCTGCCTTGCCTTTTCGCCCTGCTTAATAAAGTTTTTGAGCCATAGTTCATGAGGACACACAAACCTTCCTAAAGGCTACCTGTATTTATGATATTTTTTATAGTTAATTCAAGAAAATGTATATTTTTAAATGCATATGGTTGTAATTGTCTAGCAAACTGGTTTCGATCTAGAAACAACTGGCAGAGAAAGGAGGAAAAACCCGAGAGCAGTGCAGGCTCCAAGAACATTCCCAAAGGACAATATTTTCAACAATAGGAAGATTAACATGGGAGAATGAAAGGCACACACTACAGTAACAGCCTTTTTAAGCTCTTTTATCAGTTGTTCTAGGTTCTAAATTCTTTTGGAGACTCATTTTATTTATAAGCATAAGAATGATTGACAGCTTTAAATGTGGGGTAGGTGTATGTCAGATTCTTGGCAAAGAGTCAGAGCTGCAGCTCTTGGGTGGTGTCAGGGAGGGAGGGAGGAACACAGTCCTGAAAAGACCTCAGTACCGCAAAAATTCCAATCACAGCCCATTTCCCTAAGCATTTTTGCTATGTCTTTATACTGTCTTTTTTTAAGTATGTGATTTTCAAAGGCTGCACACATGCAGTGTTATATCAACTGGCTAGGTCAATGTGCTTTGCTCAGAAGAGTTCATACGCGCTATTGTCTCTGCCACAGACTGTGGTAATTCTCTTGTGCTACAAGCCTTTTTCTTTATTTTTTAATAGGAGAACAGCTTTCTCTCCTTCTCTTTTTGTGTGATCCTGTTACAGCTAACCCAATTCCACAAATACAAGTAGTCAAACTGAAATGACACTGTGTGCTTACCCAAATACTTGGGGACTACACTGTCTCTCATTATTGACAAAATGTTCATTACAAAGGACTCCAGTTCTGTTCTACTGTAAGAGACAGACTGGGGGAGGGCAATAAGTGTTGGCTGGTCTCTCTGCTCATTTTCCAAATGCAGTTCGTCTTAGGACATAACATGCACAGACAGCAAGCACCAAAATCAGACACACAGAAAGAACCCAATCTCAGCACAGATAAGTTTAAAATAATAATATAATAAAAAGAGCAAATAACATTTTGCAGACATCTAACACAGAGTAGTTTACCCTGGCATGAACCTCGGTCTAATGATGAAATTATATTTGGCACTGCACTCAACGACAACGGCTGCACTGTAGCCTGTGTGGTTTACACATTTGCCTGGTGCTTTACTTGGGACAAAGAATTTAAAACAGAGGCAATACAGAAAAAATAAATGAGTGGGTTATACTGCAATATAAATACACATACACATTGCTGCAAATGTTATTCATTGGCAAGTGCTGCCACGTAATTATGCTGTGAGCTTCATAATGTTTTAATGAGCTTTTACCCTAAATAGCAATGAAAATGGAACAATAAGAAGCTCCCAAAGAGTAAAAAAGTGCAGGAAGGGGGGAAAGTTGTTAGTTATTTACTTTTGGGGACGATTGTCTTTGGGGAAAAACACATAGCATACATTGGAAAACATCAGGATTAAAATAGTGTCTAGTGTTTAGTAAAGCTGAATCAACTCTAATACATGGGTAGTCTGCAAAATAAAACGGTTGGGTAATTTATTTATTCATTCATTCATTCATTTTTTATACAGTACATACGTGCTAAAGGAAAGTAAGAAATGGTACTAGTGTAATTTAAGTTGGGTTTGTCTTTTAATGCTGGAGAACTCTTAAGGGGCACTGTGACAATAGTGCTGTTAATACACAGACCCGTCCTTCCTGGGCATCTGTGGGAGGAAGCTGAGGGGTCCAGGGCCTTGATCTGCTGGAACCGTTGGAAGTGCCCATGATGGTTGAACACGGGCATGAAATCCAAGTGGATTATTGTAATGCAAGACTGTGATCAAAATGATTTTGGTTGAACTGGTTGATCCTCAGTTTACCTTGGGATAACCCATGTCTCTCCTCCCAGATTCCTCTGCTCTGATTCTGTGCCAAATTGGAGGATAGCAGGTCTGACTGTGCAGAGCTCATCTGGCAAAATCCTCCTGCTTCTTGTTTTCTGAAATTGTGCCTGAGCTGACTGGTGAGCAGGGCTGCACCAATTTTTCTTTTATACACTGTCAAACCTCACATAGGGTTACCTGGAATGGAAAACTGGTGTAATTTGACTCTTGAAGTCTGTATTTCTACAGTGAGAAGTGTAACATCTGGAGCTTCTTCCCTTCTGTAAGACATTTGCAAATACAGTTAGATGCATAAGAGAAAGGGAGAGATTTCCTGGGCTGGAAGCTCTCTGAGGTAGCTCATGTGCCATCAGGGGATCTAGATGTTCCAACGTCTGTGGGTAAAAGTCTTTCCAAACTGTGCTGGTTTTGCCTGAGACAGAGTTAATTTTCTTCACAGGCGCTAGTATGGGGCTATGTTTGGGATTTGTGCTGAAAACAGTGTTGATAATACAGAGATGTTTTAGTTATTGCTGAGCAGTGCTTACACAGAATCAAGGCCTTCTTGGGCTTCTCACCCTACCCCACCAGTGAGTAGGTTGGAGGTGCACAAATGGTTGGGAGGAGATACAGCTGGGACAGCTGACCCCAGCTGACCAAAGGGATATTCCATACCATATGATGTCATGCTCAGCATATAAAACTGGGGGAAGAAGAAGGAAGGAGGGACGTTCAGAGTGATGGCATTTTGTCTTCCCCAGTAACTGTTACACGTGACAGAGCCCTGCTTCCCTGGAGTTGGCTGAACACCTGCCTGCCCATGGGGAGTGGTGAATGAATTCCTTGTTTGGCTTTGCTTATGCAGGTGGCTTTTGCTTTCCCTATTAAACTGTCTTTATCTCAACCCACGAGTTTTCTCACTTTTACTCTTCCAATTCTCTCCTCTATCCCGCCGTGGGGAGAGCAAGTGAGCAGCTGTGTGGCGCTTAGCTGCCAGCGGGGGTTAAACCATGACACAAGCCTGGAGTATGGAAAATATACCACAGGGAAGCAGCTAAAATGAAGGAATGACTGGCCTGCTGTTATGGAAGGACACAAGAAGAGGTGGAAAAAGGCTCTAGGACATTTACCATTTCCATACACAGAATTTGTACATTGCACATGTAGAATTTGCCAAACTGTTTTTATTTGTTCACAAATCCCAACTGATATGTACAGGAGCATATCTTGAAAAATAAGGTCAAGGTATGATTAACATGGAAACAAGGTTTGTCTGTACATTTCATCCAACTTAGTAATGGAGGAAGAGCAGGTGGGTAACGTGACTTGTAAAAGAAGGTGTAGAAAACAAGGAGTGGAGATGTGGGAAAGAATAAAGATTGCTAAATGAAGATGGTTTTCAAACTCTGTTTCTGTTCATCCTTATTTTCTTTATTCACTCACATCTTGAGGCAACACTGATTTATTCCTGCTGAACTTGAAATTCTGAGATGCATTACAAGATTAAAACCAAACCTACATGAAATTCATACGGCATAAATTTCTATAAAGCAGTAGAAGGACACATGATTTCCACAGGCTGGCAGAAGTTAGGCTTGGGATACACCTCTTGGAACATCTTTATCCTGCCCATTAAACTGCTACTTAATTTAAAAGTACATGTGCACCAAATACTTTGGGAAGAAGCTGAATCGAGCTTGCAGTCTGTTTATGATGTTCTTTCTCTTTGACACTGTCTTTTGATCACAGAATTCAAAAAGCTAATCTGTCTAGGAAGAATGATGTGGACAGTGAATGAACAGTACAGATAGTTGTTCTTTTACTGGGGTGATTACTTTTGGTGATAAGTTTCAGAAAAATTGAGTCTTGTTCTACTGTACTTCTACCCTGAAGGCCTTTTCCACAAACACAGCAGTACCAAAGACCTACATGGAAAACTGTGACAGAAGAGCAGTGGTCAGCAGAGGAATATATAAAAGCTGCAGAGGGATCAGGGAGGCAAATGGCACATTTCTCATGAAGATGAGATCTTCAGTGGTCTTCATCAGCACAACTCTAAGAGTTGTGGATGTGTGAGAGCTACGGATGTATTTGCTTACTAAGCAGTGGAAATAATGGAAAATGTTCTGCCACGTTCTGTGATGATGACAGCATCTTTAATACTGACAAACTACTGGTCAGGATAGGCTGGTTTATTAAGGCTAAGCAATATTCTGTAGTCCATGATGTTTTCATACTGAATGAAGCATTTTTGCTCTCATTGCCTTACAGGTAGCAAGAAATCATGACAGAAGCTGCAAGGTGGTTCAGGAAAGGTGACCATATGTGGGTGTGTTTATATTGTTCTGCAGAGTACTAGATCAAAAGTCTTTACTCTTCTTGGTCTGAAAGCAAGTTTTACCTTTTTTATGTGGCTATTTTTCTCCCACTTGAAATGTTCAGAGCATAAATCATACATCAAACTAAACTTTTTTTGTAAAAGAAATTGTCTTTTTTAAAAAACCTACATACATATAAATCACATTTCTTCAAAACTTTTGTTTTTGGCAACATTGAACATTTCAGACTCTGGTTTTCCTTTTTATCTTCTGTTACTTGTTTTCGCTGAATGCAATATAGTGAATCCTACTCAGAACCTTCAGGGAATGAAGCTGCTGCATGTATGTTTTTCATTTGGTTTTGGTTTATTTTTTTCCATTTTGATACATTTTAAAACTGCCAACTTTGGAAAGCTGTAAGATGCTTATAGTAATAATGGAGAGTAAATCAAGATGATGACAATGAAATTTGCACGCTGTCCACCAGACCTTCTTCAAGCTAGAAAAGTTTGGAAACAAATTGGAAATGGGGAGTGGATTGTCAGAACTGAAATGGAGAAATAAATTTAAATCAATACAACTGCTTAAACATCAACCCTTGGACTGTACTCAGTGACAAAGAGAACAGATAATCACTGCTTATTTTAAAGCTTAGCATTTTTCAAAACTTATTTTGTGAGGCACTTCAGAAAGATGGAAGAGTTCTAAAGCTCCTGTAATGGAAACTTCTACAAAAATTGGTTTCAAATTTTTTAGTTTACCTTAATAAAAGTAGCTTTAGATTTCTTTACATCAGGACTGAATTTTCTGTCCTGATAGTTTGTATTTATCTTTAGGCTTTTACTGTGTTTTAAGAATTATGCAAGTTTTAAAACTTTTGTAGAATACTGCACTCTCTCTCTCCCCCTCTCCCTCTCCCTCTCAGAAGTTATGTGTGTAGTATGGTTCATAGTATAGGCATATATTTCAGGAAGCTGCATTGCATGATGGAATGAATTATCCTAACACAGCTGCCAAGAGCACCTAGTTATTGAACGTGCCTTCAGTTTACCACAGTGTCATAAGTCCAAATCTATGGACAGGGAAGAAAAAAAAAAAAAAAAAGAATTTTTGGCTTTTTTATGAGGTACAGCAAAATAGCTGGACTGTTAATCAGATTATGCCTTATCAGTAGATTTATTGCCACAGATATTAATTTATGTTTCTCAGGCCCCTACAAAGGATAGAAACCTCTGTTGAGGATCTAGGAAATATGCCTTCCTCCTTATTTAAATGTTCTGCTTTGAAGACTGCTGGTTCAGCCCCTGCTGAACATTAAACTTGTTGCAATTGTGGATAAGTACAAATTTATGGCATCATACAAGTTATCATGTGAATGGTGGACGCATCCCTCTCTTTACTAAAATGTAAATTTTCATTATTATTATTATTTTGCTGAAATAATGTAATCTGAAAATATATAACTAATTTAAAGGTATAAGCCAGTGTGCTTTGCCCTTTTGACCCCAGTGCTCAATAACATTACATCAGCTTCTCTATAGCACATAGCATTACTATATTACATCATGAGGGAATCATTGACTTCCAAAACAAAACATCCTTTCCTAGACCTTGACAAAAAGGCTTGAATTTAGACGTCACAGTCCACTGGGAAAAACACAGTGCTTTTCAATCTGTCCTCTAGAGCATTACTGTGCCTGTTGTAATGTCTCTTACACAGTGATTCTACAGTAGGAGAAAAGCATTAAGAGCAGCAAGCAATGCTTTCCAGGGTAGAGGCTATGTCTCTTTATGTTCACAGTGCATCTATTGCAATATCTGTTACACCTTCTGAATAGGAGCGTAGTACACATATTAAGTCATAACTCTAGATAGAAAGAGTAAGATGTCACAGAACCTTGAACTCATGGTTGAAGGAGGAAGAAAGATTCCCCTTTCCTCCCCCTGCTCCATGCCTTACAGATTGATTTGTCTCTAAAGATGAGTACCCTATAACCACATTTCTTTTCATCCCATTCTTGGGTGAACAAGAATTTACAGTGGCCTTTTCAAAGAAACTAAAACTTCACCTGACCGTTTACTAGAAGTAATTAAGAGAAAATTAAAGACTCTTGTTCCATTCATTCAACAATCGGGTTTGGTTTTGCAAATAAGCGAGGAGCTACATCATTTCCCAAAAGTCATCATTCTCCATTGGGTAGCATTTGTTGATTCAGTAGTAATTATCTTCTTGAGCTACCATGGATTACAAAAATGCAACTAGAAAATTCAACACCAAAACTAGAAATTCTGTACTGTTTATTGCTCAGTGACAGAGATATAAAAAACGTTGCATCCATAGCTTATTAAGGGAGAATTGTGCAGAATTTTTTCTTATACTTGCTAGACATGGTAGAATAAAACCATTTCCATTTGTTTAATTCTTAGGGTGTTTTTTTCAGCTTTAGTATGGTTTATAAAGATGCAGAGTGTCCTATAGTACATGTGTCTGTATTGCAGTAAATATCTAGCTGATGAAGGCATTCTTTTACATGAATAATGTTTCTAGTGCTCTGTGTTGAGATTTTATAAACGTTGCCTCTTTTTGACAACCTGTGATATCCAGGAAAACTGTGATTATATTGTGCTTGCAAACAGGCATAGCCAAAATATTGACTTCTGGGCCAAAGACATCACTTCCACCAGAGTGAAGGATCTAACTCTTGGTGGTTTTAGATGGGGAATTATTTATCCCACTAATATTTATGTGTCCATCTGAAACAGAATATGTTACATTTTTACTGTCTTTCTGTGCAGAAAGGGCATGAGAACCTACTGTAGTCAGGAAGACCAAAAGCAGTGAAGAAAGTATCTTTGTCAGTGCTTTTTATTATCTATATGAAATATCTCCAAGGCATGAATTTGGCAGGAGGTAAATGTATATTAGCTGTATCAGCCTCCATTTATAACTACAAACAATTAATTATAAATTGAATTTTATTGAGCAAAAGAGTAACGTTTGCTGTTCTATATACAAATTCAGTCGTTAAAAAAATCAGGCAGAAATTGTTCCAAACAATGTAAACAACATTTAATGCAGCAATTATAAGATAAGCACTGAAGTAATTTTCACTTGACAGGGTGTGGGTGTGCAGAAGTAAACCTACTGTCTGGCAGTTGTTGCAAGACTTGCTTCCGTGCCAGTTAGGGTTTATTGTTGTTAATTATTAAATGCATTTTAAAATGGCAGCTATAAAATGGCAAACACACCTGAAAGGCAATCTTGTAATTGTGTTGTAGTAAGTCACTAAGATTTTCTCTCTCACAAAGAAAGTGGCTGAATGAGAGCAAGTAGCATTATCCTATCGTCTCAAGATATCTACAGATGTACTCCATCCTGAAAATGAAGTCATTCCTGGGATATGGCAGTATGAATTAGGAGCTGCTACCAAAGGAAAACATAACTGGAAGTTAAGAGAACTTCCTCTAAAAAAATTGTAAATGCACCATGCAGAAGGAATCACAAGAATCTAGAGCATAAACTGCACACTATATTTCTATTGCATATTCAATACAGGATGTGTGAATCCACAGTTATTTAACCCATGATGGTGCAACCGTGTCACTGAGCTGACATGCCAAGCCGTGCAGAAACATGATGTATTTGGTCACTACAAACAGTATAGCAATAAAGTTTGAGTAGATACTCCAGGAGGCATAGCACCACAAATACACTCATATCTGAGGCCTGCTATGAAATAACACATTTGCCCTTTTCTGGGAATAATGTTTTCATAAGACCTCATTACAGCACATCAGTACAGCTGCTTATTGGGAATTTTTCTCCTGCATAAATTCTGGAAAGTCTGAAACTGGAAGTTAAACTGAGCAAAGGCAGATTAGGTCATCCACAGTTGGCAAGAGGAGCTGGAGAACAAACGTGGCTCAGTTATGAGAGCCTTTGGCTGAACATTTTCACTGCATTTAGTGTGAAGTGCTAATACACCTTCTAAGTTATATCACGGTCCTTCTGCTTGTGACAGACTAGCAACACAGGACCAGTGTTAGCATTTGTATAAACAAACGTAAAGCATCTGTAGCTGAATCTCATTCAAACCTGCCTTCTCTGAAGTAACATTTTCAAAAATATTCCTTGCCTCTAGGAAAGAAAGTTTGAGACTAATTTCAAAGTACTGGTGTTCAGGTATTCCTTTCCTAAAGTTCCAGTGTTGCAGCTATCTAAAATGTCTGCATTAGCCAATATTTTACTTAACTGTCCATTAGAAATTTAAGATTAAATTTATGTCCTTGTTGCCATTCCAAAATCTCTGGCACATATTTTAAAATCCCTTACAGGTCTGTACATTCTATTCCTAATCTAAATGCTAGGCTGCTAGTACTAGTATTTTAAAACAATAAACAGTTTGGTTATGTTTACTGTTATCTGAGGTCATGCTGAAATAATTTACCCTGTTTGATTCCAGTGTGCCATTTTTGTATAAAACAAGCCCAATGAAGGGTAAAAGTAGTGGTTATGTGAAGCCAGAATTTGTTGATCAGAAAAAAAGGATGATACAGTGAGTGTCCAAAGAAAGGTAACTCGAATGAGAGGCAAGGGAAAAGGTTGAAGAAATTTGTTTCATTTAGTTTGGAAACCTGAGAGGAAACTGAGATATATTGTGTGTGTGTATGTGTGTGCATAAATTAACATGGAACAACAGGAAAAGTTTTCTTAAACATGAGGAGATGACCTAAACAGGGTACATACAGAAGTTGTAAAATATACTGTGTTTTAAGAATGGGTTGAATAGACATCTGTTGACAATGGCCTTAATATACATATTCTGTCTGTGAAAGAAGCTGGTCCTAACAGTATTGTGGTGATTTTGTAGCCCACCATTTCTACAGCTATTCAAAATCTGGTTTTGATCTCTTTGTCCATGCTTGTGGTGTTATCCAACACTGCAGAAATCGTTCTGTTGAAAATGGAAATGTGAGAGCCTCCTGTAATTCTTTGTCCTCAGACTCACAGACAGACCTGCACCTATCTTAAATTAAAAAAAAAAAAAAAAAAAAAAGGCTATTTTTCTGGTTAGGAACTGGGAAAAATATATACTTACCTATACATTAACAATTGCACCTGTGTCCAGCTTGGAGAAAGGTCAAGATGTGACTACCTGGCTAAAGAAAACAAGAGGTAGGCAGATAAGAAAACATAAAAAGAGAGCATTTATGATGCAACAATAAATACTGCCTATTTTCTCTCTTGAGCCATCCCTTTTTCTCTCTGTGTTTGAGAAGTCTCAGGGCTCTGGTACCATGTTCTTTCTGAATATCCAGATGTGCCTATAAATATGCTATAGCAGAATGCGATCAGCCTTGGTCACTGATGCCCCAAGTTCATTTTTTAAGTCATCTCAGACACTGATTCTCTTCTTTTATGGGAATCTTGGCAAAAATGTGACCACTGTCTCAGGGTACAGAAGATACTAATCTATGGTATTTTTCAGCTCCCAACAGTGGCTGCAGTGAGCACCAGCCCCATGTAGAACAGCATGCAAAATAGTCATATTTTAACCAGAGATGCTGAAGACATGCCTTCTGGATGCTGACATCCATTTGACAGAACATCAAAATCAATTTCCCTTTATGCAAAATGTGTCAGTGAGGCATCTGACTAAGCAAGGAACCTAGCAATCACATTGCAGTATACTACTAAGTGTGGATTGCTTCCTTTAACACTTCGTATCTTTCTTCTCAAATATTTCCAGCCAGTTTGAAAGCTCAAGGTCTGTTTCATTATTAAGGTTCCCAGCTGCACATTGACGCAGACGTCAGGATTTTTTTGAGATCTGGGGTTTCAGTTCATCCAACTTTAGGTCAAGAACCACAAAGCACTCCATCTTCCAGTACAGTACCCACAGCTGCCCATGATGCTGGGTATCTGCTGACTAGATAGAGCAGTTAGGTTCACAGTAACCTTTAATGACTCTGTTCAATGTGATCACAGACTTATGGATCATCGCACCTTTTTCCTACATGGGCAAAGTAAGGCATGGATAAATGCAGTGAATTTCCATTACATGCTTCAGTGGCTGATTGTCAGGGATAGGCACAGAAGGGAGTTCTTGTACCTTCTCTTTTTATCCACTGAGTGCCACCCCAGTCCTAAACATTAGGTGATTTGTGGTTAACCTGGAAGGCAAATTGCAAAGGAAGGTACATAACTACAAGGTGGTAAAGAGGCACTGCTGAAATCTTGGCAGAGCACAGACTGAATTGGAAATGGTTAACCACAAAGACTTCTTGCTTCAGAGTTGTTACAGGCATATCACTTTCCCTTCCAGTGCTTGTTCTATGGAAATAACTATGTGATGTTGAAGTAGTAATACTAATTAAAAAAACTTGGCTAGACTGCCTCATGGTATATTAAAAAAAAATAAGCTATGCACATTCACCATCAACTTCATCCCAGTGGCATTGCTTAGCATAGTTAGTATTAAGATTTGGAGCTATTTTGCATAAATAGGATGACAGCTCAACACAGTCAGGGGTGGTTTTATTGCCAATTTAACTGGTGTTAAATTAGTGGGTATTTAAGTGACACTAAAACAATTTAGAGTCCAATCCACAAAAGTCTTGGCTCCAGAATATTCTAATATCAATGAAAAAATTTTAGGCTTCTGTTCAATTCATTGCTTTGTAGCAGGCAATCACATTCAGTTTAAGTACATTGCCTCCCTGAGAACCATCCCATCTCACTCTGAGAGCAGAGTCTCAGGTAGGTGCTCTCTGACCCTCTTCATGGGGACTGTGGATGCACAGTCCAGTTAAAAAGCATGCTGCAAAATTCACAACCCTAATTCATAACCATAACAATGAATTGAAACGGTTCATCCAGGGCTTTCAGCACACATCTACCTACTGAAGTTGTCGGTGCTGTTAGGTTTGTTCCCCCCTCAATAAATGATTACTACATGGAAATAAAAAGCTCCAACTCTAAATTTGCTGCCCTCCTTAAAAAGACCTGCTGTGCACTTATCTACCAGAAAGTGTATTATTTCTTTGGGGTTTTTTTTCCACCATAAAGGATGAATTATTCAGAAGGCCTGGTTTCATGTACCTATTGTGTCTGCTGCAGCACCAGGAGAGCCGGGCACGTTGCTTGCCGAGCTGTGTGCTCTGCCTTCCCGGGGCTCCGGTGCTTTTAGGTTCCTGGAGCAAGTTAGTGGGAGTTAATGGTGGCATCAGCTGTGGAGGCAGCTGTTTTGCCCACCCTCTGTGCTGGAGGAAATGTGCTGCAGGATTTTTTTCTACTTCTTTTCTTTTTTTCTTTTTGTCCTCACAATAGGGTGTGAATGAGAAGGAGTAGAGGAAAGATTTGGAGGATCAAAGAGAGATGGATGTTTCACAGTTAGCCCAGCTGTTCTTTCCCCCCCCCACCCCCGCTCCATATTTGAACATACACTGCAGCCTCCAAATTGTTCATGAGTCATTTCATTCTGGTAATTTATATATTTGAAGGTTTTGTTGGTGGATTTCAGAAATTATTTATTCTTCAGTTATTGCTTTATTTACTTACCTAATGGATTGATTGATGTGCTAGCATCCCTTAGGCAGCAGAGGCCGCGTTTCTATTTTTTTCGAAAGAAGTGAATTGCTAACAAAATAAGAGTTTCACAAGCACACTAAGTCAGACCTTCCTTATTGTTCTGTGTTTATAATAAGTTCCTGTTGGCCCACATATATTCCCTGTCACTGCCTTTCCATTGAAACAGAATCCCACACCAGGCAGTTGTGAGCTATGGCAGACCGAGTGATTAAACATTGCAAAGGTGTGTGGAATGCAAATGGTGTTTTTTGCTGGTCTGGATGCTCAGAGGATGCTGCTCTCTCAGACAGCACTTTCCCAAAAGTAGCAGGACTGTTCCATGACAATGGGAATTATTACAATCCCAGCTGGTTACTGGGTTACTCAAATCGGTTATTTGAGATGAGAAATGTGTAGGCCCAGTGGAGTACAGTGTCACTTACTAAAATGGAGACTTCACATTGCCTGCTACTTTGTGCAACTATCTAGTGCATTTTAATTTTGGACTACACATTCACTGCTAAAAAAAGGCAGCAATCACTGGGAATAGGGGGAGTCAGGAAGATACGAGCAGGTGCTCATACACGCTATCACACGGTCTTTCTCTCCTCCTCCACCCATCCCATACTCACCCTTTAATACCACTACGTCTTCTAATCACCTTATTTCGTCTCCCGTCACCTTGTGGTGGATCATAATATATTTTGAAGGGAACACACTTTGTAAAACCTGTATGGGACTGTACTTGTGCAAGTGCTGAAGCTGCAGATTCAGCTGGCCCCATTTCTACCTTTGTTCCCCAAGCTGGCAGCTCCAGCTGGCTGAACACCTCTGGAGGTTTGCCCCTCACAACAGGAAGCTCTAAAGCCATATAAAAGGTTGTGGGTGAAAATCAGAGCAAATGAACTGGAGTATGGATCAGAATCTCCTGCTTTCCCTCAGAAAAGCCTGGGATTGTTTTGCTGCTGTCGTTGTTTGATCTTTAAAGGGTTTTACAAATGTGACTAAGAAAGTCTCACAATCCTCTGCAAAACCTACAGCCTATGGTCAGAATGATTTCATAGATGGGATATAATCGGGAAGCCAGGTTACAGCAACAGAAAAAGATACTCTGAGACCAGGAAGAAATCCCAGATCCGTACTGAGGCTGTTTGACTGTGCTTCCCTGGACTCGACATAATGGAAGAACAAAAAGCAGCACAGCTGATGGCGTGCACCAAAGTGCATGTTATTTGATTCAGTTCAGATTCTTACCAGCTGGTCCCCTGCAAATCAGGGAGAGCATTTGAGTGCTCACAAATCAACAACCGCTGCTTCTCATCAAACTGTCTTTGTAGTTGGTTTGGCACCTTGCTGTACAGATAGGTATCATATTATTAGTATGGGACTCAATATACTAATGATGAGGTAATGTTCCTATGGAAGTATCTGTGCTAACAGATGTGTTCGTACAAAGACCTATAATATCATTATGCAGCTGCTCAAATGGATGCTTTTTTTTTTTTTTTTAAACTTGCTGAATAATTGTACTCCAGAATCTCAGCTTTCATCAGAAATATTAAACACTTGCCTTATGGCTGGAAGGATAATTACTGAAATGTGAGTAGAGCAGGGACCTGAGTCTGCAGTCATCCTTACACATAGCTCTAAGACTATTTGAACTGCTTCCATTACTGTCACTATTATTTTAATTCAGAACACTACTGGTAGGTCTTTAATTGTTGATATTACTTAGAGACTTACTGATAGTTTAATAGGGCTACGAAGCATGTGGTTAGCTGTGCTACTGGTATTGAGAAGGGGATGCTTGCTGGCTATTGCAGAATTTAAGTCTTTTCTTCTAACCTCCGACATCAAAATCCAACATGATAAATGATCAACACCTTGAGCTGAATCACTGGTAATTAATTCCTTTGTCAGGATCTAGATATTGAACCCAACTCTAAAGCCTTCCTGTGGGCTTCTTCTACCACACATTCTTCTACCACAATTGTAGTGGCTTCTTCTACCACACAAGTAGAAGTGGCATATTTAAAACCAACTGTAATCCCTCTCCCTCCCCAGACTCACCAACACATATAAATACATAAATAGAAATGAGGGTTTAAAAAGTAGCAATGCGAGATAGCAGATATTTCACTGATAGTACGGCACCCTGCAAGAAAGACTCAGGATGACATAGCAACAGAAGGGATGTTCTCACTCACAGCATTACAGGGTTCTTGCCAAATAATTCAGATCTAGTATGCAAATACAGGGCAAAAAGGCCTCTGAGTACACCCAAAGTCATGCGGAAATGTTCTGAAGCCTTAACAATGGACAGTCGAAGAGCATCAGGTAGTTAATAGAAAGTTTTCCTCCCAAAAAGTCTGACTCAGCAGGGTTTAATAAGGATGACACTCTCCCAGAAATGGTATCAAAACAAAGATCTTAGTATTATTCAATGCAAAAATTATGATGCAACAGTTAATATGTCATAAATAATCATATTTGTAATTTTGCCTTTTGGCAAAATAGATGAGGTAAGTTAAATTACTTCAAATATACCATTTGAAGGTTTGAAGACTCATAAATTGCCATTTGATATTAGTTCTGTACCTGGGGTATTTCATAGAGTAATTTCACAGATTTTTGAAGGGTTACATTGTCCTGACATTGTAATGAATGATGGTTTAATCTGGATTGGGAATGATACAGAATAAGAAAACCTATGGAAGTTCCTTATAAAGATAATGGAAATCTCTGAATTTTAAAAAGTCTAAAAATTTGTTTAGAAGCCATTACATCTATTAAACATAAAAGAAAAAAGGTAACATAATTTCTCATTCAAATTAAATAAAAGCAGCAATTTAAATACTCCATGCATAGTATCGAGTGCATCTATATGACTTTTGTGTTCAGATTAAATTCTTTCTCCGTATGTTGAAAGTCAACAGGCCCTCATGGGATCTGCTGAAAAATTACTTCACCTGGTATTAGACAGGCATTTACAATAGCCATTTTAAAATTATTAGGACTTAACTTAACAGTTGCCTGATCAGTACATCCTCAGAAAAAAAAAAATGCAGGACAGCCTTGGTCACCGCAAAGGAATTCTGATCCATTTTACGGCTCCGTTGCAAAAGGCCCTGAAGTCCACTGTCCTGCTGCACGGCCGATTGCACAGTCCCTTACCCTTCTGCTCTGACCCAGGCTATCTGCCACATCAAGCTACTGCCTCAGAAATTTCCCAAGCTGCTTACACCTTTTTTCTTGAGTTTTTATGGCAGCTGTATAAGGCAGTATTCAGTCAGGCCACAGATGAGCTTTTCCTGCAACAGAGACAGCCAGCTGTATTTGCATGTGGATCAGCAAATAGGGCCAAGAAAATCTGTCTTCAGACTGAAAAAAAGAGAAAAGAAAAAAACAAAAAAAGAAAGAAAAGAGCCTACTTGTTAACTTCATCAGCTTTTTTCTAAGTACATAGCCACATGAGTAATATAGTTATATAAACTAACTGGAAATAATTCCAAACCTTCCCTCCCCCACAAAACAATATGAAAATATGTTAATGTTCCATGATCCTACACAAGGTGCTGAAACTATAGAAATGTGTGGCTGAACTTGCAGCTACACTTTAAGGAAAAACACCTTTCAAAAGCCGTCTTGGCAAACAGCATGCGCTTTGCAGGACTCAGAATACATGGGAATCCAGACCTGTCTCCAGCCTCATGAGAGAGTCTGGTGCCGGAGGAAGCATTGAGTTTTGAGTCACTGCTGACACCAGCATCATCACTGTCACAGTGTCCAGCTAATACCAGCTGAGTTTAATGTAATCAAACTGGACTGAGTCATGCTGGTCCTGCGTGGCGAGTCGGACGGACAGATACAACGGGGACAGGATGCAAACAACATAGACTGAGTAAATGAACCAGTACTGTATTAGATGCTGTACTCACCAGTTACATGCTGTTTCGAAGATGAATGTTGTCAGAGATTAATTTAAATAGCAAAAAGGGATGTGTTCGCGAGCGCGTGTGTGTGTGGTGGGGGAAGGCTGGAACTGTATGTCTGAATATCAGCTACTGGAATGGGAATGGATATACTAGCCTTGCTACGGATGGGAAGCAAGGCCATGAAGCGGCCAAGAGTTGAGCCCCTAATCATGTCCAATGTGAAGCAGACATTTCCAGAAGCTAGAGCAGACCCAACTGTGTTAATTAGTCACGCTGTTATTAAGTGCTGTTTCTTCTTTCCAGCCAACCTGCCTCCTGAGTACTTATTAAACATTGCAATCACAGTTAAACCTGTTAATGGGGAATAGCTTTATGAAAGTGATGAAATTATCAGAAAAAGGATTCAGGAGTAGCAAAGGAGCATTGTGGTGAATGACAGCCAGGGACTGTTCCAATAGCTTACAAATTTGGTAAAGCAGTAGTGGGTCCTTCTCTTATGAAGGTCAATAAAAAATTCTAGCTGTACTGTAAACATAGTTTTCCATATAACAGTGCCACACATTGTCCGAAGTAGTCCCTTAATACAAAATATCAATTTGATTTTCCTCGGGAGATTAGCTCTCCTTTTGCAATGCAAATATTTTAAAGTGTACTAAACACACTGTAGCACCTCAGTATAAGGACTAAACTCTCTGCATGCAAAATTACCCGAAGTAGGAAGACTGGCACAAGCTTATGCTTCTGCCATATGTGCTGAAGAATTTCAGCCAGGAAAATAGTAGTATCTAGATACTATTTACTATTTACAATTTAAATTTGATTTTACATTATTATTCAAAAGAGAAAATAAATAAAAAGCTTTCATTAAATTTAATGCTATATGTGATGCTAAGTTTACCCCAATGTTACCTGATTACACTTTTCCAGTTGAAAACATGGTCCAGGAAATGCAGAGAATTTTCTCATAACAACTGGCTTTTCTTTTTTTCCTCTCAGTGCTTCCACTTTTCAGGTACTTTTTTTAAAACATGAAAGCTGTATCCTTCACATTTCTTTTAGACTTTGGTACTTGTGTCACCATGTATCTCCTGCACACTGAACTTTGTAGTATGGCAGAGCAAAAACCAAGGTTTTTTTGTCAGTATAGGGATTCAGGGTCTACCATGGCTTTTGTTTGCACCGCAGTGAAGTTTGGAGGAACTCCACAGATTTTGGATGACCTGCTGTGGTTTTGTATTGACGAAATGCAAAAACTGTTAGACTTGCTGTACTTATCAGTGAAACACCGTAGTGTGAAAAACACATCTCTTGTGCTTCAAAAGTTCATGGAAATGCCATTTTCTAGAAACAACGATCAGCACAAGATAGACAGGGGGTTGGAGGGAGGGGATTTTCCCTGCCATTCCAGCTGCGCTTATACTCATGCTAGACCTTTGCCTGCAGCACCCGTTGACAAACCAACTGGTAGCAACAGCCACCAGTGCTACGACGGCCTGATGGCACGGGTGTCACCCCCAGGCGAAGCCGGTGTGGCTGCTCTGCGCTGCCTGCCCGGCCAGCTAGAAGCAGCAGGGAGAACTTGACTGAAGCCAGCGTTGTGCCCACATGTCAGTGCCGGAAATGTAAGTCATAGGTATAATTCACCTGGCTTCAACTACCACCACCCTGCGGAGCTGGGTGTTTAAAAACATGTTTCCCTTGCCTCAGTGCTAGGTGGTATCTCTGTAAGTATCTTCAGGTAACATCTATGCTTCGCACTTGCATAACTTTCAGTGGGAAGAAATACCTCATCTTTCTGGCTCTTTTAGAGGAAGAAACTTAGAGGAAATCCAACAAACTAAAAGTGTTAAATAAGACTGAAACAAAACAAAATTTAAGTAATTGGCCTTCAAAATCAGTTTTGAACTCTAGGAGCAAAACCATTTCCAGACAAAACTGTCCAATTTATTTTTTCATAATTTATGTCCATGTTTTACTTTAATTGAGTCTAACAGAGTGGTAAGCAGATCTGCAGAGTGACTGGGAAAGCAGAACTATCAGCATGAGGCATTTCTCCCCCTCCAGAGCAACAGAGATGCCACCAGAGCACCTCTCCTGCTCACGCTTACCTTCAAGTCAGTGGACCCCTTCCTGTGGAAACCTGTTTTCAGTCCAGGAACCAGGTCTCCTTCTACCTGATGTCTAAAACCAAGTCTAACATTCACTTGACTCATGCAAGAAGAGAAGTACAAGGAGCTTGCTCTAGTGCCAGCATCCCAAGTTAGCAGATATTCTTCCCAAACAGAAAAGTAAAAGATAATACTAGGTTTTCTTTCTCTTCAAATGAAATCTGAACACACAGAGAAAATTCTTGGCTAATACAAAATTGACATACCTTCCGTGGCCCCTTGGATATGCTAAACTGAACAAAGACTCCTTTTTTTCTTATTATTGCTGCTTTTCAAGATAAAACTGATCAAGTTTGATCTCACCACAACCATGGCATCAGAGTATGCCCATATGTTTACGCAGCATGTACTAATATCACTCAGAAATGTTTATACCCATGCCTCTCTTCCTTTAAAATGGTTACAGTGTGTCATATGCCCAAACCAACAAAAACATGTTTTCAGGTTTGATTCTGAAAGTCATCATGTTTGACTTCTTTTCAATCTCAGAAATGCTGAACAAACGCCTCAGTGCATGAACTCTTTCCTGAGAAGATTTCACTGTAAAAGCCAACATCTCTGCTGCACCGACTTTTCCAAAAACATCCCACAAAAAGCACTCAAAATTTGCGGTTGTGTAGAAAGTTTAGTGGAAATTCCTCACGTTACTTGTCTCCCCTTGTCTATTAATACCAGTGCATTTTAAACGGTGGTTTGATTTCAAATGCTGAATTAATTTAGTGGCAAAAAACAGACGAATTAAACCTACTAGCAAAAGGCATGCCAACATCTCCCTCTACTGCCCGCGGGGGCGGAAAGCAGCAGCTGGGCGCTCCTGATGGGGAAACCTGGGGTTTCATCCCAGCGCGCCCCGAAAGCGGCTGGCATTCAGGCTGTGCGGTGCAATCAGCCGTTGACTCTAGCCGTTTGCCAGTTGACTCGTTGCGGGATTAAACCCATTTAAATGCAAGCACTTTCCTTTTGCATCTTTCGTTCGGCTGTCTTCGCTAGAACTGTGCATTGCTGGACACCCTGTGTGCATGGTGATGAACTCTTTGGTGTGTTGCTCCCCCTGCCAAAAAAAATCAACTTGCAGGCACATACTAGAAAGTACATCCTTGCACAGTGCAAAACTGAAAGGTGTCTTTCACCAGCTTTTCTCTCCTCAGATGCACAGAAAATCAAATCTCCTTTGAAAAGTCTCTGAGAAACTTTTAGAAGCTTGTTAGGCAACTTTAAAATACAGAGATGGGAATATAAAGTCAACTTTTGCATGCACAAACAGAGGGTAAGTATTACTGAAAATTAGGAACAGAGTCTGTCTGTGGCTGGCTTTTGAACAAACGTGCAAGCAAGATGTGCAAAGCCTCTCTGCCACACAGACATTTTCTTGCTAGGACCATCTGTGAGAGCAGACATTGCACAGGGGAGAGAGGGTGGCTACGGGGTCATAGTTCCCCTTTCCTGCCAAAGAGAATGACTGCAGAGAGAGTGATGCCTGCTTTCTCCGATGAAGAATGCTGTGTCTTTGCAGGAGCTCAGGACTACCTCCAGAAGGGCTCAGCTATGACGCTTCTACCTCTTTTGAGTATGGGATGAGGCTCAAGTTAGTTTTCAAAGGGTATGACTCCAATAGAAGAGTCATGCTCTTTTGTTTCTGTCTCTGTGATTACGTTTTCCTTCTTTATCTAAACCCATGCAAACCTGTCAACTGCATCACCCATCTCTGCTTAGAAATTGCTATCCTCTGAGCACCTGAAATAACATATGACAGACCTATCCAGTCTCACTCATTTGAAGTGAGCTGTCTCCTCTTACTTTTGGCTTCATTTTCATGCAGCCGTAAAGATTCTCGGCATATATCAATGGAAAATGTAATATAACACTCAGAAGTTTTCAAATCTCACTCATTCAAATGAGTGTGACTTGACAAGGTTGATGTGATAAAATAATGCAAAGGGTTTTAAAGATTTCACGTAAATGCACAATGAAATGAAACCTTTTTCTTTCCTTTCTTTTTTCTGCTTTTTTTTTAAACTTTAGAAATGAATGCTAAAGAGCTGCATCAAACTGATAAAGAATAAGGAGACTCTAAGTGTAAAGCCTGTCATTTCTCACCTCAAAGCAAAAGTGCTTTGCAGTCACCCTCACTTACACTGGTAGAGTTTTACAGGGGGAGGTGGAGAGTGGGGGTGAGGTAGGCAATGGCAAAAATATGAAAGACTAAGGAATTGCATTCAATGGAGTAGTGTCTTTATCAGAATAAACTTGCAAAGAGAGAATTATAAATGAACAAAGAAATTGGCTGCAGCACACCTTATCTTATCTTGCATGGCTACCACACTGTAAGTGCAGGGAAGAAGAGAGAGGAGAGAACAGAAAGAAATAAAAGCTGGTAAAAAAGATCACCCATCTGCTTCTGGATGGGTGCTTCAGTTGGTGAATTAGGTTTTCAACTGTTGGGTGACTAGATGCTGTGATGATAGTGAGCACCATTTAGAAATGGTTAGATTGATTTGATGGGGAAATAGGTACATACATTGAAAAAGCAAAGTGTTTACAGGTGCTGGTGAATCCTAGTCATCACAGGTATATAAAACATAAAGCAAAAATGTCAAACTTGGGTAGCTAAGCATAGGCTTTTATATTTCTATTTGATACATAAATAGTTGTGGATGAGCCTTTGACAGAGCTGGAATCACAAAAGTTCTGTTGAGGCTGGCATGACCAAAAGGTTCACATCTCATTTGAAAGGCCTTCTTATTTATTTAGTCACGTGAAACCAGCTTCTTAATTTCATGAACGCTGTTTTAAAAGTGAGCCTCGAATGATTTAAATGTAGTGAGATCTAATGAAGAGGTCTGCACTTCTTATAACTCCCTACTGAAGTGAGACTTGATTGGAAAGACACATACATACACATCCTGTTTACTTTAGTGGGAGCTCCAGCTATAGCAGATGGGAGAAAATAACTCCTAGTTTAGCCTTTTTGCAGCTTCCTCTAAAGCATCTATTACTTCCTGCTCTCAAAAAGAAGAAATTTGTCTAAATGGACCACTGTTTTAATCCATCATGTGGCAATCCTTGTCTTCCTACTATGCAGAATTAATTTCTGTATTAGGATTTAAGTGCTTTTCTTATTGCTGAACTACCTGTGCATTAAGAGTATAGATTCTTACTTGTTTAAATCTACTCTGAGTCTCACACAGTGTCAAAATACAAGCATGCCATCGTGCTAAATGTGAACAGTTCGACACTGTTCAGCATAGAATCATAGAATAGTTTGGGTTGGAAGGGACCTTTAAAGGTCATCTAGTCCAACTCCCCTGCAATGAGCAGGGACATCTTCAACTAGATCAGGTTGCTCAGAGCCCTGTCCAACCTGACCTGGAAACCAATGTTTCCAGGGATGGGGCATCTACCACCTCTCTGGGCAACCTGTTCCAGTGTTTTATCACCCTTATTGTGAAAAATTTCTTCCTCATATCTAGTCTAAATCTACCCTCTTTAGTTTAAAACCATTACCCGTTATCCTATTGCTACAAGACCTGCTAAAAAGTGTGTCCCCATCTTTCTCATAAGCCCCCATCTACTTGCTATTTCATATCTATGGCACTAACAGACTTCCTGTAATACCTTGGGTCTCCTTTGGACAGCCAAAGTAAGCAGAAGACAGACGAAAGCTCTACAGAGTTGTGACAGAAAAAGCAAAGAAGCCAAAGACGAGATGTCTGGGACTGCTGAGCACAGACCGCTCCAACAGATAGGGCAACTAGAACTTTGTTTAGTTTCTACTTCCTGCTCTAAGCAGGAGGTCAACACTGAGTTCAGGTCAGGTTGCTTAGGACTTTGTCCAACTGGGTCTTGAAAACTTTCGATGACGGAGATGGCAGAACCTCTCTGGGCAATCTGTTCTACTGGTTAATTATCCTTAGAGTGAAATTTTATTTCCTAATATCCAGTGAGAATCTCCCATATTTCAGCTTATGACAACTGTGACTCATCCTCTACTTGAACACCTTAGAAAGCAGAGGGGCGGCACCTCCTCAGTCCACTCCCTTTGGTGCCTGGGCTGGTGTTGGGTTGATCTTCTCCTGGCTGAACCAGCCCCAGTCCTGCAGCCTCTTCTTACATGGCAAGGGCTCCAGCCCCAGTGTCTTGATTGCTTCCTGTGAAACTTGCTTGCAGTTCTTTGGATCTTTGGATCTTCTTGCCTTTTTTGAAGATGACTGCAACATTTTACTTTCTCCTGTCATCAGGAGATTTTCCCAGAAACTTTCAAAGATCAAATATCCTTAGATGCTTCCTACCAAGTCCCAGGGACTCACAGGGGTCAAGATTACTGAAGAATCATAGAATCATTTCGGTTGGAAAAGACCCTTAATGTCAACAAGTCCAACCATAAACCTAACACTGCCAAGTCCACCACTATACCATATCCCTAAGGGCCATGTCAAGACGTCTTTTAAATACCTCTAGGGATGGTGACTCCACCGCCTCCCTAGGCAGCCCATTCCAATGTATGACCACTTTCTCAGTAAAGAAATTTTCCCTAATACCCAGTCTAAACCTCCCTGGCGCAACTTGAGACCATTTCCTCTCACCCTATCACTTGACACTTGGGAGAAGAGATTGACACCCGCCTCACTACAATCTCCTTTCAGGTAGTCATTGAGAGCGATAAGGTCTCCCTTCAGCCTCCTCTTCTCCAGACTACACAACTCCAGTTCCCTCAGTTGCTCCTCATAAGACTTATTCTTCAGACCCCTCACCAGCTTCATTGTCCTTCTCTGGACATACTCCAGCAACTCAACGTCCTTCTTGTAGCGAGGGGCCCCAACCTGAGCACAGCATTCGAGGTGTAGCCTCACCAGTGCTGAGTACAGGGGCACGATCACTTCCCTAGTCCTGCTGGCCACACTGTTTCTCATACAGCCCAGGATGCTGTTGGCCTTCTCAGCCACCTGGGCACACTGCCGGCTCATATTCAGCCGGCTGTCAACCAGTACCCTCAGGTCCTTTTCCACTGGGCAGCTCTCCAGCCACTCCTCCCCAGGCCTGTACCCTTGCATGGGGTTGTTGTGATCCCAAGTGCAGGACTTAATAAAGCACTGGCTTTATTGAATCTTATACAGTTGGTCTTGGACCATCAATCCAGCCTGTCCTGATCCTTCTGCAGAGCCTTCCTACCCTTGAGCAGATCAACACTCCTGCCCAACTTGGTGTCATCTGCAAACTTACTGAGTGAGCACTTGATCCCCTCATCCAGATCATTGATAAAGATATTAAACAGAACTGGCCCCAGTACTGAGCCCTGGGGATCACCACTTGTGACTGGCCACCAACTGGATTTAACTCCATTCACCACAAGTCTTTGGGCCTGGCCATCCAGACAGTTTTTTATCCAGAGAAGAGTACCCCCATCGAAGCCATGAGCAGACAGTTTCTCCAGCAGAATGCTGTGGCAAACAGTGTCAAAGGCTTTCCTAAAGTCCAGATAGACAACATCCACAGCCTTTCCCTCATCCACTAAGCAGGTCATCTTGTCATAGAAGGAGATCAGGTTAGTCAAGCAAGACCTGCCTTTCAGAAGCCCATGCTGACTGGGCCTGATCACCTTGTTGTCCTGTACATGCCGTGTGATGGCACTCAAGATGATCTGCTCCATAACATTTGCCTGCACTGCAGTCAGACTGATAGACGTGTAATTCCCAGATTGTCTTTCTGGCCCTGCTTACAAATGGGCACCACATTTGCTAACATCCAGTCAACTGGGACCCCACTGGTTAGCCAGGACTGCCAACAGGCCAGGTTGGATGGGGCTCTGAGCAACCTGATCTAATTGAAGGTGTCCCTGCTTATTGTAGGTGGATTGGACTAGACGACCTTTAAAGGTCCATTCCAACCCAAACCATTCTATGATCCAATGATTCTATAAATGATTGAAAGTGGCTTCATGAGCACTTCTGCCTGCTCCCTCAATACTCTTGGGTGGATCCCATCTGGCTCCATAGCCTTGTGTGTGTCTAACTAGCGTAGTAGGCTGCTATTTCCTCTTGGATTATGGGGGCTTCATTCTGCTCCCCATCTCTGTCTTCCAGCTCAGGGAGCTGAGTACACTGAGAACAACTGGTCTTACCATTAAAGACTGAGGCAAAGAAGGCTTTAAGTACCTCAGCCTTTTCCTCATGTCATATCACTATGTTTCCTCTCACATCCAATAAAGGATGGAGAGTCTTCTTAGCCCTCATTTTGTTGCTAATGTATCTACAGAAACATTTTTTATTGTCTTTTACCACAGTAGCCAAATTAAGTTCTGAATCAATCCTCATCCACTGCTGATAGCACATGTCCTCCTTGGACTGTCAGGAGAGATCTGGGAGATTGTTTCCATGAAGGCCAAGGCAAAGAGTAGAGGGTATCTCAGCCTTTTATGTGTCCACTGTCACTAATTCAACTGCCTCATTTAGCTGTATGAAGACATGTTCCTTTTTTATTCTTTTTATTCATTTGTGCAGATAGAAGCTCATCTTGTTGCCCTTGGTGTCCTTTGGCAATTTCAACCTTACCTAAACTTTGGCTTTCCTGACAATATCCCTGCATGCCCAGATAATGTTTCTATGGTCTTCCTTTGCTGCCTGTTCTCATTTCCACCTCCTGTGTAAGATCATTTACACTGGGAGTCAGCCATGTGTTCCCATTTAGCCAAGCTGGTCTTGCGATAGGTTGACTATTTTCCTGAAAATCTGGTTGACTTGGAGCTTGGAGGAGACAGTCTGTGAACACTTGCCCCTTTTCTTTACTCTTGCAGTAGTTGTGCAATGGTTTTATCATTCAAAGTCTTGCCATGAATCAGCAGCAGTTGTCACTGCCATATAGCATGTGAGTTGTTTTTCATATACTGCTGTTATTTACTGCTGCACAATAAATGCAGAATACTAGTGACATTAAAAACATGTCAGCCTTTCCTTTTTGTGTGACTAGTCCATGAGTTGCTTATCTTTCTGTGCTTGTGCTTCAAGATTCGGTTGGGTGTTGCTCTGATATTGCTGTTGTGTAGGGGTCTGGGCTATGTTCCAGTTTTAAAGCCATGCTCCCTGAGGCAGTAGTGGAGAGAAAAGTGTTTTTCCCTTGGTAGTGGTGCATTTCTAGTAGATATAAAACATACCTGCATACCTTTAATCTGTGTTGAATATGGGGGTAACTACTAACATGGAAGATTTTACTGAAAGGAACTCTTGCAGACTCTTGCACAAATGGGAACTTGTGGGCTTGCCACAGTTACTATGGATAGGAGGAGGAGGACTTTCCCATGTGTGATAATCATAAACACTGACAGGAAAATAAAAACTCTCAAGAATGAGCTCTGAGCCCATCAGAACACACTTATGTGAATGAAGGTGAATCTGGAAGGAAAGGAGGTAATACAGCCCTATGTGAGTAATTTACAAGGTGCTGTATCTTTCAGTCTTTGGAAAACGCTGAAAACACAGCCTCAGGTTTCATGGGAAATGAGATTGTTGATCTAATTCTGAACCAACATCCATGTGAATAATAGCCAGCTCACCAGCTATCACACTCGATCAGCAGTCTGTACTGGAAGGCCCTAAGAGACATCCACACAGTTTGAAGACTGACTTTATATATTCAGTGAAGGATGATTCTCCACATGTGTGTATGTGTTTCTATGTGTGTTTTGAGGAATTTGTTCTCATAAGCTACTTTGTGCAAAATCAAGTTTCATTCTTGAAGATGTTAATCTTCCTTTAATTTAAATAAAAAATTGCAGAAAGCAGGTATGATCTTTCTTTTTTGTTATAGTCCACATTTTCATTTCTGGCTATGACATCTTACGCTGTTTGTGAACTGAAAGAGGGCATACTCGTATGACGGCTAGATATTTTTCTTGTTTAGTGCAACATGCCCTTTCATGGCATATGCTCTCAATTTCCTTTCTTGCTTTAGCACTACTAAGTGACATTTCTTTACCATGAGGAATAAACTGCCTAACAGCTCCTGTTCCTCACCTATCCACATCAAGTGGGTTTTTATTGCACTCCTTTGTATTGACTACATTACTGCTGTTTCCCATTAAGCTGAAATTTCATCACATTCCTTCAAGTTCTTTCCTCAAGGTTATAGCTACAAAGACTTAAACTAATTCATCCTAGTTCTCCTATTTGTAGTCTCTTTTCAAGCATATGTTTTTTCTGAAGGCCTATGAGCAGCTCGTAGACACAAGTGCAGGGTACCTTTTATATGAAAGCAAGTTCCTCTGAAGTACTGTATTCCTGACCCTATAAATTAATCTTTTCTGACTTCCTTTTCAGAAGTTTTACCAATCCTGAGCATACTTCTTTCTTTGTCTGTAACCTTTTTGCATGTTGTGCATGATCTTTCATTTACCAGCCCATCTCTATTCCTGATTTTTAAATGAATGGAGACTGAATGTTATTTTTTTCTGTTTCAGTGCATTTCTTCTAGCATTACCCACTTTGGAGTCTCACAGTGTATTAAATGGTAGTGGGTAAAAACAATGCGCACTAAGGTTTGCAGCTTGCCTGCAAAGTGAGATGAAGAAATATTATTACACCAATGAGGGAAGGACAAACTGAAGTACGGAGAGGTGCTGAAGCTGAGTGTAGCTGTATATGGAGTAAAATCCATATAATCTGATGCACAGAACAGTGATCTCTTTACATAATTAATTTTGTTTCTGTTGCCCTAAGTATATTTCCAGTCACTGAAACCACAGGTGTTGATCTTGACTCTCACTATAGCCCAAAGAACACACAGCAATTAATTTACAGCTCAGACTGGAGCTCCATTGTTGTTTAAATAAAATCAGAACAATCTAATAGCTACAAGTGGATAAATAACAAGTATACCATTGCAAGGGCATATTGAGTCTTATTTGAGTAGCCTTCTACTGCTCTGTAAGCACAGGTTGGTTTGTAGGATTTTCTGCAGAGCGGAACAGGCAGCTTGAGACTAATTCAGCCTGGGGACCATGATGGCCCATAGGCAGCGCAATGGCATGAAATCAACTTTGCTCTGATTCCTCCTAAGCTTTACTTGTTCTGTTCTTCATGCTTGCCCTGCAGGGGTGCAGCTCAAAAGCTAACCGTCAATATTTTACAATGCTAAGTAACCTGTCAAAACTTCCTAAGGTTGTTTCTTCTCTGACCTTTCCTCTTTACTTCACACCTTTTGACTGCATCATTGTCCATGTTTCACTGACTCTTTGCTCCTTTTATTCTAAATTGAACTTTTACATTTGAATATTTAAAAAAAATAATTATATCTGTTCCCTCAGCTTAGTAAATTTGATCTAAACAAAACTAAAGCCCAATCATGGTCAAGTGAGTTCATAATTACATGGTAGGTCTTCCAGTTTTAAGCTTTAGGTTTTTAGGCACTCAGATGCAGTAGGTTAAGACATATGGAGTCCGGAAAAACGCTGTTAAGGCCTTGTTTTCTAAAAATGTTAGTGACATAATTTATTGTTAGAGTAAATTAATACTAATAAACATTTGAATGAAGGAAAAGGAATATTAATAAAGAAAGTGATGGAATAAAGAGTCCCCTTGGCCCTGGAAAGCATGATTCAGGGTTGAACCATGTTTATTTGGGTTATGAGCTCTGTCCTAATCTATGTGTAGGCATCAGAAGTACTAATTCTGATAAAAAGATTGTTCTGTTGGAATTTTCCTTCCTCATTTTGGCATTGAAATATAAAATGACCAGCGAAACAATCAGATCCCAATCCCTTTTTCAATTGCTCCAGAAACTGAGTTTACCTCCTCAGAAGTGGGAGCCTACATCCCTCCCGTTAATGCCTTCCCAAAGTTGCACATCATGGAAGTCTATAAGGTGGGGTTATGCAGGAGTTGTGCCCCCTGCTTCAGGCCAGGTACAGAGGGGTGGGAGTTAGATCTGCTCACAGAGGATACCTGCACGCTCTTGTCCTGCTGGATTCCTGATGCTGCTCCCAGCAGCTCATCATCTCATCATTTCAGTCTGGAGAAGAGGAGGCTGAGGGGAGACCTCATCACCCTCTACAACTACCTGAAAGGGCGTTGTGGTGAGGTGGGTGTTGGTCTCTTCTCCCAAGTAACTAGCAATAGAACACCAGGAAATGGCCTCAAGTTGTGCAGAAGAGGTTTAGATTAGATATCAGGAAAAATTTCTTTACAGAAAGAGTGGTCAAACATTGGAACGAGCTGCCCAGGGAGGTGGTGGAGTCACCATCACTGGAAGTGTTCAAAAAATGTGTAGACGTGGCACTTCAAGATGTGGCTTAGTGGACTTAGTGGTGTTGGGTTGATGGTTGGACTTGATGATCTTAGAGGTCTTTTCCAACCTTAATGATTCTGTGACTCTATGATTCTGTGATTTCCCAGCTACCAGCAGTGGCTGTGCTGAGCTACTTGCCTCAGGAGAGACTTCCCTGTGGACATCCAGGTGGCAGAGCACCCAGAGCATCTCCCACAGCCAGCACGAGCAGTTAGGAGAGTCAGAGTTATGTCCCTGCCTCTGGCAAGGCTTGAGTGTTGGGATGGCTTTGTGGCATCATGGTGTGGAGTCCCTTCCCTTCCTCACTCAAAATATGAGAGACCTCAGAAGCCAGATGTGTGGTGCAACTCCACTGGATTCCACATTGCAAGGGTGCCTAGGGCTAGGACGTGGCTTCTAACATGAAAACAAATGAATTAAATGGTGCCATCCTGTTGCTCCACAAAACCACCACTCAGCTCAGCGTGGCTGACAGGCATGTTTCTCTAGAATTAGTGTGGTTAATTTTTGGCTTGGAGGTACAGAGTGAAGAAACTGATCCTTCCGCTGTGTCCTGTGAATGTAGGGGGAAGATGCTGACATTTGTCCTTTCCCCAGGCTCAGGCACTTTAAAAATAACATGGACTTTAAGAGGCTTGTTTGTTGCTTTGTTGGTGCTGCAGTTGCTGTTGTTGCTTGTAGAATCTCACTTGTCAGTACAAATCTCGTCACTTCATTTCTCTTCAGCATCCCCCTTCCTCTGCCTCTACCCACCCCACCTTCTCCTCCATCTCTTCTTCCAACCTTTCTGGTGATGTCTTTGGGTTGGGCAAGTCACCCACTCCCTGACACCCCTACAGAAACCCTGCTCAAAGTGAGACAGCTGCAGTAATCTAAAATCTGGAATGTGCCATTTGATTTCAGCAGCTCAATTGGATCAGCTGCCTGCAGAGCTACACACTCTCCTGCCAGTTTGGCAGAGCAGAGCTTAACCACTTCCCTTCAAAGCCAGGTCTGGTAAGCACGGCATGTAGTTTCACTGTGAATCCACTCAGAGCTGAAAGAAATGGCAGGGACCCATGGAAAATATCCTATAGACTTTGGTAAGGTTAAACTAAATGAGAACTATTGACGTCATCAGTTTTTTTATACTTTGTTCTGCAGGCTGAAGATTTTTAATGGTGGAGAAGAAAAGTAAATTCCTTTTTGTCCTCTAGCAGCAGGAAAGAGGTCACCTCCAGTCTGTGTCCCCAGGTCTCTCACCACTTTCCTCCTTTGGCCTGGAATCACAATTCTCCTCTTTCTGCTTGAACACACATTAACTACAGCATTCAGGAGAGACTATTTCTATAATTATTGTGTCACTATTACACAGAATTATTTGGTGAAGGACATAATTACCCATCAGATTGAAAAAGCTGGTTTAGAAGCACCCACCCCAACCTCACACATTCAGTTTGACAGGACCTCTTCCCAAGAGATCAATCGGTGTCTACATGCTTGCAGGGTGCTCTAATGTTCACGGTACCGGGTGAGTCCAGGTGTTCATACCTCAAGATAAAATAAATTGAAGAAAGCTTTTAAAATTATGGCACAGCTCATAAAATGCGGCACTTTCTTCCCACACCATGTGAGCTCTTTTGTTTCCACTCACAAGTTCCTTCAGTGGTTAAACTCATTGACAACTCTGCTTTTCAATCTCACTAGGCACAGTCCGTAGGCTGTCAGTTGCCCTAGGAGGCAGTGTGCTGCTAAATATTTAATGTTTTCTTTTTTTTTTTTAATTTCTCCTTAGGAAACAAATTTCTTACTCTTTCTCTTCTGGCTTCTTCACTGAGATGCAGTCATCAGAGCCTGACAATCTGTCAACAACTAAAGTATTTAGGGTGGGGGTGGGAGTGGAAAACTTGTTCAAGTTCATGACCACTTTTTCTTGGAATGGATCTTCTGGGTTCTACTCACCCACTTTAAAGTTAGATTCAATTTTAAAACTTGTTAGATAAAGCACTATGCCCAGTGCTATGGATAAAATAATTCTTCCAAAACGTATCCTGGTAAAACTATGTACCCTATGTTCAGCAGATGCTTTATTTAACACAGTTAATTTTCCTTTAGAATTTCTGCCCCATCCTCCCTTTGCTTTTTATCTCATAGATTTGCAAGTGTACATGTTCTCTTAGTGGTGTAGATGAACATCTTTTTTAAAGAACAGCTTGTTTCTTTTTCTTTTCCTCCTCATTATCAATAACTCCAAAATGCTGAATTTTGTGTCCAACTTTAAAATCGGTGATGTCAGGCCAAGTTCAAATTGAGCAATATGTGTGAGCATGTGAGACTTAAAAGGATGATTTGCCAACTCATGACCATCAAAGCTGTGTTTTAGAGACTTATGCTTGAAATCTCGCCAAGGAAAACAACTTTATGAGCTTTTATTACTGTCTGTTCCTAAAGGAGGAATGATAGCTCCACTGATACTACCTCTAAGCTCTTCTACTCACCTTTACTTTACTCATTGCTGCCACAGGTTTTATGTTGTGAAAACAGATGAAGCATAGGTGGCATTTGCCTTTCAAATATAGGGTAGATCAGACAAATTCTGGTTGAAAGAAGGATTCTCTTGAAAGTGCAGAAGTTTGGTTACATATAACTGTTTTGGTGCTTCAATAGCTATTAGTTTTTTAAGCTATGATACACAATATTTGTTCTGAACAGCATGTAGAAGACAGGCATATTCCTGACCCACTACTGGGTAGCAACAGAGGTCTGCATTACGCATGCTTGGTAAGTGCTTTTTGATAAATAAAGAGAAGCCAAATCCATGGAGCCTCATCCCCACCCTGCATACATTGCTCTTACTGTTTAGTAAATTCATGGGACTATATAGAGTACAGATATTTAAACATACAGTGCTTACATGAAAATGAACTAAATCTCATCACCACAAAAGACACAAATTCAGAGCCCCCTTTTTTCTTTTCCCCCCAGAAATATCTAAACATATCTCAAAATAATACATGCACCTTTTGCAAAAATGTTTGTATTTCAAGGAGCTTCTGACAAAACATCTATATTGCAAGGTGCTCCTGACAGAAGGTGATGAGGTGAAGAGTCTGGGTGCTTAGGCTTCTGGCAGTCATGCTGCCAGGTGGAAGCCTGGGCACTGGGGCCCCTGCACAGCTCACCTGTTGTGAAGCCAGGACCTCCCAGAGTCACTTCTCAGGGGCTCCTCGGTGCCTCTGCAGGCTCCTGGGCAGCGTTTTCCTCTCTCAGGGCAGAGGGTAGAGGATGCCATGGCTGAAATGAAGACCACTGCTCAGTCTGCCAGCTCCATTTTCTTCCAGAACTAAATGTTTGCATTGTTTCAAAATGACTCCTCTGCCTAGATGTTTTCCTTCACAAGACATTTCCAAGTTTCTACTCTGTGCTCCAAAACATAATGCTTTTTCAGGATGTTAAAGTTTCAGAATGGAAATCAAGATTTCTGAACAGTGACACATAACTTGTGCCTTTGGAATGTTGTTGGCAGGGAAGCCAAGGACTGAAGTTACCTAGATCAAGCTTGAGGGGCAAAGAGTGAGCCAGAAAGATTTCCTAATGGTATGAATGCTGTGCATGTCTGTGAACACATGCAGGGTTTATTCTTTCAGTCTATGAAATCCACACCAACCTTGTATATTTAATTCAACTCAACTTCATGCCCACCCCTCTTCTTCAGGAATTATTCAGGAATTCCACAAAATGTTAAAGTTCAGTGTTACTCAGTGAATAAGACCATTCAAAGCCAACCATACGGGGATGGGCTGGCAGTGCAAATACACAAGGAATCACAGTCTTGCTGCTTGGAGTTTAGTTTTCAGGCAGATGTGTGGACACTCTCCCCAGTTGGAGTGGTCTACATTCGAGCTGCCTCCCACCTGGGAGCTGTGTTGCTGAGCCCTAACACCAAGCCTCATCCATCACCCCCTCCTCTCTGATTTTACAAGACTGAAGTTAGCCCTCAGGGTTCCAGTCACATAATGTAGCTTGAGCCTCCTTGCCTGCCTGCACAACTTGCCTCACATGAGTGGATTCTGCAAAAGAACCTGCCATTCTCCCTGCTGCAGAGACAATCATTACTCCTTGCTTTTCTTCTCCTTCTAGAAACCTCCATCATCTGCAATGCAGCCCTTTTTGCTGGAACTGGCTGCTCCTCGCAAATGGATGAAGCAAAGATTTATTACCATCAGAACACGTGGAAATTACAAAATGGACTAATGGAAACCATTAATGTCCTCTTCTGAACAATCAGATGAATGGTAGATCAATGCAGTATATTAATAGATTGGAAATGATTTAAGATGATATAAACATTAAGTCTATGATATTAGATGGGAAAAAAGCAAGACAGACAAGGACAGTACTCTATTATATCTGTGAAAAATATAAAATACCATCTTTTAAGACATATTTCCTGTCCAGCATTTTGATATCTTTGAAGAGATAATATTGAAAATCTGCTCTGTATCCTTCCATAATGCCACCTAACTTTGATATGAAACAGTCTGCCTCCTTACAAAGCAGATCTTATTACAAGCCTATAAGAATGAATAAATCATTTGTCGTGTACTCTACAGGTAAAATAATAATAATAGTCATAGTTTGCAGACAATAATTGTTATTTTTTTAATATCAATGGCTCTTTTGTTTTCAGTGTGTGCATAACATTGTAAAAAGCCATGATTAAATATGATTGATATAACAGTTGCAGTCCCTACACACATTCTACATAAACCTCAAAGGAAAACCTCAAAGAAAGGAAAAAAAAGAACTCTTAAGGAAAATTATTGCAAAAGTACTTTATACTAACCTGGCATCATGGATAAAAATAAAATAATGTCTGTAAGTGAATGATTTTTAAGCTTTAGGGACTAATTAAGTTTTTAATGTGGTCACATTCTTTGGAAAATATTAGGAGCTCTTTGAATCAAGAAACTTTGCTTCTCAAATAAAACTTTGTGAAGGTCAGTCCATTCACATCTTCAGGACTCGGTTTTAATCAAAATTCCTCAACAAACTCCTGTTGAATTGCTTTGTGTCATTACCTGTGGGAGCATTTATGAATGCAGTAGATGATTTGAACTACCACAAATCCCATAAATGAGACGTCAGAAAGGTTAGATCATGGCAGCTCAGTGAAGAAATGAAAACAAACCATAAATTATCTCCACCAGAAGGACAGCATGTTCAGCCAGACGTCACAGGTTGTTTTTTTCTCAATTGCTAACAGCCCTCTGACATCCTATCACAGTACTTGGTTTTAATGGCTTGTAATAGGTCACTGTGATCAGAAGGAGAGTTCAGGACTCACACGAACATATTTAACATGTCAAGCTATAGCTGGGTAACTGAGGGAGTACTAATTGGTTCTAATAGGCTGAATACATTGAAATATGTTGCTGAATTTATTTTTGTAAGTTGTAACTAGTAGAGAAAAATGTGAATATTGCCAGTTCACTTAATTGAGAATGGGTTGTTGACAAAGAGTGGCCAAAATAGTCTTGCCCGATGGTGTTCTTAGTGCATGCAGAAAAAAATAAAGCTAGTGAATTTTAGAAGCTGTTTCTTGTTATTTGTGGAGTTTATAGGAAAATACAACGGGAGACGATCCTGTCTAAAAGATCCAATGTCACATCATTATGATTGGTATGAATTTATTTCATAGTAAGGTGGATGTTATAAGTGCTTCCACTGCTGTTAAATTATACTTCAGTACAGCTAAGTGTGCCATTAAAATCATGTATTCCTGACACAGGCAATATTTATTTAATTTAATTTTATGGCACATATTTCAAGCAGGACAAGAAGAAATATCATCTGACCTTCCTCATGGTCGGGAAGTTTATTAGCATCGTCAAACAGACTCAGGATCAAGAAACTGTACCCATTAATACCAAAACCACTGGCATTATGGGACCTTTTATATTAAGATCAGGTAGACAGAGGGCAGAAAAGACACGGAGCTCTTTATGTCCATGGAATGAGTGGTGACACCAAGAACAGAGAGGAAAACCCAAAAGGTTCAGCAGAGATCCTGGGGTATGTGGGTTCCGGTCTGTAAGGGAGCATAATTCTGGTTCAAACAGGATGAACAAAAGCTTGAAAGTGTAATGAAAATAAATAAGATTTTAAAAAGTATGTAGTGAAAAAGCAAAGACGGTAAGACAGGTGTACTGAGTGCGTCAAGAGGCGAAAATCCTGCCTTTGGTCTCCAAGTCCTTGGTTCAAATCCAACATGAGGCAGTTGTGACAAAAAAACATATTGCCATCTGACATCTGTCCAACAGCCTCTACAAAATGAGGTGGTGGTCACTGTCAAGTTGCTGTCAGATAGATGCCACTGCAGCCATCATTAACCAGTCTGTGCTTGCAGGCTGCCTTACAGGGGAATGCCACTCCTGAATGATTTGAGTAAAGAAAAAAAGACTTACAGCTGAGAGCGGTTTCTCCAGTGGAGGTTGGGGTATTCTGGCTGAGCAGGGCTGGGATAACTCACAGTCCTGTCTGTGCTTGTAGCTGTTTCCTGAACAGAGGACTTCAGTTTCCAGGGCTGTCAAAATGCCAATTTTGGCAGAGGTTAAAAAAGAAAAGGCAAAGTGGATCATTGAATATAATCACAGAGGGGTGGAGAGCTGAAGTTATTTTGGAAACCAAACAAGCATGGCGAGACCTAGCTAGGAAACGCTGCTGTGTGCAGCTCTGCTGGCAAGGAAAAAATGGTGCTGAATGGCTGATGCATGCTGGAGGACACGCTGAACACTAGGCTATGTGCTGTAAAATAGAACTGTGACAATTATGTGTGACCATAAGGCAGCACTGGCTTCTTGCTGTCAGACCCAGATGTCTGACTGTGCTTTCTGCATGCTTTTTGTTTTTTTAAAAAATGTAATAAATGCTTAATTTCAAAAAATGAAGCAAGATTATCCAGCCCTGACCTGAATACTGTAGGCAAAAATAAGAGATGAAGGAATATTACTGAAGGAAATGAGATCCAGAAGGAAAAAGTATGGAATAGTGCCAGTAACTCTCATAGAAGAACCAGTTTAAAATCTGGAGGTTAAAAAGGACCAGCCTACCAGCAATTCAGTCATAATTTGTTACACTCATGTAAGTTTTGGGCTTAAATTGTCAAGAAAAGACTTGTTCACATAGGTTAGAGGAAGCAAATTAATGGTGTTGATTGTGTTTCACATCTTCAGCTAGGCATGTAGGGACAGATCCGTAAAGGTATGCAGGTACCTGGAGAATCTGATATGGGCCTTAAACCTCTCCAAAACTCATGAGGGCCAAACCCATACAAATTAACTAAGTGCTGACACCCACTTAAGCTCCTTTGATTTTACCGGAGATGGGTGCCTAAGTATTTCTGAGTATCCAGGGCTATGTGTCTCTCTGCATCTGTAGCTGCCTGAACGCCTTGGAAAACCTGGCCTCCACTGGCTAATTTCTGCATGCACGTACTAATTTGCAGCCCCGGATCCTACTCGCATCTCTGGAATTAATTTGCTTTCTGCAAGTGAAGAACTTCTCCACGTGACTCTTTTCTCCCTTTGCATGGTACCGGGGCTAAACTGCCTCTCTGAATTATTTCTTCATCTGCTTCTCCTCCCCATCCTTTATGCCTCTGCCCCATGGGGATGCGGGAGGGAGCAGTGCGCACTGCTGGTGGTTCGCCGTGGCCGTGGGAGAGGACTGGGCATGGAGGGGACACATAATCTTCCCGCGTCCCAGGCTGCACGGTGCTCTCGGGGCAGCAGGGTCCTGCTGAAGCAAAATGGGCAAGCGTGCCAGGCAGGGTCCTGGCAGAGCTTGGCCCATACCGGGGCTGGCCGCCAGGCACTCGCTTAGCAGCGAGGGAGACAGAAGAGGGAAGTTTCTCTCAGCCCCTTCAGGTGTTTCCATGGTAAAGGACAATCTGAGCCCTTGAGCACCTTTTCCCTGGAACTGTGAACTGGAGATTACAAAGCAAGACACAGCAATGCTGGGCACTTAATCCAAATGAATAGCACAGTGCTCACCAGCCGCAGCTTCAGATGACTTAGCGCAAAAAAAAGGGGCATTTATATTAAGAGAATAAAGGGTTCTTTCAGCCATACTTCTACGATTTACACTATCAAAATACCAACAAAATACCCCCCTCTTGCTCCTTTGATGTATACCGTGTTTCTGAGGTTTGCCACACTCATACCAGAGAACCTCATTAAAAACAAGAAAAAGGCAGATGAATTAAACTCATTATTAGGTCCATATTTTTTTCTCATACACGTGTGTCTGTGTGTTTAGGTATGTGTAAGTGCATACGTACACCATGTGTATATGTCTGTGCGCTTTCCATACCAGGAGAAAGAACTGGAATTCTCTAAATGGTACTGAGCTGTGTAAGTTATTGTCTTTCTAGATATGACCAAATGGGTAAAAACTTGCCAATATGGAGAAGCCCAATAGCTGTGAACTCAGTCCTACTGAAAATTCTGTACACTGAGAATCATAATTTTTTCATGCCTATGCCCAGTCTTTACATCAAGGGCTGCTGTAAGCTCCCCTCTTGCTCCTCCAAGCTAACTAACTTTGGGGCAAATTGAATGACCCACTTCCCCATAAGCTCCATCAGACACTGCAAAAGGGCAGTCTACCACATATTGAACATTTCACATCCCTCTGCTCACTTTCTGTGTATCTTACACTTTCAAAGCTGATGCTAAGGCTTCTGGTGCTCCAGGCAAATGATCAAACATCGATTCTCACCACAGGCACCCAGATAAAAGTAGTCACGGATTGCTTTGCTGTTCCTCCTGTTTTGCTGCCCTGGAGATACAACAGTTCCTGCAGATTCAGAAATGATTTGGTTCTAGGCTGTGTTTAAACAGGTTTTTTGGGTTTTGGTTTTTTTTGTTTAAGCAGAACAATGAAAAGAGGAGTTAGAATAAAAATGAAGATCATTTGAAAACTGTAATGAAAACCTAGACAGTGACACAATGCCTTAGGGAGTTGCAGACAAGCACCTTGAGGAGCTAGTTGCCACTCTGTGCTTTTCTCATTACCCTGAAAGTCCCTAGCAAGCTGCTTCCATGTAAGAATTTATCCTGCCTTAGGGAATACAGCTGCAGCTTGATTTTTCAGTTATCCCCCTGCCACTGGGCAGACCCTGTAAAGTGCTGGCTGCTCCCTTACTGAGGCAGGGTATTTCTGCTCTGTCGTATGAGATCGCTTGCCGGGCCAGGCAGCGTGTGATGCTTGCAGATTGAGGAGCTTAGCACTGAGCAGATAGCACTGCTGGAAAAAAGTCAGTCCTGTTTTCTTGCTCTACTCCTAGATCCTAGATCCCACTAGGCATTAAAAACACCCTAAAATCAATCAGCTCCCGATTCTAGCTGAGGTCCTTGCACACAAAACCTGATGTTTTTAAAACTGTTATCTATGTCAGCTCTCAAATATTGACAAATGCTGAGAGGAAAGCAGGCAGACTGTGATTTACAGTGAAATTGTCATTTCTTCCAATACCTTAAAGAGATGCTGACTGAGATATCATCTGGCTAATTTCTTAGCTGCCAAAAACTATAAATATGTTGTTAAGTACAGTATGGATGCAGACCCCGAGATTTATTAAGTTGAACAACAGAGCCGTGCTATTTGCTCACTATATGAATCTGCAGACAGTCCTATTCCTCTAATTATGAATCTGCTCACCAGGAGGCAGCTGTTGGCATTGTCTTACCTGCAAGTCTCAAGCTGTGTGGGCTTTTTTTGTGCATGCTGCGACAGTACAGCTGGTACACAACAGATGGCACGAGGGAGTCCCTAGTCAGAGGATGCATATGTGCGCAGCCCCAAAGTCAAATCCATGTTGCTATAAACCAGGGAGTTGCCAGGCAGAGCCCATGAACGTGTCCGCAAGGTGCCAAGAGACACTAGAGTAGAGCTACTGACTGAGTTTGCCATTTTTGCCATGGCCTAAGGGATGGTGTAGTTTAATGGGTTGTGTTAGCTTATTAGGGGTTCACTTTCATTGTTCATTGTAGTTAAAGGTATCATACGAATTAAGCACTGAGGGACAGTACAGTGGGAAACTCTTAGGTCTTGGCTATTTCACAACATCCAGGAGAGAACCTCAAGAGGAAGCTGAAAGGTGGGAATGAAATTTGGAACACACCGTGCAGACAAGGTAATTTGCCTTGCTTGCAAAGAAGTGCCTAAATACAGGCATTTCCTGTGCAAAGAGAACTGAAGACATTCAAAATTTAAAATATACTTAAACACAGAAGCCCAGGTGACTGCATGTAACTGGGAAGCAGGTGCTAGTTTTAAGCAAACCTCAGGGCTTGTTTAATAGAAGAACATCTGTTCTTTAAAAGTCAGCACAGGTGTTTGCATTTTAATTGCATAAATGTATCCTGCTGCCCAATGTTATGCCCTGGAAAAGTCAGAAGTCAACTCTGGGATGGCTGTACTAGTAATACAAGTGTTGCTAATTGCTCACAAGTTGGTCATGAAATACTGAGTTTAGAGCTATGGCCTGTTTTCTCTTGTGGTTCTTTGTCATCTTTCATTTCAGAAAGATACTCTTGTTAATTAATATTCTACAGTTTTATGGGTTCCTTTGGCTTTATAAGGTGGGCCAGGGTTTTATCCTAGCATAGCAATATCAGCTGTGATCATCATTTTATTCCAAGGCTTGGCAAAATGACCGTCATTGATTTTTTGAGATGTTTTGAAAATTCCTTGGCTGTGTTTTGATCATTTTATGGGCTAAGCTGCAAAATATGACAGAAGGAGAAAAACATCTTTAAGTGCAAAATTTTTTGATAGTAAGACAGCACATTGGGAAATCATAGATGGGAGGAGTTATGATTTATGTGCTGAAGATAATTAAACACTCCTGAAAAATAATGAAATATAGATACATCAAATAAAATTCAGTAATTGAGCAATGAAGCTGATAATAGAACTAAAACTGGCTTGGTTTAAGATAAAAACATCCACTAAGCCTATCTGAAACATTACTAGGTACCTGGGAAGGAAAAGTATCCCTCTATAGGATTGTTTGGACAAGAACAAAGTAGGTATTAGTGAGGAATGTGGGAAACCAAACATCTGAAGGCTAGAAAGCAAAGGAAAGGTTGGTAGCTGTTGTAGTCAGAAGGATTCCTGTGTGCTACCAAAGACTCTAAACTAATAAACTATGATGACATTTAGAAAAAAAAAAAAAGAACAAATAGGCAGTCTATGGATTAAAAAGAAACACAGCAGTGAGGTATGGATTTTCTGTGAATGTTTTACTAAGGTGGCTGGAGAGTGAGGAGTTTTAAATGATAATCTATAAAGTTAGGATCTCAATGTTAGTCTGCACTTTTGCAAGTTTGAAGTGTTTAATTTGCTTTTGAGGTTTTGTTTGTTTTGGGGGATTTGGTTTTTGGTTTTTTTTTTTTTTCCTCTTTAACTTTCAGCTCTTGAGCTGGAGTTCTGATTGCAGCTTATTTTTCGAAGTATCCTGTGCAGGTGGCATACTTGGAATGGAGCCGGTTTAATAACTAGGGGATTTAAGTCAGATTTAGTTGAGATAAAAATAAGGATAAATTAAGCTAGTTATGTTTCCTTCCTGCCTTTATCTATGTGACACTTCACTACAGCTAAAATTATGGAGGAATGAGACATTTCAGATGAGAATAAAGCAGCCAAGAGATATAAACGTTAGTGAGGAGGGAGCTATTTTATTTAAAAAGCTTCTCTTTTCAAACCTGTCCTCCCTGCTGAGAATGAAGGCAAGGTGAAGGAAAGGTTTCCTGTTGAATTTAGAGATGGCAGAATTAGACCGGAATAATAAAAATACGCTACTCACAGGAGTGAAAGTTAGCCACTAAATGCATGAAACTAAGACGGAGTACGACAAAATCAGATGATGTCTGAGGACAAAGAAATACAATTTACGGCTGGAAGAGGACAGGGGCAGGATGAGGAGCTCGATTTACATCAGAAGTTTCATGCATCTGGAGAATGCCTGACAGGCATAGAGCACAAAAAAGGACTGTTTTAGCCATGGGGACCTCATTGTGAGGCTTTGAAAGCACCCAGGCTTTTTGGAAAAGGATGGAAGCCTAAGTCAGAACCAAATTTAGGTTATTCAGCACAGTTATCATCCCAGTGACAAATGTGAGAACTGAGCGAGCGCAAATACAATGGAAGGTATTTAAATTTGGATGGGTTTGAAAACAAATGCTTGATGAGGTTCATAAATGTCAAATGAACAGATGGAGCCGAGAATGAAACCAGCAGGGAGATAAGGCAGAGATTGCTGTGAGCAGGGGTGGAAAACAGGAAACTCCAGTCAGTGGGCTACAGGGTGAGGATGAGGGACCGGGGACTGCCAAGATAAGAGCTGAGACAAAGGCGGATACGGATGGTCCTCAGGCTGCAAGGAAGAGCAGAGGTCAGAATGATCCATTATGGGAAGAAAGACCCCTGCTTGCAAATCCTGGAACCAGAGAGAGGGGTCGGGAGCAGGGCGGGCCAGGGAACCTGCCTCAGAGCCCAGCCGCAGCCGAGTTTCCCCTACAGACTGGTTTGGCAGCCTGCATGCAGGACCACGTCCTGGCACCGCCAGGTTTGGTCACATTGGCTTGAGGGGGTCCACGTGTCCCTGACGGGATACTCCTGCCTCACACACAACTGTTGCTGTGCGGTGGGTTTGTATATGGCCATGCTGTATGGACACGTGGAAGGCAAGGCCACTCTGGCTGGGCTGGGCTTGCGTTTGGGGCCTCACGCAACGCAGCTGTGTCATAGGCCTCAGGGCCATGTTGTGCCAGAGGCTGAATAAACCAACCTACACATTTTTGTCCTGATGAAATGAAATGAGTTGTTTTAAAAACAAAGAAGTAGCAACATTGTTTCCTGCCCAGGCATGTGCTTCCCAACACCATGGCCACTATGAGGGTCTCCTGAGAGCCAGCTTTATCTTTACCATAAAAAAGGCAGCCTAATGAATGCACACGCGATGCAATGAGCTGCTGCTGTAGAGTCTTCCAAAGCAAATGACATCTTCCTTGTAAGGCTGAGCTGTCTCATAATCCTAATGAGCAGTCTACCTTGATGATGCTCTCCAGTAACTGCTGCACAATGGGAGCGTGCTGCAGGCCCAGATGCTATAGAGGTTGGCACTTGTAATGCCCCTTCATGTAAATTGCATCAGGTTTCAATGGGATGCTCAATGGCTTTCAAAACCAGGTTGCATGCACATTACCATGCATACGCTGGCTCCCCTCACAGCATCAAACATCAGGGTTTTGTCCACACATTTATGTACTTTACAAGCAGAAACATACAATTTGCAGATTGTATTGGTTGGTTGGTTGGTTGGTGGATTTGTTTTTACAGTCTGACTGACTACAGCACAAAAAAACGAGATGAGCAAACTTCAGCTTTAAAAGACCTCTGCCAAATTCAAAATACTCCTTCATCTTCATACTCTTTTTTTTTTTTACGGTATTCTTGTTTCCTGTGTTACCACCACATTGCTTGAAAACAATGTGGCTAAAGAAAGATTGTCTTTTTTTTCTTCAGGTTGCTTCAACAAGTTAGAGTATGCTGAGCATAGACAGTTTTTTGCTGTCCTTGGGTACTGTTTAGGAAAGAGTACTAACTTCTCAGGAAGTTTGTGAACTGCACTGTTACGCTTAGTGCGTTTTGGAGACCAACAAAGTGTGATATTATGTAGTAAAAAGTTTACAGGCACCAAAAGTCAGCGGGTAAGAAATTTGATACCACACTGACTAATGTTGTTTCTTCATCTAGTTATAATACTACGGCATTGCACTCAAAGCAATTTATTTTCCTTTCTTTTTCCTTTTTTATTAACATGAAATTGCAACTGTGACAAAGTGCGTCTCTTTTCCATCCATGACAAAGTAGGGGCAAGCAAGAGAGAAATGCAAAATGTGCTTAATGACTCCAAACACTTTTGTCTTGACACTGACTACCTATGGCACAGGCATGTTTCCTTTAAGAAGCAATGTATTTAGGCTTCTGTGCCATTCTAGAATAATCACCATATATAGTGAAGAAAAAATGACTCTAAGAGTAAGTTGAAAAATGTTCTATAAGAATAAATGTTTTTTTGCAGCCAGATAAAGGGACTTGCAGATGTCCTTACATGAAGGCTGCCCCAGAGTTTTTATTTCACTATAAATGGTTCTAGTCCAATATTCCATCCTCCTTACACTCATTTAAAACTGAATCAGAATTCAAATAAGGATTAACCACCCACAGAGTCTGGCACAGCAATAGAAGTACTCACTAAGTTTCCTACATGTTATTAGCAGAGGGAATTTAGGTTAAAGAGTTTCATTACGAGAGTATAATTTTTAATTCTTCACTGTCCGCCTTTTTTTTCCCTTTCTTCTCAATGGTGGAAAGTTTCCACACAACCGTGTGGCCCAGGGTGATCTTTATTCAATAAATATTTTAGATAGTGAATAACAGACATTCTCATGAGCAAGTGGAGAAGTCACTCAGCAAGGTAAATAAATTGTTTTGGTTTGCTGAATTGGAGTCTAGTACTGGGAAAGAAAAAGGAGTAATTTCTTGTTTATCCATCCCTCACCTTTAGTCGTTTGTGCAAAACAATTAAAATTGGACAAAGGCAACAAATATTTACAGACATGTACAATGTTCATCTTCATATTCAAGAGAAGCATTTCTTCCAGTTATTTTGAACATTTGTAGTAAAGGAATGGAGAAAAGATTAAATTTTGAGTTATCAAATGTAGAATTTAATGGGCTGAAATAACAGTGGTTTTTATTCTAGCCTAACTTTCAGATGTTAACCTCTTAATGGATGGCTGAATCTTGGATGCTTTGACACTAAATACAACTACATAAAATTACTGTTATTAAGCTTGAGAAGGCATATCCAAATGTGGAATTTAGCCAGGTTATTCAGCTTTCATACCTGGGTACCTGCACATACAACATTAGTAATGAGATTACAGAGGTAGCTGCATATATATGTAAATATCTTCAGTAGAGTTTGGAGCTGTAATTGCAAAGTATTGTGACACTGCCTGAAAATGTTACAGCGAAAGGGATGGTCTGACAAACTGCTTTATTCAGGATAATGGCAAAACTCCCACTGTTTTTTAATAAAGCAAGAATTTCACCTTTGAGACAAGTGCAATGCATTTTTTCCTCAAAACTGCAAGGAGATCGTGGCGGTACTCTGTTACGAAACTGTTCATCTGGAACTACCTGTGCGGGGAGGTTCAGAAAAAAGCACAGAAGAGAGTCTTGGCCTCCAGCACTGTGAATTGAGACCCTGTCAGATGCTGTCTGCATGAATGTACTAGCATAGGTTGAGCAGTGACACAGTGCTAAGATGGATATGATGGGGTCATTAAAATGGGAGTTTGACAGAGCTTTACTGTCCTGGTTTATTGTATCATCCATGTCTTTCAACAGAATTGTGTTGTCATACTACATAATTTCTTACCTCGGTTTATTAGCATGAACTTCTTGTGAGTTTTAAGTGCAACTGAAATTAGGAGGCTGGCCAACTCACAAGAAGCTTCCTGCCTTTGCTGTAACAGAACTGCATTTCTAAATCTTGTCCCTCCTTTCTATTGTCTAGCTGTCTGCCTTCATTTTTTTTTTCGTAACAGCGAACTCCCAGTGAGGTCGTATAAAATATAGAGACAGAGGTGTTCAAACACCAGTATGAACTGTATGCCCTGTGACTAGTTCCACTGAAACCACACAGATGGGGTGAGACTAAGTTTTTGCAGAACTGGAGCTGTAAGTTAGACCACTGGGCATGCTAAAAAGGAAATTCTGTGACTAGATCCTCTTTCCCCTTTTTGTCTACTAGGCAGCATGGTACAAAAAGAAAAAATCACATCTCAGCTGGAAAACTAGTTTTAGAAAATAACTCTTTCAATAGCTGACATTCTATTTAATTAAGAAGGGCTCATCTTTTAAGATATCTATTTTCCCAGCTCTGAATTTCTTGTCTGAATACTTCATTTGCAAAGACATAATGTTCTCTGATTTAAAACAAAACAAAACAAAAAATCCCATACCCCACCAAAAATAATTTCCTTAATTTTCTCTTGGCCAGACTGCTACATTTCTATAGAATTACATCCAGTCCAGAGAACAAACTATGCAGCACGTTTTTTTTCCAGGCATTCATAGCTTTTATTGTCTTTGGATAAAATTTTCTCTTGTGCAATGAGCCTGTTTGGGACCTTATCATACCTTACATTTTATGTAATACTTCTGGGGTGAGTGATCAAATAGCACAATGGTCTTTAGCAGTATTGTGGTAATTCTCAGACTGTCCTAGAAAGATTTCGCTTACACCAGGAAGTCAAAGAAACTTCAGTATTCATCCTCTGAGATATGAGAGCTTTATCTCCTGCTTCAAGAATGAGTGCAGTATCATTGTGATGGATAGGGCCAACATTCCTCTCCAGTATCCATGGGTGTTTTACGTTAACTTTGTTTCCAGTGCTTTTCCCTGCTTGCAGTGTTTGCTCATTGTGGATGTTCTGTCTCAGATTACTGCAGGAAGCTACAAATTTTAAGCAAGTATCTCCAAGTAACCAAAAAGACCGAACTTGTAAATGTGAAGTCTTTTCTTTGATGGTGGGACACAGCTGCACTTATCATGTTCAGCAGCAACCATGTGGCAAAACACGAAGTATCTACAGGCAAGAATGACATCTCCTCTGTCTAAACATGAATATTAAAATATGACACAGAATCACAGAAGCACAGAAGCACAGAATCACTAGGTTGGAAAGGACCTTCAAGATCATCAAGTCCAACCATTAATCCAGCGCCTCCATGGACACTGTTCCTTTCAGCAAAGTTTAGGTCAATGTGAGGGTTGCTTTGAATGGTACTTGCCATCTGTGCTGTTTGATGGTCACTGGCATGGCTACTGACTGCCAGGTGGGGTGTCCCCTTCTGCTACCCATTCCAAGCTGAGCTAGACATCAGCACTCCTACAGCATGACTAGCAAGGAAGAAGAAAGTGGGTCATGAGCATTGCACCATGCATGGGACCATGCTAGAAACCATTCAGACATGGGTTCAAGACTGTGTGCTACCTGGTGAGCCCTAGTTTTCAGCCTTGCACTAAAGCGTTTAAACGAGGAATTCAGATGATAGTTTCAGCTACCTTTAACCTTCCTGAGTGCAATGCCTGTTCACTTGACAAAGGTTTAACAGGACAATCTGAACTTCACATTGCTAAAGTTACAGAAGACCAACCACACACTGTCTGGTAAAGTGTAAAAGAAGAATTACACACAGGAACAACTTGGGAAAAGTTTTCCAAGAAAGACATATGATTGTGGGAATTTTAGGAATGGATAAAACAAGAAATTTGCCAGATAGGTGTTTTTCTATAAAGTATTTGCTTGTTTCTGTGTCAGTCCTTAAGCACTTGCCTTCCAAGATCACATTGTATTATGGACCTGCAGACAGACTGAAAATGACCAGCTAGTTAGAGGGACAGATGGAGCACAGGGCTTTTTTTTTTTTCTTTTTTTTTATTAAGAAAACTGGTATCCAATTTAAGTGTTCAAATTACCATGACCAACTCATGTATGCTATTTGCCTGACTTGTTATCACTTTTGCACATTTCAGAAAATTCATTTGCCTTTTCAAATTGAGGCTGTAGCATTCAAATGAAGTGCCTATCCTTCAACTCAGTAGGTGCTTGATGGAGCTGAACAGCTGCACCAGCTTGAAAAGAGTTGCTATTGTGCATTGCTCATTATGGTCCTGAGAGCAAGAACTGACTGCTGCCAACCGGCATGGCTCTCCACATTCACTGCTGGTAAGTACCCTCAAGTTGAGAAACTGATGCCGCTGAGTATTTTCCTCTGGCTTGGTTTCCCCTGTGGTGAAATATCTCTATGGACAAACCTTCTCTCCTGTAGTTATCACCCTGGAGATAGGATAAATGTCAGGGGTGCTGTTATGGGTGATACAGATGGAAGACAAGGTGCTGAGGTCTGATACTTCATCACTAGCTGGGCCCTTTTCCTCTGGCTGTAATCACCTGATGATATCCCTGGCTAGGTAGCATTAAATATTTGCTACTTAGTCCACACTGCAGCCCACTGAGAAAGGGAAGGACATTGTATTGCAAGCGTTGACTCATTTTGAGTGCTAAGTGCAATAGTGCCAGCCGCAAAAAAAATAACACTATATTCAGGTGCACACCACATATTCTTCCCGATGTGCTCTTCAAAGCACTAACTAGGTAGGAGGTTTGTATCTGAAGATGATCGACTCTGCTGGCTGGCAGATGTGGGTAGCCTTTCAGAGGCGACACAATCGGCCCCTGTGGAGGAAAGAATCCTTCACACCACTCAGCGGCAATCTCTCCTGCCAATTAAGGAGATTTGTGGATGAAATCCAAAGGGAATTGCAACCCCTTTGCCTTGGCTGGGAGAATGAGGGCTCTGGTCTGTGCAGGCAGGGAGAAAAGGAAAGAGTTGTTTGCAAACAGCTCCCTTCTGGGAGACACAGATGAACTGGAGGCTATTTTAAGATTAAAAAAAAAGTGGTACTTTTGAAAGGACAAGGCAAATTTTTTAACCCCTTGTTGCTTGCTAAGATAGCAGGCACGTCGAGCCGAGTACAGCACAGCATTTCTAAAGGCTCATGCCCCCATTACGGTGTGTGAGTGAAACATCACGGAGAATTTGTGCACTATTTATTCACTCTTGGTCACAATGACATGGTTTTGATATTCACATCACGAACAGTCTGCGAACAGTGCAGCACCAAGGGGGACTGGCAAACAGTGAAATGGATGTCTTCTGTGCAAGTAGATGGAGGGAGTAGATGGAAACCCCAAAAGACTTAGTCTGCAGGGCCCTGCGCATTATGCTTTCCACTGTCAGACAGGGCCAAGTGAAATATCATTTAGTGATTTTAAGTGTATGCATGGGAATCCAGCTGGAAAAGCTGCCAATACCTTGACTGTCCTACCCTCAATGGGGGCAAGATTTATTATGGATTTGAGGTTTTCGGAGGTAGTATCTTCAAACCAGCTCTTCTGCTGCTCAGTGGCAGAGGTGCTGGGCTGTGGTTCTTCTTGGGTAACATCCGGAGCTGATCGAAAACCCACTAGACAGAGAAGGCAGACTATCCCTGTCTAAAATCAGAAACATTATCCCTCCTTCTCCTTTGCACAGCTTGGGTTAGTCAAACCAGGGAGGCTGTGTTGTAGTGCTGATTCAATAATCATTAATATTTGATGTTTTACAGAAATCTGAGTTATGAGACAGTGAACTCACAGAAGTCTCACAAAAGCAGGCATGAGCATGACCATTTTTGCACAAACTGAGTGTTTCACTTTAAAATACTGCAGGTAAGGCTCAGCTGTCATAAGTCATTGGACCTACAGAGGCCTTCCCTTATGCACAGCCCTGCCATCAGACTACTCTCTCCTATAGCTAGCATAAATCAGCAAAAAAGAAGTAATCTGTCCAAGGTGAAACGGTCCTTAAACAACACCAAGTTGTTCTTTTGCTCAATGACAACATGTCTGTGAATAAAGGAGAAAAGGATATGACCTGTTAGTAGTTCTGCAGGTGTATTACCAAGATAATACATTAGCTCTTAACAGATTTATCTGATCATATTAATTTTTAAAGGAAGTTGAAGAAAATAACTTTCTTAGAAACTGGGAGGCATAGAATACCCATGGAAGACTCAAAAATATTTGCCCAAATTTTTTTTGCAGTTTTGTGTCTTACAAAGGGATTTTGCCTTTGTCATCTCTACAAAAGGGGTCTCCACTTCTAATGATCTCCATCCATTTGGCTATTGCAATGTGATCTCAGAAACCTGTTACTGTTCACAGTGAGGGGTGGTAGGATAAAAATAAAATTTTAAAGAGTAAATCATACTCGTTATGTCTCTGTTGCCTCCACACACCAGCAGAATTATGTCTCATGTTACATTTCTACAGTAGCATCTCTTGGCTTCCAAGAGAAATACAGCTTGTATTTCTGCAGTTAAGAAACAGGATGTCCTGATGCAGGACCCCTAGAAGCATTCTGGACTGGTTGAGGACCTGCCTGTGCACAGGAATACTGCATTGTGAACACAGCATGGAGTCAAAAATTCCTGACTGGTCTTTAAATGCTCTTTGCTGCCCTCTTCCTCCACACCTCCATCCTCAAGTATGAGATGACTAGAAGGAATTATTTTTTTTTGCCATTGTGGTGTGATGTTAATTACAGGATTATCCTGGCCACTCCAGGACATGTAGCCAGCTGGTCTCACTTCTGTGTGTGGGTAATAAACACCATGCACGTTTCCTGTTTCCTGATCTCACACTGAGTATATTTATAGGTACGTAGATTTGATGGTTGATTTTAACATTTATCACTGTTTCCCAGATCATTTCCGGCTCTCCTTCTCCCTAAAGCACACTCCTTCCTGAATAGTATCAAAGTAAAGTACATTTCTGGGTGGTGAACATTTGTTTCCGGACAGGTAACATGCAGCAGAAACAGATAACTCTGGAGAATTGATGTTTCAGCATGCAGATATTTTTGCAGAGCCCCTAAATCCCAACACAGCTCCTGCACGTCCTACTAAAGTTGGCAAAAAACAACTCTTTGCCAGCTGGTATGGATCAAACTTTTCCTCACTCTTCATTTTACTTTGAACTATGTACCATACGGCAGTTGGTGCTGTACCTAAATGTAAAAGAAGAACAGAGCAGAATCCAAACAGTGAAGTTACATCTAGCCCCTCAACCTTGCCCATGCACTGTCCTTCCTTCATCCAGTCTTATTTCATGTCTAGAACACGTGATGGCTTTTCATTGTACATAAGATAATGCCTTTGGCATTAACAGATGCACAGCAGTTTTATTTTATTGGCAACTTTATTAAGGTCTGCATATTAATTGCTGATTTTTTTGTTTTTCTTGTTTAGCATAGGCTTTTTTATAACTCTTCAAGCTTGAGGTACTCATTTTTTATCTTGTCTTAAGCAATTCCTGATATTTAAAAGATACTTGTTTTTCAAAATTTCTGTTTCTGTTTTAAAATCTTAGTATTAGCAGAAGATTACATTTTGATGATAGCACGAACTGAAGTCTTCTTTTTCCGCAGTAAATTCTTCTATCATGGACGGGAGCCTGATCTCCACAAACACACTGGTTTGTATTGACCTGTTCCTGGAGGTACAGCTCTCAAAAAGAACTCTGTCCTCGTACCTTTCTCACTCTTGTTTTGGACCCAGCTTGGATATCAACAGAGGTGCCGTTTACAACAGTTTTTTGCTTATCTCAGAGAACTGAGAAAAGACCATTTCACAAAGGTCACTGATAGAATTTTTATTCAACATTGATTTCAGTGGTTTGAACTGGTTACCTCCACACGAAGGACTTTTTAGGCCATCAGTTTTCTCAAACCCTTACATTAACATTCAGCCAACTTGTCTCCTCCTACTTTTCCCATAAAAATCCTTTGTATTTATGTAACTCTTAACTTTTCTGTCCACAAATTACAAAAATAGTAGCACTAAGTTTTAGTGGTGATTTTTCAAGGAGTGATGTAGGGGTCTTGCTTTATGGTGCTTATTAAATTTCATGAGTCGTATGACTAAACATCCTCACAAAATTAATTTAAAGTTCAAGGAACAGTCATTTAAAACAGCAGACATGGGTCTAGAGCAAAGAAAACTTACCCTCCCTGGAGGCAGGTTGGGCTAGGGTACATTTAAACAAACTGGACATACAAGATAGTTCCTGGGACCTCACGGCTGCACCTGTGAGTGCTGAGACAGCTGTCCCTGGTCACTGTGAAATCACTCTTGGTTACCTCTGAGAGGTTGAGGCTGGTGACTGGCAGACAGCAAATGTCACTCCTGTCTTCAAGAAGGGCAAGGAGGATCTGGGGGACTACAGGCTGGTCAGTCTCGCCTCACTCCCTGGGTAGCTTGTGGAGCAAATAATCCTGAAAACAATTTCCAAACATATTAAGGACAATAAGGAGATTGGAAGAAGTCAGTATGGATTTATGAAAGGGAGATCATGTCTGACCATTCTCATTGCCTTCTACAATGAGAGAACTGGCTTGATGCATGAGGGGCAAAGTGTATGCTGTTTAGCCTGACTTAGCAAGGCTTTTGTCACTGTCTCCCATAACGTCACAAACAAGCTGATGAGGTATGGGCTAGGTAAGTGCACAGCAAGGTGGATCAAAATTGTTGAAAGAACTGGGCTCAAAGTGTTGTGAACAGCAGCACAAAGTCCAGCTGGAGGCCCAGTCACTACTGGTGTACTCCAGGGGTCAATACTGGGTCCAGCACTGTTTAACATCTTCTTTAATGACGTGAATGATGTAACAGAGCTCACCCTCAGCAAATTTCCTCATGATACAAAACCAGGAGAAGTGGCTGCTATATCAGCTGGTCGTGTTGCCATTCAGAGCGACCTGGACACCCTGGAGAAATGGGATAACAGGAACTCCATGATGGTCAACCAAGGAAAATGCAAGTCAGCACCTGGTGAGGAATAAATTCATGCACCAACACAGACTGGGGGCTGACTGGCTGGAATGGAACTTTGCAGAAGCAGCCCAGGGGGTGGACACCAAGTTGACCATGAACCAGAAATTGCCCTTCCTACAACGAAGTCCAACAGTGTCCAGGACTGCATTAGAAGGAGTGTTGCCAGGATGTGGAGGGATCCTTTCCCTCCACTCAGCACTGGTGAGGTCACACCTGGAGTGCTGGGTCCAGGGCTGGGCTCTCCGGTACAAAAGAAACATGAACATACTGGATTGGGTCCAGTGAAGGGTCACAAAAAAGATGAAGTGGATGAAGCATCTGCCATACAAGGACAGGCTGAGATTTCTGTGATTGTTTAGCCTGGAGAAAATTCTGAAGGATCTTATTTATGTGTATAATACCTGATGGGGCAACTGAAAAAGATGGAAACAGACTCTTCTCAGTTGTGTCCAGTGACAGGATGAGAAGCAAAGGGTACAAGCTGAAATGCAGTAAATACTGTTTAAACACAAAAGGCAGTCAAACACTGCAACGGAGCCCGCAGAATCTGTGGGAGTCTCTGTTCTTGGAGATAATCGAACCCAACTGGATATGTCCCTGAGCTGACCCTGGAGCTGACCCTGCTCTAAGGAGAGGTGGGACTGATCAATCTCTAGAGGTGTTGGCCAGCCTCAGCCACACTGTGGTTCTGTGATTCAGTGACTGAGACAATCAAATCCAACAAAAAATAGATTTTCTTTATGTTTCTCATAAATAAAAGAAAATGGATCTTACAGGGTAGAGTATCTGTGTGAAAAAAATAAGTTAATCAAGAGATGTTAATCAAGAACAACTCTCCATTTTGGAGGTTGTTCCCAAACAGGTTAATTTCAGTGAGATAAGGGGCAGTGAGTTTATTGTAAGATCAACTCCAAATGTTGATAGCTTGTTATTGCATTTGTGAAAAATGTTTCATTCCGTGGAGAGTACTTCTTAAGGCTTTGAAGTTCTTCATTTGAGACTAAAAGATAAGATACCATATGGAAAGTAGAAGAGATATTGTATGTCTTTTTAGTGACTCTTCCCAAAATGTTCATTGAACATGTTTGTAAACTAGATTACATGATTCTGGTAGATTATACCTGGGTTAATGCCAGCAAGTTATACACTCCAAGAAAGGTGAAAATCTTCCCAAACTACAGTGAAATTAATGCTGCCAAAACTGGGTTGAATACATTCCAAAAGTATTTCCAAATAAAACTCCTCCATTACTCAGCTGGGTGCCAATAAACAGGTCAACTTTAAACCTTGGAACTTAGAACGCAGTGAAAGCCAAGAGCTCATTTGCTACGTTTTCATGACAAGCAAGATTTTTTTTCTTTTTTCATTTGAGCTATTAGAGGACACTTTCTATATTAAGAAACCAATTGCTTGTCCTGGCTTTACTTGTTATTGGCATTTTTGTGATCTTACACAGAAAAAAAGAACTGCAAAAAAAGTCCTAAGATGAATTTCCTTCTCAGTTAAATTGGTGAAAATAAAGGATCATAATTTTGATCTATACCATTGTAACTGAGGAGATGATACATTTTTCATTTGGAAATTTATTGTGAGTGCCTAGCAATCTAGATATCCTTTCAGGTTTTTTTTTTTTTTTTTTTTAAGTGAAAGTTTGTCTAATGATTAAATGTTTAGTAAATTAACTCCTGATACAGACTGTATCAAATCCAACTTGTCAGGCTCTCATGTATATAGCTATGGAATTGGAACATCCTACTGAGGAAATGTAACAATAAAATATAATAGTAGAAATGCTATTGAAATACTAATGAAATTATTAGAAAAAGTACCCAGTTATAAAAGTAATTATTTTTCATTTTTAACATTCATTATACTTTAAAAACTTAGATCTTTTATGAGTCTTTGATCTCTACCTGAACACTCTGTGACAGATTTTGCTTTTGTGTTACTCCAGTGACGTTGTGCAGCTACTTCAGTGATACATTTGATCCCCTGTAGGACTCTTTTGGGCATGGGGAAGGCAGCTGACTTTATACAATTATGCACATTTAGCTGTGAAATTGCCAGGTATGCAACACTACACCACATTATACAATGTCATTTGTGTGTGTATATGGTACCTACAGGTGTTTATGGTATCTGCTGCAGACCAGTAGGCTTCTTATTGAGAGTTCTGTACACATGGATTGATTTTAACTTTCCATTTCAGTCTGTGTATATGTACTGTTTTCGATCAGCAAGCTCTAGAAAGGCATTTTAATAGTAAAAACTATGAGATTTTGATGACAAAAAAGTGGAAGGCAGAAGAGGAGAGACTGAACTGATCTGTTTTCAAAAATGGAATTGAAATGGGGAAAAGACTTTCTCAGAAAAAAACAAATTCTGTAAAATCTGAAAACACTTCAGAGAAAAGGCTGATGAAAGATTGAGAAGAAAAATGATTCACCACTATTTAGGAGAGGAAAAAACAAAGTAGAATCAGAAAAACAGATATTTGGAACAGAAAAGTAAGATGAGGGAGAATGTCTTTAATAAAACTAATTGTAAACACAACTGAATAAAAATTTCAGAAAAATAGCTATAGAAAAGACAAGGAAAAAAATCAAAATCAAGGATTAAGCTTGTTATAGCATACATACATACAGTCTCCTATTGTCTACAAAATGACCACAGAGAAAAAAAGCTCTGTTCTTTGGATTCCACCAGTGCCATGAACCTGTTGGAGAGATCCAAGACCTACACTTGATGCATGATCTTACATACAGCAAGATTTTACAAATTTTTCCTTCTGCCTATTCTTATATTCTTATTATATGTTGTGGATGGACTGGGTTTTTAGATATACCAGTACAAAGGGGAAAAATATCCTGGATTGTCTCTGCTCTTTCTTGTCCCTTACCCCTAGGAAGTGCTGGTATAGCTTTTTGAAGGGCTGAGACGATGTAAGGAAGTTTACTGACTCACTTTAACTGTGCTAGAAAAGAAAACTCTGTGTTTTGGTGGAGGAGGGAAAACAGGGTAAGGAGTCAAGTGTGAAGAAATGCAGTTCCTGCACTGGTCTGCTGGAGGAGCTTCTGGAGCTCAAGAAGCATCAGCAGAGGGTATTCCCCAACAGCATCATCCCACCTACACGGAGCCACCCACGCACTCTGCTGCTGCCGCATCTCTGCACCCATGCCTGGTTTGGCACATCGCAGCTCTCCTTTCTGCTGCCCAGGCTCTGACCCAGAAATACCCATTCTGAGCGCAGAAAAGGATCAATACTTTCAGCTTTTGGCCTAGCTCCCACGACTTGACCTCTCCAAAACTCATGTGGAAGCCTGGCCCTTGCAGCCCAGCTAGGCATTATCAGAAGGACATCAAGTTCCCAGTCTGCAGTGAGAAGTCTGATTACAGCAACACTGTAGAGGACTCAGGAATGTATCTGGAAGGTGAAGGAGCATGACTGCAGGAGGAGGCGATGGGAGTGGGGTCAGGAGAAGAGTGCACGTGGGGTGGGCAGGATGTGGGAGATGTGGTCAGCTGTGGGAGGAGGACCAGGGAGCGGAATTTTCTATGCCCACAGTATCTTGCTTTAGTAAGTGCAGTGCTGTCCTTTGGCACCAATATTTTTGTATGTGTTTCTCATGACAGTTTTCTGCTGCTTTTATATGCACGTTTTGATTATAGCTGATGGGACACACACCAGTGTGCTAGGGGCCATGTGGCATTACTCATTTATTGTTACAGCTAGCTAAGGATTCACAGGTAAACATAAAGTAGTTTTTGAAATAAGATGTTTGTTTTGTTTTGGTTTGTTTTTTTGCAATGTCTTAAAAGCCTTCCCCAAATAATTGAGCTTGGTATTTCAAAATATACCAGTGGACTGATTTATTGTTCACACAAAGATTTTTTTGATTTTCCTTCCAATGATATTGTCCCTGTTAGCTGTGTCTAAATGCTTGCCTCTGTCAAAGTTGATACTGTTGTATATAGCTTGTGCCTATGGAATTCTGTGCAATATGGAAGTAGCTTCTCAGATCTTTCTTTATCATCCTCTCTGCCTTGTGAATTTTTCTTCACAGCCCCAGGCCAAGAGAGCAAAAAACCAACAAACCTGTGTTTGCTTCCCGCATGGCTCACAGAAAAAAACGAAGTGAAGCAATTAATTTGAAATAAAATTATTTTTATTATTAGTGCTCTCACGGACAAGTTCTAACTATAGTACAGCTTTAATGGAAAGATCATTCAACTATGCCATAAATTTCCACATACAGACAAGCACTGAGAACAGAAAGCCAAGATATAAAAAGAAGAGAGATCCCTGCAAACGCTTTGTGTTGATCTAGCATCTGTCCTAGGCATACCAGCCAGCAGAGACCTCTAGAGGCTGCTCATGGCTTCATCCTCCTGCGCATTGGCATCCATCATACAGGAGATGCATCTAAATACTCCACCATCTGTGGGACAGCCATTTGCTCCCATGGTGTGTACATGAAAGTCCCACAGCTTTCCTATTTCTGGACCATATGCTGCTCTCATTTATATCCCATGGATTTGGAACTGAGGCATAATGTAAATGGGAAAGCCTAGTTATCAGGATCTGCTCTTTAATTTATGCAAAACTGGGGCACTGTTATTCTGCAAATCATATGGTACACATTTTAGGAATCCATCATTTACATAAAGATGGGGGTGTCCTGAAAAGTAATATGTGCATGAAAACACACATCTGAATCACAGAATTCACACACAGATTTCTATTACTACCTCACCTCCAGACTCGGTGATATTTATTTCTCACTTCTAGGTTACATCATTGCAGACACAAAGACAAAATTTGCATCTGGGCTAGGTTTCCAAATGCCTTCAATATTTAGTTGCATCTGCAGTTTTCAGTCAGAAACTCTCTGTTTTAAAAAACTCCTTTTCCTCAGAATTCTATGAAGACTCTTCTGTATGTCTTTTAAAAGTAGATTTTGGACCAATTTAATCTGTGAATAATTTGGTCCCCTGTAACTGATATATGTTACTCATTCTTTTGTGAATTAAAATATTGAGTTGTCTCTACCATGAACATGAACTCTGTAATCCATGTTTCAAGTCAGATGATGTGGTTATATATTTTTAATTTTTATTTTTTTAAATTTGCCTTGTGGGTCTGGCAAGCATCAGCAGTCAGACTCATCGTATTGCTTGCATCAATGCACACTCATGTGCAACTCTATTACTTTCATGACACATACTTTTAGTATGTTTGATTCCAAGTATTTAGAAGTGTTGTGAGCCTTTTGCTGATGCCAAGCTGTTGGGGCCATGACAGCACAGTTCTGAGGGCATCACCAAGTAGTGTGAGAGCAAACTGACCTTTGACTAAGCTAACCTTGCCCACCCTTGTGTGTGCCAATCTTGATTAGCTGGGCACCTGGTACTGTCTAGAACAAGGAGTGGGGGATGCAGCAACAGGGCAGACTCCTTGTTGCATTTGCTACTAATTTGCATGCCCTGCGCTTTTCTCAGATGATGTGGTTTTTTCTGCTGCCCTGATTGAAGGCCAGGTGCATAATTCTCCAAACAGCTGCGGGCTAGGAGTTGGGTGCCTAAATGCTTTGTGGATTTGAACTTCAGTGCCTTCCTCCTGGCACCATGAGGCTATTGCCTCTGCCATAAGCCACTGTACCACTGAGGCAAACCATTGAAAGATGACTGGTGGCACCAGAGGGCTTGCTTCTTTGTGATGCTACAAAGAGCATTGTTAGGGCAGGCTGCTTTTTATGGCGCATTTGCGGGACTCTCGTAACTCTCACCACTGAAGATCCCCTTCAGTAAAAGGAGTGGTCTAGCAGTCTTCAAAAGGAAGGAAAACCAGAGTGAAGAGCTGCTGCCTTCCTTATGCTATTCAATCCACCCTTCCTTTACTTTTTGCAACACTATCATGCAAGATGGAGCGGGGGGAAACACATGGCTGCCCACTCCAACGTAGCCTTTGAGTAAGCTAGCAATGCTACATGTCTCATCAAGTTATGTTAAGTATTCATTCACTGGTACTTGCTGAATTCCTGGAAAGAAGTAGGATGAAGGAGGGTTTAGCCAAGTTTCATATGTTGTTAAGTGATGCCACCATCTGGTGAGTTATCATTTTTCACAGCAGATTTTTGTGACACCCTCCACCAGCTGAGCAGTCACTTCAGAGGCTATGGTTTGAGTTCAGCTCACCTGTGTCTGGACAGATGCCCCTCTACGGACCAGGGTCAGGACAGCTGTCTTAGGGTCAGCCAGGGTGTGTGAAGGAAAGCAGGCCCTTCAGCAGTGAGCAGAGATGTGTAACCATGAGACCTGAGCCGGGTATGCTCTGTGTTTCTCTTGGACTTTATAATTTCCCTACTGGAGCAGATTTTGTGACCTAGTGCTGAGGCCAAGGCACCTAAGGGTTATTAAAGCACTGAAAGCTCTTCCACATGCAATAGCATGAAGATTTTACTCATATGGTGTCATATGACAAAATGAACAGTCAGCCAGGAAATATTAGCAAGGTCTGAATGATTATGCAGCCTGGCAACTCAAGACAGGCAGTCTCCTATCACTTTTTAAAGTTATTTTTAAGTTTAAGCAAAATGCAATAGTGCTTAACTAAATACAGCCCTCTCTCCCTGAAAGTCTGTTCTTGCTATGTTATATTGTGTGAAATTTATCTTCTGTCTGATGGTTATAAACCTTCATTTCTCTTTTCAGCTTTAGTTACTGAGGGGACCAAGTTTTCTCTTGCATTTTGTCAAAATATCAATGACGAATTTTATAAGTTTGGCTCTTCAGAGAGCAACAAGTGGAAAGGTTTTTTCTCTTTCAGAGAGACAAGCCCTTCTCATGTAGTACCTATTGCTGTGTGATTGATGGAAGTACTGGAGAAATGGGTGAAAGGCTTTGCAGTGTTACATATTGCTTTCCATTTGCTTTCAGGGGTCTGTTAATTTTAAGAGGCTAGTCCATCCCTTAATACAGAATATCTATTTTTTTTCCATGTTTGATCCTCACCACATTTCCCAGGTTGTATATTAAGTACAGTCTCCTGAGTGCCTGATTTCATCTCTCTTCTTTCTTGTTCACATACCGGGTCAGAAAACTTAATGTCACTGAGGCATACTCATCCCAATCTCTGTAACCATCCTCCTGTATTGGATATTATGTACTTTATACATCTTAATTCCAGCTGTCTGGTAACGATCAGCAATGTGGGACTGATTATTGACTTTCAGGAAAGCTGTGGAGGTTGTAAATAACACAGTCTGTTAAGTTTGACGAAGAGATGTTAAACTTCCTATGATTCATGAAGCCAAGAAGGATATTAGTCAAGAACAGACCTGTTGCTGATTACCCTGGCGTCTTCAGAGAACAATGTGCATTTCTCAAATCATTCATGAAATATTCCATCTCATTGTAGAAAACTGGTATTTGTGCACAGCCAAGACACAGATAACAGGAGTCAAAAGGAGTAGACAGGAGCATGTGCCTTGGTGAAATTCCTCCATTTCAACACACTCTGATCTGCATTCCACCTTGAGGGCTCTCATACGAGTTTCTAAAACCCTAAAGAAGTAGAGCAGTTTGCCCATAATGACTTTGTTTAACTTGATATTAACGTGTCTGAGTTTCTTTAAAAAGGGTCATTTAATAGATTTTTTCCTTCTCTCTGCTTGTTCTCCTTTGTTTTCAGGTAAACATCTCAACTGATTTCATTCTGCATGATGGCCATGGACTTTGGGGTGTGGACTGAGTTTTGTGTTTCTCTGTCAATAGTTAATGACATCACTAACACCTAAATCATCATGGAGAATCTAATTTTGTGTTCTGCTATAGGTGTCAGGACTGGCATCAGCTATTGCGAGAAAAAAAAAAAGAATCACAGTCTTGGCGTATGAAAACTTAAACCCAGGAAGAACAGCATCATCAGCTCTTTTTTACTTTTTAATGTGATTATAAATCTACCAATTCAACATGTCTGGTCCCACCAACTTAACTGTCTATATAAGCCACTGCACACATGCATACTTGTGAAAAAAGATAGGTATGTATAGAAGTATAACAGGAATGTGAAATATGTGCATGGGGTTCAAACTAAAGCAAATTCTTTCTGCTTAGCTTGGATCCCACAATTTGCATGAATAAAATTTCTTTGCAAATTTCTCCATGAGACAAAAGAGGGCTTAATCATGGCTCTTGGAGCATTTGTTGGTTTTACTTCCAGTTTGTAAGACATTTTGCCATCCTCAGGTGACAAAACAGCAGGAGGGCAGATAGCTGTCAGAGCGGTCCAAATCCAGACAGAAGCCAGGCCTTTGTATTTCCAGTCTCATGTCCTGTGGATCAGTCTGTCAACTACGCAAGGATAGCTGAAGAGTCAAGAAAAGTGTATCTGCTGCACATGGAGACACAGAGCGAGAAACACGTCACGTTAAGTGCAAGTGCTCTTTTCAACAGTTGTCCCAAGGTGCCCCAAAGCAAACAGTCATCTAAATGATTAAGAAATCCCAACAGCAGGACAGTTAAAAACATATGCATTCAAAATAGACAAACTGGCACAAGAATGAGAAATCCATTACAATACTGATAAATTAATATTCACCAATAGGGAGGAAGGATGGCACCAGCATGGAAATGAGATCCTGTGCTACCTCCTTGGCTTTCTTGTCTTTCCTAGGCTCAGCTCACCTGGGGGTTCATGCCCTGACTCTGCCCCAGGGTGCTGTGCCGGGAAGACCCAAGCACCCACCACACTCTACCCCACCTCCCCACATCTTTCCTCCCCTATCTTCATGGCAAGGAAATGTCAGCATGCTTGCAGGAAAGGAACTGCAGCAAGCAACATCCAGGTGCCCGGTAGTCACCTTAGCCATGACTTTGATTTCTTTGGGCTTGTTTCAGCATCTCTGTGCAGGGCAGTGAGGATAAGCACGTTGAATGTAATAGGAAAATGTAAAAGACATGAAAGTAAACTGGAATTTGACATTGTGTGAATTAACACCTACTGTTTCTGACCAGGAGTAAAGTTTGTCTAGGTGGCATTTGAAGGCGTTGGAAGAGGATCGTCTGTTTGTGGCAGTTAAAGCAGCTGACTGAGCAAGTACATCTCATTTTCTATTCTTTATTTTGATGCCTTTTTTGGTTCAAGGTAAGCAAAACGAAGCTGTGTTACGGATTCAGTGTATTGACACTTGATAATGTTTGTCTCCAGGATCCAGCCTGTTTTAACAGCAGGGTCATGTATCATCGAATGTGTGTACATTATATACCTAGGAAAATATACTTTTTTTCTATGGTATGCTGTTGTAGCAATTAGACTATAAGAACTGGTGCGGGTAGTATGGTATACTGCCCCAAATTAGATTTTTGGTGTTTTTCATGGTGTTAATTCTGCAGCTTTTCAGGATTCCTGGAGGGTAGGTATCACTCAGGATTTCAACCCAAGGAGCAAGACGTTAACACGGGAATGAGAGGAGGTGAAAGACTATAACAATACTGTGGGAAAACAATCTTTCAGACCAGAGCTGATAAATGGGAGTTTGCCATGCCCCTGTGCAGAGATTTGATGTAGAAACAGTCTAGTTCTGCACTTGTTGAGGCTATTATCATGCCATTCTTACCTTACTTTGAGGGTTTACCAATTCCAGGATCTCTTCTCACTGGCTACCTCAAGTTTTATTCAAATTCCCCATCCCATTGAAAGTCAGAAGAAAAGTCTGTAACGCAGGCTTAATGGAACATGAGTTATAGTCCTCTCAGCTCTAGACTCATCCTGGAAAGGTCAGAGAAGACTACAGATATCTTTGATAACTTCTAGCCATGCCTCTGGATGGATTTCTAATGCCAGGTTCTGGTTGGAAAAAGCCCAGTCCCAATACCTATTTCTGTAAATGTTATGAATACATTAACGTACAAATGGTTTTGGAAAGAAAATGAAAAATTAGAGTTGCTGTTCAGCAAGTAAAGAAGATGCTTAGAAAATACCTTTGAAATTTTTAGCACTGAAAATCTCTTCAATGTTATGAAATGCAATTTCTTGGATGTTATAAATGTACTTCTAAAAGGCACAGACTCAATCTTTTCCAAAACTGTCGGACTAAGCGTTTCATGATATACCGACTTTCCTCAGCATACTTTCACTTGTCTGCAGCAGTGAATACAAAGAATACACTCTTCTATACTGTAGTTGAGCTCAATGACTGTACTGACATCTACTGGTATAATAGTATTTTTAACTATTATGTGTGATATTTGAAGTAAAAAATTACAAGCTTGTTAGTTGTAATGTAAGAAAACATCACCCCCAGCAAGTACTAAATTTTTTTCCTTTCTTTGAACTTAATTTACTCTTCTTTTTATTGCATTAAAACAAGCAGCTATACTATTGTGTTGACATCTTGCTAATAATGGAATACAATTTCAGGAACTGCATTTTCTTTGTAATGAAATGTACCATCACCAGGGTTGCAATTTGGGTATTTTGGCTGGTTGGTATATCAACTAATTTTGGTTGTTTTATAGCACCCCCTGGTCATGTATTGAAAGGGACTGGGGATGCTACCGGCTAATTCAGTACTAAACAAAAGACATTGCAATGACAAAAAAGGGGTAGAACACAACTTTAATGGTTAAGGGCAGGCACAGATTTTACTGTTACATCAGAACTGCTGTAATATCACTCTGATGTACAGGCATGCTGCAGCACGGCTTCTGCATCAGGACAGAAAAACACCAAACTCTCCCCTGCAATCACCTCTGACTGAAGTTATTTTGACACCTCTTGGAGGAGTTTTTAATTTATAGCTGGCCAAGCACATCATAAAATGGAATGGAATCCCATTAGAAATGAGCATGCTCAAAAGTTGATGAGCAGGAAACAGTACACATGAATTACTGCTCTTCACAATACATGTCTTTAAAACACAAAAAGACAAACAAATAAGAACTTCTAAATGTAATAAAATTTCCGAGGAAATGTGTCCTCAGCCGTTTAACACAGGAAGGAGGTTAAGTCAGCCTTTTTTCAAACATCAGTCTGTAACCTTCTAATAGATAACTTTTGCTATACTTTAAATCTTTTTTTCCTCAAAACTTGAGGAATAAAAAGGCATGCTAAGATACCACCTTTTAAATAATGTTTTATTGTTAGATTTCAAATGCCTTTCACAAAAAAGTCCAACGTTTGGAATGTTCTTTGTAATTTTGGTTGAGTTCCCTGATTGATTTTTATCTTGATCAGACCAGGGAGACTCAATGGGCACTGTGACAGTTCAGGAATGGAGAAAAAAGACTAAGAAATGAGATCCTCTGAGATTTAATATGGAATGTGTATGCTTCGTCTTTCAAAGGCTACTTGAAATCATCTATGGAATAGCCCATTAATAATGAAAGTTTCAGGGTATGTATAGCAGCTGTTGCTTGATTTCTGTCTATGCTTATCATTAAAACTACTTCATTAACAAGATGCACAAAACATCAACACAACACATTACTGTGTTGACTGTGCTAGTTTGAACAGAGCAACCCTTGAAATGGTTGATTTATGTTTTACCTGCAGTCAGACAGGAACTACAGTTTTAAACTCTTCTTAAATGTGATTATACTTTTTTTATCCCAGCTTTTGGACTTATCTCATCACTAAGAAATTATGAAGTTTCAGATGGAGAAACAGTAGTCTTGATAGGTGTTTAAATGCTTAATTTAGGACGTGAAAATACTGATAGATGTCTCGATTACCAGTAGCTTTGGACAGCTGGATCTTTTGTACATCTGAAGATCTCATATTCTTTGTAAATTAGACATCATAGTTACATTAGATAAATCCTTTAATCTTCAGTCATTATAAGGGTACATGATTCACTATAGTTTGCTAAAAGAAACTGCTGGCCAATAACCATGTTAAATGCTTTCCCTTTACTGATCTGTAGCTTTCTAAAACTGCAACAAATCACAAGCAATCTGTCCCATTTTAACCATATTGACAGGACATGTGGCATTAGAGCAAGAGATTAGGAATATAAAACTAATTTGTAAAAAATTATTATTATTTACAAATATTTTAAAGCGTATTTGAAAAGCTATTTAAAAGACTAATTTATTGTTACTAGAGATAGTAACAATATGAAAAGCAGCTTTTAGTTGGAGCTCTCCAACTGAGTATGGCACAAATATTAGTTAAACAACATAGTTCTTTTGCAGTGTTAATTTATGAGAATTACTTTCTTTTTATATTTTTCAGTACAAAATAATCCTTGCATATAATTCAATAATCCCTAAGGCTGTGGTAATGGAAAATTTAAACTGACATTCAGGGCTGCAAATAGCAAATTTATTTAAGATATTATGGAAATGCTGTTGTAACTAGAAAACCTAAATATTTGAAAATGAGAATTTAGTACTCCTAAACAGGCTTAAAGCTTACCTCTTATTTTCCAGCTGTGAGAATATTGCAATAGAGTTTGCTCTTTGTAAAGGGAGACAAAGGTGAGAATACTGCTAAGTTATGACAGATGTTTTTAGAAACTTTTAATGTAATTAGATATTACACTTAAATGCCTATATGAGTAAATTCTCCTTTATATGCCTTGTTTATTGTAAAATTTTGCCACCTATGGTCAAATCTACTACATACGTTATGACAGCAGACTTGACACCCACATTTGAAGGACTGTCACTAAACACAACAAAGCTTCTAGCATGAACTTGTCCATTCATTGAAATCAGGACCATGAAAGTAACCTTAGGCAAGCCATCCTGACTTCCTCTGTAGTCTGGGACTACATCTGGGATGAGATTTTAGATCTGTTAGCGTGGGACCAGAGGAGGCTCACAAAATTGATCAGAGCACTGGAACACCTCTCCTGTGAAGAAAGGCTGTTAAGAGCTGGGGTTGTTCAGCTTAGAGAAGAGAAGGCTCTGGAGAGGCCTTATTGTGGCCTTCCAGTACTTAAAGCCGGGTTTATAAGAAAGATGGAGAGAGACTTTTTACCAGGGTCTGTAGTAACAGGACAAGGGACAACAGTTTTCAACTGAAAGAATGTAAGTTTAGATTGGACATAAGGAAGAAATTACTTACAATGAGAGTGGTGAGACACTGGAACAGGTTGTCCAGAGAAGTGGATGCCTCATCATTGGAAATGTTAAGGTCAGGTTGGATGGGACTTTGAGAGAAAGATGTCCCTGCCCACGGCAGGAGGGTTGGACTAGGTGATCTTCAAAGGTCCCTTCCAAACCAAACTATTCCACAATTCTATGATTTTACATAGTGTCTTCTTTTGCAAAGATTATTGGTATCTATTTTAACAGAATACACTTTCTTATTGTCTACTGCACTTCCTCCAGGAAGGCATTCAGGCACCCAGTAGGACATTCAGGCACTATTTGACTGTTACTAATGAAGAGTATGAGAAAATCGTGATTATAAATATAATGAATATTTTCTCTCTGTCTTATTGTTTTTCATGTCTTCATATTTAAGTCTCGAATGGGTTTTCTTCCACATTCTTCTTCTAAACTTGTATTGATCCCATGTAAACTTTTGTCCTGTGGCAAGGTGCTCCACATGTTGCACAAAGAATTATCCCCTTCTGTTTTAATTAGTAACTTCTAGTTTAATTTGAGGTCTCCTAATACTTGCAGTGGAAGATACAATGAACTTCTGTTTTCCATTTGCCCTCTCTGTCCATTTTCTGCACTACAGTGTCCCTCAATCAGTGTTGGCTTCCTGTAACCAAAAACTGTAGCAGCTGCTACAGCATCTGTTGGGGAAAAATGCTTCATGTTGCACCAGTAAATTAATTTGTACACCTTAAATTTTACTTAATTTCACTAAAAACATTGCCTGCATTTTATTGTATTGTAAAACAGAGATGGTATGTTAATTGTCTGCATGCATTGTGGATCATTCATTCCCTGTAGTGTATATTTGATAATTACGTGTGTCTACATGATGCAACCACATGGGTACCAGGAGCAGGATGGTAACGTTAGCACAGTGTCCACCTGGGCTAAAATGCTCTGTTGCCCAGAACTAATTAGCTGAGTCAAGGTACTGCAGTAGTGTGGATATAGAGCTTCTGTTACCTAAGCCATCTCTGAACACCTGAAGCTAGGTTGCCTATCTCTGCACAGCACTGCATCATGCCACATAGGCATATCTGAAATTCTCGGTAGCAACAAGAAGTCAGGACTGGTCCCAGCAGCAGCTTGAACCACCTTGGGGACCAGTTCTGCAGACAAACTGCTAGGGATCCGATGCATTTCCTGCTTTATGAGCTTGTTGCAGTGCCAGATACTTGATTACACTATATGCCTCTCCTCATCTGATACTTGGTAAATGTAGTCCTTAGATTTCTCTTAGTTACTCCTGGGTGTTCAACTGATTTATTTACAATTTTGAAGAGAAATGAAGAAACCTTTTTTGAGCCATCTGCCAAATTAATTTGAAGTATAAATCTCTTTTGTTGATTCTCTCGAAGTTTCTACACTGAAACTCTATCAGATTTATTACTTCACTCTTTGGAGAAAGGCTTATTGAGTTTTAACAGATGTTAAAATTCCTTAATTTCTAGAGTTTGCAATTCCCCCCTGGTCTTAATAAGTGTCTTCAGCACCTCTAGGTTACAAGGCATTTATGTTCTCATGGAAAATTTGACTTCTCAAATCTCCTACCAAGGTTGAAAAATCACCTACCCCCTGCCACAATTGTAAGGAAAATACTCTTGTAAGCAATGCATGACTGTCACTGCCGTACTTGGTACATGTTTCTCTATCAGACTGCTGATGCTTATAGCTTAATGGAAGCTTGAGACAGCTGAAAGTCAGAAGGCAAAACTGGTATATATTCTTTTTTCTCAAAACTGTTTATCAGTCGTTATAAATACTGCTCCTGAATAAAATTGCTGAAGCCAACTAAGTCTTATTACACTATTCGGAAGATAAATTTGCCTTTTCAAAGTACTTTGAGCATTTCCTTTCCAATTCATACAAAAGGATTCACATAAAGATGTTCCCAAAGTTGAGAGCATTATATGAAGCGAGAGACCTGTTCGGAGGTTTTCCTGAGACAAAAAGTATAAGGTAATGAATCTGGAGCTGGATCCAAAGGAAATGTGTTTAGTCCAGCTTGGTATATGCTTGCAAATGTATTAGATGCCTATTGCTTGCTACGGCTTTCAGGGCCTTGATAAAAGTACTGAGATATGGGCAGAGAGCATTTGCTGTCTTATAAAATGATGCTGGGCTGCCTTAGCAAGGAAGAATATAGACAAGGGTATTCAAACTTTCTCCTTCTTGGGACTGAGGCACTTCCTATCATGTAAAGTTTATGGATCATGAAGTTCTCTGACTAGCAGATACCTGAAAGAAAAGCTTGTTCCTTTTCATGCGGAATAGAGTTGTCCACATATGCACAGCATAGTTTCATAGGCAGACTGTCCACACGGAGTGTAGCAAACCCTGATTCAATTTTCATTCCTCCCTTTGTTTGGACTGAGGGCTCTCTTGATCAAGGACACTACTATGACATTCCAGGAGTGAGCTAGGTTAAGCACTTCTGGTCTTAAATGTCAGTAATGCCATATATGAGGACTGCAACATGGAATAGTCTCAGTGTCAAATGCAGGGACTGTGCCCAACTCAGCATACCATTAGCTAGGCTAGTCTAGGTTATTTTTGCAAGAAATGGGAATTTAAATCCCTTCCAAGAGGGATCTCAATTCTTTTGTCTGAGTGACAAATTCTTCCTTAAAAACAGTGAAGAAGCATGATGTCCTTTGGTCATTGTGGTACCTGAGCAGGAAGGTATCTTCTAATAGAGAAGTCTTGGTACAGTCCTCAAAATCAGATAGAAAAATGTCTGGTTTATGAATTCTAGCAGGGCTTGCCTGGTGGTAGACCAAAATTATATCAGGAAACAAAGACGGATCTAGGTAAATTCAGTGTCACAAAAGTAATGCTCATGGATCTCAAAGTGTGAAGACCCAGGCAGCAGACTTAGGTAGGGCCAAGTGTTGGGTGCAACAACACTGGTAGCCTTCTCTAGGCACATACGCAGATCTGGAGAAAGGCTTTTTGTTCTCTCCAGCTTGAATAAATTCTGTAAGAACTGTTTCTCTCTAACTTTTCTGAGGATAGTTTCAATACTCAGGTGCAACATCTATTTCACTACGGAGGAATGAACAGTGGCATTATTAGAAAAAGCATCTGCAGAAGATGTCTGCAGCGAGGGTGACTTTGCAGGCATAAATGTCTGAAGGCACCAGCAACACTCCTACAGTGAAGCCTCTGTGAGTTTTCATGCATTAGGCCACAGAAAAAAACACACACAGTAACCTGGAAGAGGAAAGGAGAAAGGCTGCTTGTAGCCACGTGAGCGGGATGATGGGCGCTGTGATGTGGGGCAGGGGTTGTATGCAAACTAGTGGTCTAAGTTTGCATACAGTTAGTTCCAGCTAGTTTATGCAAAGAGCGGTCCTAAAAACTACACAGGTTTTTATCCTGCTGCCGGCTTCCCTCCTGTCATTCTTGGCAAGTCTTCCCTATTGAAAAATGCTCAAGGAGGAGGGGAAGTGTAGAAATGTCTCTCTTGCTGTCTGCAGCAGCTTCTTTCTGCTGTTAGAGTAGAATTTTACAAACCAGATGTGCATTTTGGACCTTCTTCATGTTCAAGAATGTCTGTGTATGTTAAAGTAATAGGGAGTTATGAGATATAATAGGTTCAATATTTTTATGCCCTTTACCTTCCCATGTTTCTGTAGTTGCCTGGGTGTTTAGAGTTCTGTTTTTTCAAAGCTCAAGTTCTCAAATGATATGGACATGAGAGAGAAGAGCATGGGAGGGAAAGGGTGATTTTTGTTTAGTTGGGTTTTTTTATTTTCTGAAATTACATCATTATCCTTCATTCCTCCTGCATACACATTAGATTCAGTGTTCAAATATTATTAACAGCAGCTTTAAAATTCATCACTTTGCAGTTGTTTAAATCCATTTCCTCTTGGTTTGTCCCCTTGGCAACAAAAATTACAAGGCAACCATATGATGAAAAAAACCCTGCAGCTCATCTAAGCCTGTCTTCGCATAACACATTTTGAGATTCTGACTGGTTGTAGACTTGATGTGGGCTCAAGCCAGAAAATGGGAGGAAGTTTATGGGAGCCTTGAGATCTTATCCTGTGCTCCACACACTATATGAATCCTTAAAAGGTTGGAGAAAAAAAATGGAGACTTAGCCAATGACAGTAGCAACACCATTTAGCTAGAAGATGAACTGTTTGCTGCCTACAAAGTTGTGAGTACAGATGGGCAACCATTTTACTGCTGAAAGTAAAGGGTTCAGCTTACTACAGCTGCACATTTTTATATGAAATATTCATTCTTATTTTTACTTATGATGGAAGTTGCTGGTACTGACTGAACAGCTAAGGGCAAATTTTCATTTCGTATCAAAGTCTTTAAGAGCTCCTCATGGCAATGCCACTGTGAGAAGGAACCCTTATCTACAAGAGAAGCAGCAGACCTAAACCAAAGTGCACTTTAACAGAAAAAAGGGATTTACTGAGTCAGCTTCCTGCTCTAACACAGCTTTTTTAACGTTGGTGAAAGTACAGTTGAACTGAATTTATATTTGTTTCATTTGCTAAAGTGTTTTTCACTTAGTACTAAATTCCTATTCAAGAATGAGGTAAAATGGACTCTTCAGTTGTCAGATAGTTGTATAAATGGGCTTATTCCAGAAACACCAACCTTTTAAAGGCTTTTAGTCAGTTCAAGCCTCTTTTCTCACTGTACTTTTCAGTTTTTTCTTAGTACTTTCATGGTGGCATGTAGGAACGGTGAATCCCTTTTCAACAGCTGAGCATGTACAGAGGAAGGCAAGTCCAGCACTAATCAAAGCAAACTGGAAGGATTTTTACATCAGTGAACCTGCCCGAGATGCTAAAAACTCGGCCAATTACGGACATACTCACCCATATCTGGGCCAACAGTCTGTAGCACACAGCACCAGAAGTTTCCTCCTTTCATCCAGTTCACTGAATAGATGTTCTCAATATGGGGAAGGTTCCCCCCAGTCTTCCTGTTTTGACAGGTGTTGATCTTGCTAGGCACAATAGCATTGGTATAGGATAATAGGGATAATGGCTAATAAAGCCTTTTTCCTGGGTAGCTTCTTCAAGAGATTAGAGCTATTTCCTTTGGAGATGTCACCTGCCATCTGCAAATGACTGGGCTGATGTGAATAAGCAGTATGTAGTTTTCAAGTTCCTAGGCAGAGGGATATGTACTCGGCATGTTTGGATTTCAGGCCCAAAATCTCCATACCAACACTGAGTTGGTAATTCCTAGCCTGTAACAATCAGATATTCAACTCAACTATGTGTTAATAGTATTAACTGCAGTTAATAATACTAGTAATACCAATAATTTTAGTCCTATACCAAAGTGCAGCTGCATCACAAGTAAGGTGAAAGAAGGACGCAGATGTACATTTCAGCCTCTTCTCTACACGTAACTTAAAATTGAGAGAGAACACGCAGCGCCATGTGGAAACAGCCCCTTTGGAAAAGCATCTGTAGAATGTCATGGAAGAGGGTTGTTTGCAAGGTCTCTGTACACAGAGTGACGCGGCAAAGCGATCTGTAAATCTTCATTGCCCTCTGAAAGAGAGTACAACTCAGATGCTGGTCCTTGTCTGAGACTGGGACGTTCCATTCCAATGGTGTAATAGGTAGGGAACTGTTCATCCAAAATGGGTAATATCATGACTGTTTCTGGGAACAAAAACTCAAGGCTGCAAGGCAGAGCCGTATTTTTCCTAAACTTTTAATCCTGAAACCCACTGAAACAGAAACACCTCTCCAATTTCACAGTTTAGAAGCAAAGAACTTAAAGCATCATACACTGTATAGGGGATGATCTCAGACACACTGATTAGCTAAATAGTGAATACAGAGAAAAATACAAGCTATTTGGACAATAATAAACTGCAGAGCCATATGACAAATTGATCTATACATACTGCTCTGCTTTACTTTAGTTTCACCAATTCATCTTCAAGAGGAGTTATTCTGAAAATAAATCAACGTGCCAGAGAAATATTTCCTTTTCTTCCTGTAAACATGGCTCCCTTGCATCTAATGTACTGTAGTTTACCAGGCTGTAAAACTGGTTAATTACATGACATTTTTTTCAGGTAAATTTATGTCACTGTTCTGATATCCCAACACTTAGGGAAGAGGTATTATCGTTTTCAATACATAACATTAACATGATCAGCTGCATACAAACCCATGAAATAGTTAGGTCAGTTCCTTCCATTATGAATTTTTTAAAACTCAAGGAAATCTCATGTAGGACCTACCCATTTTTCTAACGCAAAATTTATTAATGAGATTCTGTCTTCTCTTTTCAAATACTGGAACAACTGTTGCATTGACAAATACCCCAGATCACATGTTGCTCTGGACTGTGTCACTTGAGGCACTTTCAAAAGAAGCCTTTTAAATTAGATTTTCTGAGAGTGGAGTCTGTCAAATATGTGGCCACCTTCGGCAAAACACAACATTTGAAAAAAAAAAAAAAAGCCTTAATCTAACAAACCAGACTCTCCTTGTAGGTATTATGTGTCTGAAAAATCTAAGATAAGGTTAATATGCTTTGTGACTTATTTGGCTTCACTTCTGTGCTATGGGCAAGGCCTGTGGTTTTAAACAATCCTGTTTGTGTGTAAATAAATGCTCTTTTAATTTGCCACAATTTCAAGTATTTTGTTTTGTAGTTATAAATAATTAACATACCTTTTATGATTTTTTTACTCTGTTTTACCTTACGGGGAGTACTTGCTCTTCTACACACATGTGTAACCTCCAGTAGCAATAATAACAGTTATGAAGTATGTCCACAGGGGAGACAATTTCCCTAAACACCTTTAAAATGTAAATCTATGCACCATTCTTGCCAACATGTATGCTCCAGTAAGTGAAACTAATATTCTGTACTTGCCAGCATAATAATCCAAGAACTGAATAAATTCCAAGCACCAAAGTTAAGAGAAAGTTCCTAATTTTAACTCTGCGTAACAACATGCACGGTGTTACCTCCAACTGCATAGTTTCTTCTTGCCATCTGACTTCTGAAGCATAACTTTTATGTTGAGGTGATGGAGGAGAAGAGTGTTCTATTTAATTTGACTGTATGCTTCTGCTAGTACAACTTTTGGAAAATGTAGTACAAAAGTATAGTATTCTAAAGAGCTCCATGAAAAAGAAGAAAGATGGTGATCCAGCCTTATTTGGATAGCTAAGGATAGAATGCATAACCACATAATATATTTAGATTAGCAGCTATAGCAATTAGGATCATAGTTACCTTTGATCTCAGACTGGTTTTCTACAGTTTAATTCCACTTAATGCAATGAATTACTCTTGGTTTACACATCTGGGAATAAAATTCGATCTATAATAATTATTACCATTTTCTAACATGGAGGATTGTTATTAGTGGTGTTCAACCCAAAATTTGAGTAAATGCTCTGCTGAAAAGTGTAATATTGTGTCTATGTATGCATAAATACATATGAATATACATTAACAAAATGATGCTGCAATATTGAAGAGTAAGGTTATAAGAGCAGGAATGTATTCAATTTTTAATTAAGGTAGGGCTTATGAAGGTGGATTGCTTTTAATGTTTTATTCCAAGTTCAGAGATGGGATTTTTCAAGCATAAATATAAAATATATAAATATTTCTGAGTCCTTCCTCTCAGAATTCTTCTAGGTCCCTAAAATATATACTCTACCCATTTGGCAGTGGGCCATGCAACATCAAATATAATATCCAGAGTGATGAAACTAAACAATTACTGTTGTGAATGCATCTTTTCTGTTAGGAAATAAATTAACTTGTGCCATAATTGCTGCCAAATGTGTTTTATAGGCAATATCCTTCTCACAGTGAGGTCAACATTTGTGACACAGATAGAGCAGCATCGGACTCTGATTTCATTTGCTAGGTCCTGTTTCCATTACTATTTTAAAAGACTGCATACCCAACCGTGGTCTGATGAATGATTTAACGGACATATAGCCTTGGTTTTGGTGCTCCTGCTATTTTTCTAAAGACCTGTTTTCTGAGTTTATTTCTCCCTCATGTTTTCTAATAAATTTAAGCAGTATGCCACTCACATTAATCGCTGCTATTTTACCAGCAGGAAGTAAATCAGGAAGGCAGACATCCAATATTGATACTTCTACCATGAGTATATTATAAATTGGCTTGAGAAATGAAATATTACTGGAGATTAATACTGGAGAACATAAAATATTTTTTTTTTAGTTCCCCTTCATCTTCTCCTTAAGAGTCCTTTCTGACAGAATATTATATTATGGATTTTGTGGTCATAGCAGTCTTTTGAAGAAAGCTTATATTTTAAAAAAGTGCTTGCAGTTTTTATTTAAAATCGTGTAAATAAATGTACGGAGATATATATTTCAATTTGTAAACACATTTAGACTTGAAATCCAAAGTAGATTCTCTTTCCTCACATTTTAAGGACATTTTAAGGACAGCATCTCTCAAAATTACACAACATTAATGGCCACACTACTTAGGCTAACGAAGCCATGACATAAAGATTGCGTGTCACTGTACATCACCTAATCCACCCTGGGGAATCATCAATACTTTGAGATCCTCTTTTTCTGCAAAGGGGTTGGAGAGGTACCGTGGTTTCCTCATTGTGGAATCATTGAAATTACTATCTTTTTGCCCTACTTTATACCACTTATGGCAAAAAGAAGAAATGAGTACATACTAATTGCTGATGTCTTTCTAGTTATCTCTCTAAACCTATTAGCAGGTTTAGAAAAACCTGCAGAAACCACAAGACCACTAGTGTACTCCAACCCTTAATAGTTTGCTTTAGTATTTGCTAGAACCGTGTCTGCATGACTCTTCATCAGAGTCATCTACTACTGTGCATGAGAGCTGCTTGTGTTACTGTGATGCAAATTCCTGTTACAGATGTGTTGTACGTTTGCTGAGAGGGCTAGGTTTGTGGCTACGGCTATGCTAGTATAATTATACCCATGCAAATATTTTTAATACAGGCAAAGCCTAAGGTAGCATGATATTTTGAACTTCAGTAGGTATGATCTACTTAATATATACTTCAAGGGACTTGACAAAATCTGAACATAATTGAAAATGCAATTCTACTTGAGAATAGAGTTTGCATGTTAAAAAATTATCTGAATGCTATATCGCACACAAACACAAATTGCACTGGGAAGAACTATTACACAGCTGATGTTACATATCAGGAGTAAAGTGCCATTGCACCTAATTTTGACCTGTTTTTTATCTCCAAATAAGCTTACTAGAGTTCCTGTATTTTATTTCAGTGGGATGCCATGGTTAAAGCCTGAGCAAGAGAAAAAATAACAATAGCTGTCTGCTTTTGCACTTAGCTAACCTACTGTGGCTCACTTATTGAACAATGATACGTGCAAACAACATGTACCTTGTTTTTCAGATTTCATTCTGGATTCAATAAAGGCTCATGTAACACAGAAAGCCAGTGGGACTGTTTATAGAACATTCAATGTCCTAGCTATAGCAAACAGAGCATCTATATTTGATTTAAAAAACCAATATGCTCACTGGCACACACTGGAGCAAACAATGCGACCTGTGAATAAAATCTTGAAAATTATTTTTTCTTAATTAATAAGTGGAAGAATGATTCTTAAACAGCTGTAATTACATGCATATTTTAATATACAGCAGAGGAAAAAGTAGCTAATAACTTGCAGTTCTTCAATCTGTCAAATGTAATAAGCAAGCGAAATATTGTTTGGAGGGTCAACTTTTTTCAAAAGTTAATCTTCCAAATTAAAAAAAAAAAAATCAATGCAATGTACAAAGAGCTGCATTTCTTAACGTTTACATGCTAAAAATTCTGCTTGTGAAAGTGTTTGTACCGGGATTGCATTTACTGATCCTCTCTCAAATAAATAGGGCAGCATTCCATTCTGTCTCTGAAACAGTAACTTTCTTCAAAGTGCTTGTGGGACAAAAAAAACCTCCGAACAACTATCACTTGAATATGATGACGCTTGCAGTTAAAATACATTCGGAGAAAGAACCAAACCAAATCAAAAAGCCAAGCAAGATGAAGAGCGCACCAGCAGAACAGCCCGGGTTGCGTGCCCGCTGCAGGGTGTTACCTCACTCGACGAGGCCGCCCGAGCACATCCACCGCAAAGAGCCATCTCCTGGCAAGGGAAAGGGGAGACCGTGATCCTGGCAACGTTCGCTAAGCGAAGCAAAGTTAAAAAGCAGCAGAATACTTCCACTTTTTGCAGAACTTTTTTTTTTTTTTTTTTTTGGCCATTGCAAACAGTCTAGCAGTATGTGCTTTATTCTTACGATGTTCATACACATGTGAAATGTACACAGCATCTTGTGTTCTTCCAGTTAAAAACAGTCACCAGCTGTTGCTTAGAGGGAAAATCATCCTTTTTTTAGCCCTTCATGATGACCTTCTTCATCATTTTCTCTAACTTCATCATGGGTTATTCGTTGGTTTTGGTTCTCTTTTTACCATTCCCAAACATTACCCGTTCTCCTCCGCCCCAGCCCAGGCTCCTCTTGTCGAGCCAGCAGGAGGGCAGCCGGCGGCTCGCGCGGCAGAGGGACGGGGCGGCCCCTCCGCGGACGCCGGGCCAGGCCCCGCCGGGCGAGGCACGGCCCGCCTGGGGGAGGCAGGGGCGAGCGTGCCGCCGCCGCCGCCGCCTGCATTTCAGGAGCAAACCGTCAGCCCGGGAAGCCGGGGACGCAACACCAGGGCAGCCCGGCTCCTGGGCGTCATGCCGGGCAAGGCGTACGCTCCGCGGCTCGGCCCCTGCAGCCGGCGGGGGAGAGAAGCTTTGATGGAAAGGCTGCGACTCCCCAGGGAGGGAGCGGGCCGGGAAGCCCTCCAGTGTGCCCCCCAGCACCCTTCATACCCCCGCCCCCCCCTGTGCGGATGGGCCCGCAGTCCCGCTCCCCCGGCGAGCAGCCGCCCGAGCCAGCCCCGGGGGGCGCCGCGCCGGGAGACCCGCCGGCGGGGGGGCCGCGCCTGGCCGGGCCAGGGCCGGGCCGCGGGGGTGGCGGGGCAGGATTAGGTTTCAGGCCGCCGGGGCGTGCCTGAGCGCGTTTCCCCCGCGGCGCGGCTCGGCGCCGTTACTTGGGGGTGGGAAGGGCGAAGGCGGAGAGCGGGGCCGGGCCGCGGGGCCCGCCGAGCCGCCAGGGTAAGCGGGGCGCCGGGGTGCGGGGCGAGCCCGCTTGTGTCGTTCTGCGGGGGTACGGGCAGGGCGGGGAGGGGCCCGCGGTGTCGCTGGAGTTTTGAGCGGCCTTTTAAAACGTATTTATCTGGCGAAGTTTGTTTATTGTTTTTCTGTTGACCCACCGGGTTTGACGGGGGGGCGGTTGGAGGAGGAGGGAGGCCGTGGAGCCGCGGGAGGGCTGAGCCTGTTGGTGTCCCCGTGCCCCGTCCCCCCCGCGCCCGCCCCGGGCCGAGCTGTCCGCGGGCGGCTGGGAGCGGCGCTGGGGGCCGGGCCGCGGCTCCGGCCTGCCGCGGGCGGGCGGTCCGCGCGCGCGGGCGGCCTGGCGGGGAGTCGTCCTCCGGTAAACAAAAGCCGAGCCTCCCCGGCTGCCGCTGGGAGCTGTGCTCCCCCCCTCCTCCCTTTTTTTACCCCTAGCGGGAATGTTCCATGCCGAGGGAGGTCTCCTAACCTGCTGCCGCCACAGACCTGCGGGCCGGGGGGGTCTCCAGGGCGCAGCGGCCCTCGCCCAGCGCTCGGGGCCGGCGGCGTTGAGACTCGCTGGGAGCCTGAGCTGGCCCAGCGGCCCGAGCGGGGCCGGCGGTTTCCTCTGCGGCGGCTGTGCGGGCTCCTGGCGCAGCGGCGACCGCTAGTCCCCGGGTGCCCGTGCCGGTACCTGTTGCCGTGCCGGTGTCGGCACTTCTCGCAGATCCGGAACCCCTCTGTAGCTCTCCAGCATCCCCCCGGGGCCGCATTTAAACGTGACCGTTTTGGCGGAGTGGAAGTGGAGGGGCGAGGCTCAAGCATCAGTTGTGCTGTTTGATGGGTCTAGTTGTGCAAAGGGTCTGCTTTTTGGGATGATTTGTTTCTCGTGTGGTGGTCCGCCTTGCTGCCAGGACCTCCCTACATTACTGGAAAGAGGAATAGGAAGAAAGGAAAAAAAACCCACAAACCCCAAAACCTCACGAAGACGGCCGTTTGAACTTTCAGAGATTTGATTTGCCGTTCAGCTGAACAGTGATGTGTTCTTTTTTTTTTTTCCCCCTCTTCATTCGCTTTTGTAAACACTGCTTCATCCCTTTATATTTTTGCTCCTTAACACATGCAGAGGATTGCGTTAGTATAAGCTGTGGAACAGAAAATGTCATTACTGGCTGTGGTGCCAGAAAGGATAGCAGGAGTCTGTTGCTGCAGCTGGAGCAGAGCCGTGATTTACCGTAATTAAGCTGAAGGGTCTGAATTCTGCCATTGCGGAAGTCTATTGTGTAATGCCTTGTGGTTTCCATATCTACACTGCATTTTCCAAGATAACAGCAACTTGTTGGGAGGGAAGAATGTAAACTGGAAAAGGGGAAAGTGATGAAATATTTTTGGGAAATGTTACTTGATGCTCTTGTGTAAACGGAAAGTACTGTAACATTAGAAGAAAAGAATGCAGAATGAAACTAAGGACATACATCTGCCTTAACTAGCTACAGTTTTTATGACAGAGAACGTCACCATTTTTTTTTCTTTTCAAAATTGTTACCCGTTTTTAGTATACATATTTTTTTATTGGTCTGTATCTTTTTAACAGCAATATGCATGCAACATTTAGTGATAAGCACTGGTGTTTCTAATGACTTCCTTTGTGCTTTCAAGAAGCTTTTTCATCAGGAACGGGATACGTTCTCCGCTCTCTTCGCACAAAAGTGTGCTAGGAAAGTTAGATCAGTATCAGCACTAGGGAAAAGAGAACTGCACTACTTACATACTAATGGACCATCCTTACATTCCATCTGGCTCTGTGTCTGAATTCTTCAGTGAGGAATGCCATACAACTTTTCAGTTGTGCAAATTTCTGTAAATGGTTTTGTTTTAATAGATAACACTTTAATCACTGTATTGAGAACCATTATAAAGACGTTTTAAACCATTTGGTCTGTGTAAGAAAATTTAAAATTCTGTGGAGTGTATCCAGTATATTCCTGATTGGCTTTGTATTTGAGCACCCTACTGAAGCAGTTTAAGCGCATACGATGCCATGCTGGCAGTATACTGTATCATCATTGGTAAGGATGGTTTTATTTCATTTTTGGCATTCACAACAAGTCAATATATAAATACGCCATTTTGTTTTCAGTGCCGCCTTTTCACATAGAAATTGCTCTGAAGGAGTGTTGGTTGCTGCTTATGGAATAATTGGCCTAGGCATTTCATTGGAGTATTTACTTTGCAGGCTTTTCAGACCCTGTCCTTGCATCTGAGACACCTTGCACCACAGTCTTGTTACATGCTGTAATGATTCTCTGCATTATTTGCCCATTATTGTCACAATATACAATGATAACTTTGTGTTCTCAGTTTGTAAGGAAAATGGTGACTCTTCATTGAAGCTTGCTGGTGACTCTTCGTTGAAGCTTGCTGGCATCTGTTCAGTGGGGCTTCGTATTTATTCATTTATGTGTGCTGTTGTCACCTCTGTGAAGAATCCAGTATTGATGAAGAGGTGCAACTGTTGTAGGATCTATGTTTCATCAAGTTTAACTGAGTTTAATTAACATGGTAATCAATTGCTTATGCTGAAAACTTAAAGAGGCAACATTAACCGTGCGTGGGTTTCGTACATTAATTCAGTGTATGTAGTGTCACATATATTCTGCATATACTAGAAAGCTGCTTTTCAGTTTTTGAAGCTGATCCTGTATTTCAAAAGTTAAAAGAAAGTGATTCCAGTTAATCTCAATTTAAAATATTTACTGCAAGATTTTTTTTTGTGAACAGATGATCTGTTAGTTTCCTTAACCGAAACTCCCCCAAAAACCTCACCAGAAAAAGTTCCCCTACTATGTTGTTGTTTTTGTGATACTTTTTACAAAATGCTTTTGAATACCGTGTATCACACATGTTTATCAGTATGTGAAGGCATTAAGTATAGTTTAGGCCCATTTCCAAGTTGCAATTATAACTTGCACATGGTCTAATGTGGACATTGTGCTCATGTCGGCCTCCTTACAGTGTTACCAAACATTCTTAATCAAGCACAAGCGAACAGGTTGCTTGTTCATCCAAAAGCATTGTACGTTGCCTTAATACATTAGTGTGATGTGGACAGAAGCTTAAAAATAGCCAAATGTTCAAAATCCTATTTTCATATTTGCTTCAAAATACATAATGCTGTTCAGCTCTATCAGTACTTTAACACACAGAGCCACTACTGTCATTTTTTTACATCTTTTTTATGCATTCAGCATTGTGCTAAATTTCAAGAGGGTAGTAATGTCACTTTTCAAACAAAAGACTGCTTAGACTGCTTACAGTCTTAATATAGGCTGTGCATTAGTTTTTGAACTGCCTTTTTATTTCTGCTTTGGATGTTTCAGAGCAGTTTTTCATTAGCATAGCTTTTAAATGTAAATTTCAGGCTTCTCATGCTTGCCTGTTACATTCCAGGTAGTCAGTGGAAATCTGCTTTGTTTAATGTGGAACAGTGTACGTTAATTTTGCTTTTGTATTAAATCCTTAATATGAATGATTTCTCTCTTCTGTCATGCAGAAGCACGCAGATGCCAGTGGTAGTCTAGCCTTTTTTCCCTGTCTTTCTTCCTTTCCATTTTTTGTTTTTGTTCATCCCCCTTTCCCTGTTCGTCGCTGCTCTCCAGCATTTACTTCCATACCCTTTCAGCGCAGGCTCACGTATGCGTATCGCTTTCATAATGAGTAGTGAAGGCTATACCAGTCAGGCAACAGTTGTCAAATCTTTGTAATATTGCTTATAATCCTGGAAAGTGCTGTATGCAACAGCAAAATCGCCTTTGTGACAGTGGAAGAATACATAGAAAAGTGTGAGATCTTCCAGTTTACCATGAATGATTTCAGCTGCCTTTATATTGACAAGACTCCCCCCGCCCTGGAGTTCAGGGATCATCTTAATTTTCTTCCTGGGGATGGTAGCCAGCGTGAGAGAGCTAACTGGGCGAAACGGAAGAGCTCCTGGAAATTGCAGGCAAAGCAGAAGGTTTAGCAGTAATTAGTATCTTCCACATCCTGTGCGGTTTGGTTTCCAGTCCCATGCCAGGCAGTGCCAACACAACGTGCCGGTTTGAGTGAGTGCCAGAAAGCAGGGGAGGGAAATGACACAGGATGAAAATTGAGTTCAAAAGGATATCTCTAGCCCAGCCAAATCCAGGCACAGGTGTTGAAATTTAGATTAGGAGTTTTGAAATACTCATTTTCGCAGCTGTAAAATGCATGTTGTGATTACTGTGCTGCTTAATTGAAAACGATTTAGTTTTAATCTCAAGCAACTCCTAGCCAATGTTTGGGCCTACAGATCGCTCTTAAGATAGACGTTTCCTTTGTATCCTCGGAGCACTTGAAGTAATGCAGGAGCTACAGGGCAAAGCCTATTACTGCGTTTTCTATCTTTGGCATCGCATGTTTGCTAATCCAGTGCTATGAGCATTAGTTTGCAGGGTATTATATGAAGTGGCTTTGTGAAATACTAGATGGAGTATCTGTCAGTGAAACGGAGTAAGTTTCTGTGTAGGAACTACATGATCAGGTGTGAAAGAGTAATCATTGGAAATGGGTCATCTTTCCCTTTTCGTGAACGTTTTGGCTGTGTCGCTAAGTAGCTAGCATAGTTGCAGTGAAAAGGAGGCATAAATTTGCATGCAGCATAAATTTCATGTCTGTTTTTTAAAATTATGACACCTGTGGATTTTAGTGTTTTAGGAACAGGCACAAAGAAACCAGAGCTGCAGCATGCCAACTGTTTTCTGGCAACTGACCTTATAGAAGAAGGGTAGCATAAAGACTGGAGAAATGTGTATATAACACATTTTTGTTTGTTAGCACGGGAAGAATCAAATTTCAGAAGTGCAAGTTGGAAAAAGATCAGCTTTAACTTTTCTGCATGCTTTGGTAGAAGATGACATGTTTCTCACCGTGTACCTGTCTAAAATACTTGCATTTTCTACTTTCCTGTTACAAGACAGGAGGAAAAAGAGAAGGGTTTTTTTTTTTTTTTAAGGAAAAAAAGCGCCACATCTTTCAGGTGCCTGTGTGTTTAAAAACTTGAAAGTGAATTTAACCTGCTATTTGTTTAAAAGTACTTCCTCAAATTCCCAGTAAAAAAGTCTAACTCGGTCAGTCTGTGTTCTTATTACTGTGATACTAATGAACTTTAGCAGTGAAATACAAAAATAGTTAAATCCACTTTGAGCTAAGCTAGTAAGCTCTTTGAGGCGGGAACAGGATTTGTATCGTATATGGAAGGCCTGGTTTTGGCTTCAGACTCCCGTGATGGAGACTGCCAGGAGAGTGCAAAAGGAGAGAATCGGAACTAAACTTCCCATTTCTGCATCTAGAAGTCTGTGATAGCAAATGATACCCTTACACCTTTCAACAAATAATCATGCATGCCTCCATGCTTCTCCTCGGGGCATTATTGTTAAAATACCTAGAAGCAAGCTGGTTTAAAGGCCAGGAGTTGGAGCTGTAGTGGGTGGTGCTGGTTATGGGCATTTCTCTGTGGTGCATTTTGGACAGATGTGCAGTTGCTTCCGCTGTCCTTCGGCTGTGTTAATGTACCACTAAGCTGGTGCTGACAGATCCCGCTAGTTAGCATGGATGTGGCACAGCAGGAGCAGAGTCACGTGGCTTTTCGCCATTTCAGACTGCGTGCAGAGTGAACAGGGGTCATCTTGGACTGCGACATGTAGAAGTGCTGACATGCCTAGATGCATTGCTTCTGCGTCAGAGTGAGTGTCCTGAGGGAAAACATCCTGATGGCAATTTTGGTCTTGCTCCTGCTTAGTGCTACAGTCGACGAAAGCATTAAGCTGGTCAGCTGAGGAGGGATTTCCTGCTAATATAAACACAAAATAAGGAGAATTAAAAGAGTTAAAAATGGATTTGCTGATGCTAAGATAGCTCTGGAGCAGTTTTCCTACCTCTAAGGCATGAGTGAATAAATAGTAAATAAGTAGAAGGTGTAAATGAGTGTCTTAGCGGAGCTATGGATGTCTTTTCATTGCAAATTACATGGGATCATCTCCATCTATAGAGTATGTTTAGGACTTGTGTCTGCTTTTAGAAAGCTTCCATTATAAATCATCAGGGTTTGTACCTCTGGGATTGCACAAAAACAGTAGTGACCTTGTCCATTCTGTCACTTGTAAAAACATGACTTTCATGGCACACCGAGAATGAGATCTTAACCAAGTTAAATCATAATGTAAAGCAATATCCAGCTGCTCCAAAAGATACAGGCTTTTTACAGCTGCCTCTCTTCTTGAGATTCTTAGGAAGCTAAAGTAGAACAACAGTAACCTTCTATTTTTCCTGATTAGTTTCCTCAGAAGATGAGAGTTGAACGTATGCTATGTGCTTGTGCATGTACCGCTGTGATAAACAGGATCATGGCACTGAAATGACTGAAAAATACTCCACATCTTTTTTTTCCGCACAGTTCTTCGGTTGCATCCACAACACAGCCCCAAGAGTAGTTGTAGAGGAGGAACTGGAATGGTGAAATGGGAAAGAACTGCTTTGTTTGGCATTGCCACTGAGAAAAACACCTGTGAACATGACATAAATGCCTCTATTTGTAAACAGGGGCTCAGAATAGAAGAAGTGATAGTAATTTGTTAATCTAGAAGGAAAAACTGTGAGTGATTAAGGTTTGGGGAAGCTAGCTTCCTTCATAATGTTTAAATAATCTCATCCAGCCCTTCCTATGTAAAACAGAAATTTTTTGTCTTGTTTTTGTAGAGTGACAAGGTGAAAACACAAGATACTTGGTTTGATTTTCGTATCTGGTAATCATGTGCTGGGATTTGCCTTGCCAAGTGAGAAAACAAATTCATAAAGGCTTGTTTTTATTTATTACTGATAGCATAATTTGGATCATGGAATAAGGTTACTTTGACAAAGTCAGATTCAAAGGGTTTGAATGTCTGTCCCTAAGTGGTACATTGTCCTAAAAGGGATGACCAGCGATTCTATACCAATGCATTGGTAAATTCAAATGCAATTATATACGCTGATATGAAGCCTCAGGCATATCAAAACTAGGGAATGCTTGGCGACGGAACTTGAAACCATTTTAAAGCCATTTGATTTGGGTTTTCTGCAGAAACGGCAAATAATATAGGCTTGTCAAAATGTTCATCCTCGCTTGTGTTCCTTCTAAGTGAATCTATGTTAACACCTGTTTTCTTGCATTTATTGTGAGGATTGATTCACGTTTGTCCTGCTCAGGTTCTAGAACTAACGGTCCTGTTGAATTTTAGTTAGGCTGTCTTACCCAGAGATCTGTCAACACCATTCCTTTCCCTGTTTTTCTCTGAAGTTTCAAGAAAAAGTAATTTTTCCTGAGTGCTTAGAGATCACAGGTCTCTGCATATTGGTAAGCTCACCAGATTCAAGTCAGGATGCTATACTGAAGTGCTTTCCTATTATTAAGAAAACAAAGACACCATTGTGAAAAATAAGACTATAAAATGTACAGCTCAGTTCACCTACCTGTAGTAATATTTGAACTCCTCACTTTCCCTCAGCTGTCCATCTCCATCTAATGTATTCTGTCACTACAAATTTCTGAGCAATTGCAGACACACTGTTGGAAAAAACCCAAACAACCAAACCCCCAAAAAGCAACAAGAAAGAATAAGCAAAGCAATTTCAGAATTTCTTCCTCCCAGTGTAGAATCTCCTGCTTGGAAGCTCAACGCTGGTGAAAACCCAGCCGTCATCCAGATCCGAAGTCTCAGTCCCAGTAGGGGTTAATAGTGGAGGCTGTGGTGTGAGAGTCCTGCAAGCCTGTGTGGCATGAAGCCTTCGTGACTTATGTGACTTTTCTTTTTAAGAGGTGACTTTAAAAAATGTGCCATGGCTCATATGGCACCTAAAATTGTCAACATAAGAGCTTGAAAACTGATCCCGCAGGGAATGTTTTTTATGAATCACTGAAAAGGAAAGCAGTGAAATTGTGTAAACTAGCAGTGACAGCTATGATTCATAGGTTCTGATTAAAGCAACACAGGACATGTTGTGCAACAGTATGCAGACAGCAGTTTTGATATGGAAATGCAAAAATATTATGAAGTATGTTCCTAAAAACAATTTTCAGGCAAGTTTTAACCCTCAAAGTGATGCAGAATATGGTCACCTCTGAGGTTATTTTAATTATACAAGGAGATAGGGTTTTTGTGGATTGTTATTTTGCAGGGCTGTTTCTTTTTCAGAAGTCAAGCTGCTGCTGCTTCTTCAGAGCCTAGTGCTTCTATAAATATGACCCTTTTCCCTTTCTGTTATTTTTCAGGGAAGTACTGTATTTGCTGCCTCTTACCATTATTGGAATAGAAGCTGAGAAGCAGAAAACATGTTGGAAACAATTGGTAATTTTTTTTTATTTGTATCACTATATTTTTGTGGCCATATCAAGTGTGCATGATAGATTTAGGACATTGGTACATACTCCTGAGAGAGGAGTAAAAAAAAGTCTACTGGGCTTAGAAATACATGATGTATTTGGGTTTTTGTATTTTGTGTTTGAAAACAAAAGGTGTGTCATAATTTGTTTGCTGTATTTAATTTTTAGCCTGTTGTCTTGATTTCATTGTTTTAATCTTAAAAAAAGTTCTTGTGAAAAAGATGAATGTTTTTGATAATGGCTGTTTTTGTCACTATGTCTTTACAGTGGTCTGTAGCCACAGTTCCTATAACTGAATTTTAATGAGGGCTCTTTCAATTTTGTAACCTAGTTCTTGATGGACAAAAATGTGTTTTTCATTGGTTTTGTGCTTTGCCTCTGACTTCCTGATTCATTAGACATGCTTGGGCTGGGATTTTTTTTCAGAACTGAACCATTCAAGTCCTCTGTACTTTGAACAGTAGAGAGGGATACATTTAAACCTGTTACCTGCTTCTATGTGGCTGTTTCTAAACTGCTACTGATGAGGAATGATTATCGCTACAGATACACATCGGGCCCTCCAGGCCATGGAGCGCTTACAGGCAAAACTTCGTGATCGAGGTGATGTTGCAAACGAGGAGAAACTGAGCTTGTTAAAATCAGTGCTGCAGAGTCCTCTTTTTAACCAAATTCTCAACCTTCAGACTTCTGTTCAACAACTGAGAGATCAGGTAGGAAAAACAGCCTCACAGGCACCAGAGAAAAATTGCTAAGAAGGTGCAAAAATGTGTGTGTCCCATGTGTGCGTCCCTGCATGTTGAACAGTGAAATCAAATATCTAAATTAAATGTCTGATGTAAAGCGTCAGGGAACTGAGGGGGACATACCCATTGACTTTTCTGGGCTTTGTTGAGGTCCATAGTTTGTGTATGTGTTTTTTTATGTATATGCTTGTCACTTCACAGCGTGTATGGTAGGGAAATGGTGATACTGGGTGGAGAATTAACATAAGGCTGGCTGTCTCTGTGCTTCAGAAGTAACATGTTTTGGATGAGGTCTTAACGATATTTTTCCTAGGCGCTTTCTATTGCTCTCTTGTGTCTTACCCTGCTAAAATGAGAATATGTAAGGGAAGCTGTGGAATCTTGACTTCAGAAGGACGGGAAGATCTGTTTTTTTTGTATAGGAATAAAAGATCAAAGAGAAGCGAGAGCTCCGACCTCCTTTTTTCTTGCTCAGGGTTTTAAGTAAAAGTATTACTTTTCTGCATGTCTTTGGTGAGGGTGAGAAATTGGGCAGCAACTCGGCTATACTGACTTGAATACTTATTAATATAATTTCATTTCCTTGTTGGCAGAATAAGAACTTGAAGGATTAAAAAGTAGTTCAGTAACTGGATTAGGACTGAACTGTGTATCTGGCTTTGCAAATAGTTGTTCCTTTTGACTCCTGTGAGGTAGACAGCTCTGTGGCTGGTATACAGAAATACCAAAGCGGGAGGATGCAGCCCCTGCACACTGACCTTATCATCAGAGTGGAGCCACATCTGGTCTCTGACTGGAATGCGGCTGGTGGGGAATCCTCATGATCTTGACGCGACTTCAGCTGTGTGGCAGAAGAGCACAATCTACCCCATAATTGCTTTTTGTGGATCATCCTGATGCTATTTTGCACAGACAAGGAGTAAGTTGGAATGGTGTCTACAATGCTATATGTGACCATGTTTTTCAGATTTTGTATGTTTGGTGTGTGGAGACTTGCTGACTTTGGAGTGATTTTTAAAAAAATCTATGACAAAAAGCTGTTCTGAGGGTTTGTTTGCTCTACTATTTGAAATGGAGAATTTAACAGTGACATCCAGAAATTATGTCAATTATGTGGTTATGTCTCTGGGAACATGTAGTGAGAAACGGAAGTATGCCTGAAGCACACTGGGAATTTTGTGAAAAAGCAAATTAGATTTTAATTTCCAGATGTTAACTGTGTGATGTTGAAGGATGCTTCTCTTTTTAAATAGTCACCTAAATTAGTAAAGCAAAGTACCTGATCCTACACATGGGTAATTTCAGATGTGTATTTTTTAAAAAGGAAATAATAATTTTGCCTTCTGCCCTAACTCTGCAGGTTTATCCGTGCAGTAATTTTAGCGGCCTGTGCATGTTGCAGGCTGTACATCTAGTCTAGTTGACAGAGGAGCTACTGGGATGTGAATTCCCTTCTTGGCGCATGCTTATATGAACACTTCCACATGCAGATGTATGTTTCTGGCCGTTCTTAGATTTCAGTCAGCTATTCAAAAAGTGTCCTGTGCTTTCTCTGTGGAATCATTTCTTCCCTACAATATAACATGAGATTGTCTGTCTCTGCTTTGCTTTATTTAAATGTTTCTAAGTTGTATTGAAACAGGACAAAGAATAAAATCATGAAGTAGGCAGCTATGTTTAAAAAATTGTATTTCTTGGCATTTTCAAAGGCTCAGTTTTGTTCAAGTACACCCTTTACATTTCTTTTTGTGGCTGGGAAGGCAGTGTGCTCTTGAAACTCTTAAACTACAAGTTGGTGAAAATTGCAAGGCATGTGAATAGTGACCAGGCTTTCAGCCAAGCCATGCCAGAGTGAGGAAGGAGGCAAGTTGTTTCCCAAGCACTTGCAGTCAGAGCTGTGTTTGAGACAGGATGACAAGTGGTGCTGAGCTGTGCAGTTGATAGGTGTTGCAGGCTCTACCCAGTGAAGACTAAGATGACTGAATTTTTTTTGATGTTTCACAATGAGCTGCACTGAAAGTTTAACGAAAGTCTGTTTCTTCACAAGGTGAACTGTGACAGTCTGTTAAACTGTTCCTGTGTTTTTAAATAGTTATGAGTTTTTAAAGAGCTGCAAGACTATTGCAAAATTCTCAGGAGAAGGCCATTTTTGGGGAAAGTATAGGTTGAAAGAGAGGATGGGGGCAGAGTAGCAATAATGGCAATTTACTTTCTAAGTCAAACTGATTCCTTGCATGCATCCCAGCAGAAGTAGGCCATTAAGTGAGAACTACTTGTGGACCTGTTATTGGCCTCAATAAATTTGAGGATAAGAAGTATTCCTGTTTTGAGGCACTGTGTCTGGAAGGCACAGAGATGGTAGTGAGAGCCCTGTCTTTTGTTTGTGCAATGAGCCTGGAAAATGAGCTAGCAAATCTTGTAAATATCTGTCATGTTTTCCTAGCAAAAAATTGGATGCAAATGTACAGTTTTAGTAGACAAATATTCCTTGCATTCCAGTGAAAGTTACTACCATTTTTTTACAGTGTAAAACAGCAGACTTCCTTTTCTTTCTTCTCCTACAAATAAGAGATCTTTTAAGCACTAAAAGATCTGAAAAAGTGTGTGTTTTTGCATGCATGGAGGTGTTTCAGAGTTGCTGTCCCATTTCCTTAAAGGTTGTGTGTGTTAATTGGGAATTGATCCCCTTCAGTGTTGGTGTGTGCTTAACAAGAGCCTTTTGAGTTTGCATGTGTGTTACATGCAGTGGTGTGGACTGAGTGGTATGTTGCCTCATCTGGATGTTGGTGAGGCACGATGCTGAAGTCAGCAAATCTGATACTTTGGTGTTTATTAAAGGTTTTTTTTCTTAAATGAGCAAGCAGGATTTGTTTGCACTGCAGATCTGTCACTGTGAAGTTAAGAACTGGAGTGGGAAAAGTCTAGGGATGGCAAAGGGATGTTTTTTTGAGAATTACTGTCTTGACTTCACTAGGTGAGCGCTGAAGGAACCAGGCTTTTTTCTGCCTCCTAGCATCCTTATATTCTTCAGTGAATGCTTCTTTTCTCATGCTGAGGAGCAGTCTCATTTGAAGATAAGGGAGTTACAGATAAGAAAAATAGAAATTGTGACGTTTTGAACTTTTCAGTAGTATTTTCTTTTCTTTATAAAATATTTTGGAGAAAATACTCAGACCATGCTGGCAGTCCTCTTCCTCTTTCTTTCCTACTTGTCTCTCCCTTGTCTACCTCCTTTTCCCCTCCTCCTCCTGTCCCCACTCCAGGGTCTGCCAGAAAAAAATACCCTTCCCTTGGCTGGGCTGCATTCCTCAGATTTTTTTTGCTTGTGAGTTTGACCGTAGCCACTTCGTTCACAATACAGTAGTGTGGAAGAGTCCTCCCACAGCGCAACATGTGCTGGGTTGCATGGAATAGCTGGGTGTCAGTGCTAGAGCACATTTAGCGAAGAAGTGGAAAAACTGTGTCCTTTCATAGTGCCATACACTCACTTAGCTCTGTGGCTTGTGCAACTAGAGGAGACAATAACACTGTTCTGCAACGACGCTGTTTGCTCGTTTGAAAGGAAGTGCTTGTAAGTAATGCTCATTTGGGATCTGCTTCACCCACCCCGAGAACGGAGACGTAAAGGAGCAGTCAGCAGGACAGTGCTGGAGTAACATTGGCACCAGTGCCGGTGCCCGTTCCCAGGGAGCCTGGAGCTGCCACTGCGGCGTGGGCTGCGTGGCTGCGGGAGCGCCTGGCAGTGCTTGGTGCCCGGCGGCAGCTGGCCTGCGCTTCGTCGGTGTCACAGCTGCCCTTTCTGCTACTCATGACACTTGCACTGAGCTGAAGTCAGACTGCCCCGGTGCTTTTTGGCGTCTCCATGGGCTGGAGCTTGGTGGGTGGAGTGCAGAAACACTTGAGTTTGTTCTTGACCAGGTGGAGACCCAGCAATGCCGATTACATTGCTTTAAATGTTGATACGCTTGCAGACGTGGCTTGGGTAGCTCTGTTTTTGATAAAAAAATATTTGGGGCAACTGCATGTAAGCTCTATTTGATTGCATTTAGTGTCTATCTGCACAGCTGTGACTAAGTTTTATCACACTTGGTGGTATTGGTGAATTTTTCTTTTTGTCTTACGCTAAATGACGTCCACATTGCAGGTATTACATACATTAAGGAGAAAGCCAGTCAAGGAAAATCAGCATAAGCCAAAGCATAAAACAAAGCAATATCCATTCATACAGTACATACAGAATCCAGAATCACAGTGCTGTAAAGCTACTTGTTGATCGAATTAGGGTTAGTTTTATTTTTTTATTTTATTACTGTAAAGTAGTGCAGTTTATATGTTATGAAAAATATTTCATGCAACCACAAGGAGCTGAGACTCTTGGGGAAAAAAAGGAGAGTTTTTCACATTTGGAAGGAGGGGCAAGCAACTCAAGAAGAGTACAAGGATCTCGTTAGATCATGCAGAGAGAAAATTAGAAAGGCAAAAGCCCAGCTAGACCTCAATCTGACCACGGTCATAAGGGACAACAACAAAAAAACCTGTTCTACAAATATATGAACAACAAAAAGAGAGCCAAGGAGAATCTCCATCCTTCCATCCCACTGAGAGAGCTGGTGGAGGAGTTTGCCAAGCCACTCTCCATCATTTATCAGCAGTCCTGGTTAACACGGGAGGTCCCAGGTGACTGGGACCCAGTGTGACGCCCATCTGCAAGAACGAGCAGAAGAACTATCTGGGGAACTACAGGCCTGTGAGTCTGACCTCCGTACCGGGGAAGATTATAGAGAGGTTCATTCTGAGTATGCTCACAAGGCATGTGAAGGACAACCAAGGGATCGGGCCCAGCCAGCATGGGTTCATGAAAGGCAGGTCCTGCTTGACCAGCCTGATCTCCTTCTATGACCAGGTGGCACGCCTAGTGGATGAGGGAAAGGCTGTGGATGTTGTCTGCCTGGGCTTTAGTAGACAACATCTCCCACAGCATTCTCCTGGAGAAACTGGCAGCTTGTGGCTTAGACAGGTGTACTCTTCACTTGGTAAAGAACTGGCTGAACGGCCGAGCCCAGAGAGTTGTGGTGAATGGAATTAAATCCAGTTGGCAGCCGGTTACAAGCGGTGTTCCCCAGGGCTCGGTTCTGGGGCCGGTCTTGTTCAATATCTTTATCAGTGATCTGGATGAGGGGATCGAGTGCTCCTTCAGTAAGTTTGCAGATGACACCAAGTTGGGTGGGAGTGTTGATCTGTTTGAGGGTAGGAGGGCTCTGCAGAGGGATCTGGACAGGCTGGATCGATGGGCCGAGGCCAGCTGTATGAGGTTTAATAAGGCCAAGTGCTGGGTCCTGCACTTCAGTCACAACAGCCCCATGCAATGCTACAGGCTTGGGGAGGAGTGGCTGGAGAGCTGCCCACTACAAAAGGACCCAGGGATGCTGGTTGACAGCCAGCTGAAGAAGAGCCAGCAGCATGCCTAGGTGGCCAAGAAGGCCAACAGCATATGGTGCAGCCAGGAGGAGTAGGAAAGTGATTGTGCCCCTGTACTCAGCACTGGTGAGGCCGCATCTTGAATACAGTGTTTTGGGCCCCTCACTACAAGAAGGACATGGAGTTACTGGAGTGTGTCCAGAGAAGGGAGTGAAGCTGATGAGGGGTCTGGAGCACAAGTCTTACGAGGAGCGGCTGAGGGAACTGGGGTTGTTCAGTCTGGAGAAGAGGAGGCTGAAGGGAGACCTCATCAATCTCTACAAGTACCTGAAAGGAGATTGTAGTGAAGTGAGTGTTGGTCTCTTTTACTTGGGACGAGAGGAAATGGCCTCAAGTTGCACCAGGGGAGGTTTAGACTTGATATTGGGAAAAATTTCTTCACGGAGAGAGTGGTCAAGCATTGGAACAGGCTGCCCAGGGAGGTGGTGGAGTCACCATCTCTCGAAGTATTCAAAAATGTGTAGACGTGGCACTTCAGGACATGGTTTAGGGGGCATGGTGGTGTTGGGTTGACGGTTGGACGTGAAGATCTTAAAGGTCTTTTCCAGCCTTAACCATTCTGTCATTCTGTGGTCATCTTTCTAAGATTTCCACTTGTGGTTTATTGCGCTCGCTGGAATGACCTATAGTTCTGTGGTTAGTAAGAATATACACCAATTCTTCTGAGCTTATATGCTATAAGCCTGTATTTTGTGGAGGACAGGGAAGAGAGTGAGGGTTGTGTTTCTGCTTGTAATTGGTCTGGGGATTCTGAGCTTCTACCTTTAGGATCATTGTAAAAGTCATTATAAAACAGAACAGTTAAAATGTAAGTATGTGTGTGTTTCATGAGAGGGGATATTCTGAAAGTAAGTTTTTTGCACACATACATACACAAAACTTTATTCTGTTAATAATTTGCCATTTACTTGTAGAGCTTCTTTTTTTTTCTTGGAGTTTTCACAAGTCAGAAGCCACTTTATGTGAGGTAGGCTTCCTGTGTTGAGCACATCCTCCCTTGAACGTGTAGCTGTGTTTGTTTAAAAAAGGTGTGATGAAAATGAGGTGTTGCTATCAATTGCTGTTGAAGAGGTGATGTTTGGTAATGCATTGTAGCTGTGCTGTCATCACAGTTTTACTGAATATTTGAAGTGAAGCTTTTTAAAGTTCTCGTTAAACTGATGTGGATTGTAGGGTTATTTTTGCTTTTTCCTGCTGTATATAGTATGCAGCACTTCAGTGGTATTTCAACCATCCAAATAAAAACCATCCAGTGTGTTTGGAATAATGAAGTTAATAATTAGTTACGGAAAAATGTCTTACAAAAACATGAACAACATTGTGGTTTGGAAGGCAGAAGGAATCACAGAATAGTTTGGGTTGGTAGAGACCTTTAAAGGTTATCTAGTCCAACACGCTTGTAAGGAGTAGGGACATCTTCAACAAGGTTGCTCAGAGCCCCATCCCGCCTGACCTGGAATGTTTCCAGGGATGGGGCATTTACCAGCTCTCAGGGCAACCTGTGCCAGTGTTTCACCACCCTCGTTGTGAAAAATTTCTTACTTATATCTAGTCTAAATCTACCCTCTTTTAGCTCAAAACTATTACCCCTTGTCCTATCACAACAGGCCCTGCTAAAAAGTCTGTCCCCATCTTTCTTATAAGCCCCCTTTAAGTACTGGAAGGCTGCAGTAAAGTCTCCCTGGAGCCTTCTATTCTCCAGGCTGAACAACCCCAACTCTCTCAGCCTTTCTTCACAGGTGAGGTGTTCCATTGCTTTGATCACTTTTGTGGCCTCCTCTGGACCCTCTCCAACAGGCCCATGTCTTTCCTGTGCTGAGGGCTCCAGAGCTGGACACAGCACTCCAGGTGGGGTCTCACCAGAGCAGAGGGGCAGAATGCCCTCGCTCGACCTGCTGGCCATGTTTATTTGGGTGCAGCCCAGGATATGGCTGGTCTTCTGGGCTGTGGGCACACATTGCCGGCTCATGTCCAGCTTTTCATCTACCAGTGCCCCAAGTCCTTCTCGGCAGGGCTGCTCTCAATCCCTTCATCCCCCAGACTGTATTGATAGTGGGGGTTGCCATGACCCAGGTGCAGGCCCTTTCACTTGACCGTGTTGAACCTCATGAATTTCACACGGGCCCATGCCTCAAGCTTGTCCAGGTCCCTCTGGATGGCATCCCGTCCCTCAGGTGTGTCAGCCGCACCACTCAGCTTGGTGTTGTCTGCAGACTTGCTGAGGGTGCACTCGGATCTCACTGCCTGTGTCACTGGTGCAGATATGAAACAGTACTGGTCCCAGTTTGGACCCCTGAGGGATGCCAGTTCTCACCGATCTCCTTCTGGACATCTGAGTGGGAGAGGTTAGTCAATTTCTGTATGTTTGCAGTGATGTCCTAGCTCACACAAGTATGCAGAAGGGATGAAATGTCAGCCTGAGAAGGTGGGCATTGTATTGCCAGCTTGAACAGGATTTTGTCTATGAAAACATACAGTGTAGAACTAAAATATGAATTGGCCTGGTGCTACTTCTATTTTGGCATTGGGATATGTGAGTTTTGTACCGGAGAGAAAAACATGAATTCCTAAGGAGACTGTCATATCTTAATGGAAGAACTCTTTCAAACTTACCTAGAGAAGAAAATGGTGATACTGGGCACATGTTCACCTGGAAGCTAATGTGCCAGTCATGGCTAGCCTGCAGTTCAAACATTACAGACAGTAAAATGAGCTGCCTAAAGCAATCCTCTGTTAAGCAATACTAGCAGAACATAAACAGAACATAGTACAGGATGGGCACAGAGCTCCTCTGCATTCTGAAGGTTATGCTGTATAGGACATTGAGTAGTACAAGAAGTATTTTAGATTCAGAGAAAGCATATAATACAATTCATCATAAGGGCAATGTGTCAAACTCAATAACCTTTTATTTTTGGCATGTAGCTCTGTTTTTTTTTCCTTGCTGTTTGTGCATACAGGAAAGTGTTTTATTGTATATTAGAGAAAAACAATATAATGATGTAAACACCCTTGGTATCATTCATAATATTCTAAAAATGTCAAATTTTAGGATTACTGTGGCTTGCTTGATCCACTTTTTGTGCATTGAATCATTTTTCCAGTGTTGCTGCCTGCTCCCTACATGTTTCTGTGTCAAGGAATGCTCTAGATACAGGTTAGACATTGACTTTTTATCCAGAGAGAGGTTTCACAGACTGGAATTGTGCCTGTGTTAAGTCTGCACACCAAGTGGTAACATGGAAAGAACTTAATGTGAAATTTACAAAGCAAGGTGAAAGCCTGCATTGCTCACCCTCTGTAAAGCAGAGGGTTTCTAGCTTTCTGTATATCGTCTCAAATTTTGCTCTTAGCATTGTTGTATGATTTTTCTTCTTTTCCCTTTTTTGTCTTAGAAGATGACTGCACACTCCATTCAAAGTGGAGAATTCATGCACAGTTGGTTTTTATAGGACTTACCAGTAATACCAGTGACCCTTCTCCTCCTGCCATTCTGAAAGATGAAACCTCAGGAAGGTCTTGCTATACTAAAAGGGTCCCGAGACAGAGTAATGCTGTGTTTGGAACGGTGCTCAATGAAACTGAAGGCATTTCATGTATTTAATCTAGGTTTAATCGTATTGACTGGAGTCATTACCACTCTCAGCTGCTGAGTGTTGTCTACTTAGTTTGAGGTTACCACTCTATAGGCTGCACTGCAGAGGTTATGTGGGCTCTCACTAATCTACACTGGGCAAAATCAGTAGGTTTTGCTCGTGCTGTGCTGTTAACTTTTTTAGGCTAACCTTCCTGGCTTTGCCTGAGCAGGTGATGAGTTCTGTAGTGACTCCTTCACCAAGCAAGCTCTGAGGATGGTAACCTTCACCAAGAAGGGTAGTTCAGTGCTATTTTCTCCAATGAGCACTACAATTTAGAAAATGAACGTATATCCATGACTTACTAACTTTTGTGGTGTAAGATCCATATACTATGGCTTTTGAGCGCACATGAAAAGTAGCTTGGGTTTGCGCCTCATATATTCTTAGGCTGCTACATCTTGCTGTGGAAATGTAAAAATGTTCTTATATATAAGCAGTGCAAGACTGGCTAATTATAGTGGTGCCAGATACTCTTAAAAACGATAATTTGACCCATAACAATTTTTTGTGAGAAGGAACATGCCAGTGGGATGTATAGGAAGATTTGAAGGTGGAGGAAAACAAGAAATTCACACTCATTGAGCAAGTTCAGTGATATTCTTTTATACATTGAAATGGATGATGCTGGGAGAGTGGAAGTGAATTAACCTATTATATGGACTCATACAGATAAGAAACAGTGTGGCATAGGCTTTGTTTCAAATTCATGCATATAATGTAAGGAGAAATCTTGCGTTCACAGAAGGGCAGAATTTGATTATGTCTCTGGGTGTTTTTACATGTAATGAACTGTGAAACAAGGCTTATCTACCTGTGCCTTACATGGTTGCTGAAATGACTGTATGTTATTAAAGAAAGTGCATGTGTGCACACTTTAGTCATAATGATTTGTTTGAAACATAGACCAAGTGATTCCTCACAAATATGGACAATCGAATGTAATCACTGTGTGATGGAAATCACTAATTTCCAAACATCCTGGTTTTCCTCTTTCCATTTTTTTTATGGCCAAGCAAGCTCAGTGCTGTTGAGGACTTTTCTTCTCAGTGCTGTCTTGCGGTATTTTTTCTGTAACTTGAGGATCTTCCAAGGCACATAAGGTGTTCAACAAACGATGTTTGTTCTATTATATTTTCCTAAAGCCCCCCAGATGAGAAGAAATTGTGTGATGGAGAACAATTGACTTTTTAATGACTGGACTGTTGGGAGAATGATATAATAAACCTAATGGAAGTAGCATGCTTAAACAGTTGAGATTGGTGCAGTAGAGATTTTAGAATACATTTGCACTTTTGAAATTTTTTGTTGATACTTGAAGTTGAAAAATAAGGCTTCAAGGAAGGGGAATCCCAGTCTTTCGTATTGTGCTGCAGAATACTAGAAAATTTTCACTGTAAAACTATGAAAAATATTTGAGGCTGCAATATTGTGGTCCTAAATTGTGGTTAGCATGACAGGCAAGTATGAAACAGATCGATGTGGAGTAAATCGGTGCCTATTAAGAGTCAACAGGCAAGTGGGACAGTAGCCAGTTGAGGGCTCCTGCTTCACCTGAGCTTTATACCACCACCAGCCATTCATTAGATTGGTTGGCAGAGACCTGCTTGGAAATAGGTGATGTACTACGGCTGGGCAAAGTGGAGAATTTTCTTATTTTCTCTCCCTCTCCAAGAGAAGTGTATTGTCAAAGCTGTCTATGTAAAGGTTCATCTGTGGTTTTCAGAAGTCTAGTAATTTTGTATTTATTCATTATTTTGGTATATGTAATACATATAATATCAGATATATATAATATCAATTACTCAGTAATTTTGTATTTAATTATAGCTCATGTAGGGAGTCATGTTGGCAGCCGTAGTGCATAGTGATACAGAAACCCTGATTAGTGAAATTTGCTTCCTACGTAGCTGGTGAGGTTTCTTTCTTTCTTCATCGAAGTACCTGTACTTTTTTTTAATTTTCTTGTAAAATACTTGATTTTTTAAAAAATACTCATACTGTAGAAAAACTGTTCATAATTGTGTTGGAGAACTTCAAGCTCCTATATTGTTATGAACAAAAGAACTTTAGGCAGAGTATGGAAAATAATTTTATGATTATTCTCACCAATGTCTTTCATGTTTTATGCTGATAATTCACAACTTCACAGTGATTATAAATATTAATTTTTATTTTTAGAATGTCTTTAAAATTGCAAATTGGGATTTCAAATATTTTCTAACAAGCAATTAGACTATTATAATGCTTTTGGATAAGGACGAGGTTTCTGCTGTGTCTAAATCTGTGTTGCCATCAATCTTTTACAGGTAAATGTTACATCTTCCGTACATTCCTCTGGTGAATTCCCCCAGCTTCTCCATCATGGTGTGAATATGGGGTCCTTGCCACATAATGAGTCATATTTGTTGGCTCAGCAGAATGGCAGCCCAGCTAATGTGCTAGAAGCATCGATGAGATCCATTACTCCTCAGATTAATGGGAAGCCCTCTAGTGATGACTTTGAGCAGCTGATCAGAAGTATGTCCCAGGTGAGCATGTTACCTGGTAACCACAAAATGTGGATCACTGGTTATCTGGAAAATTGAAATACATGTATGCTTATGTAAAAGCAATTGAGTTATTAAGGAAATCAGAGCTATGTAAAACAAAAATAACCTTTTAATTTGAGGAACAAGTGTTAAGAGAGAAAACAGTTGGAAAAGCAGCCTTGACATTGTCACTGCTGAGTTATTGCCCTTAGCTGGGCAGTGTGCCTCTCACAGATCAGCATGCCATTATCTTTCTGTGCTCATTGTAGAAGTGCTGCTCTGTACATGAGGGAGATGCTTTGTTAGAGCATGCTCTTGTATGCGTAACTAATGAAAGTTAGTTCTGTGACTTGCTTGGAAATCAGATGGAAAATTCCTTTTTGGCCTTGCTACGCATTGTTCTGTAATCTTACTGCTTTCTGGTGGTAGGCAGAAATGGTGTACGAGTCCCTGCAGTGTCTGGAGCTGGGGATGGCCAGGCATATATTCTAGCATTTTTCTAATTAACCTGTAATAGAGCTAGATAGGGGAAGTCGTCTGCTTTTCTCCTGGAGAGCCTTTTGCACAGTCCTACTTTTTCCCTCTTTCTGAAATTCATCCTCTTTTTCTAGTTCTGCTTAAGAGTTGGCCTGTACCTTCTAAAATTTTGTAGAAATATGTCCTAGTTTGGTCACTAGTAAGTCTAAACTCTGTGTATTTAGCTGTTGTTTCCTGATTTCCTCTTCCGGGCTGTGATAATCTTTATTTCTCAAATCTTTCATAATTGCCACTGTTCTGTATGATAGTGAGAAATTGGTACTGAACAACTGTGTTTCAGTTACTAGCTAGTGTAGCCTTGTCCAGCGGTAGCAGTCAAATTAGTACTCATTTCTAAGTTGTTTACCACATGCATTAATGCTGCTTTTCAGTGTTTTTAACATTTGTACCCTTTTTTTTTCCTTCTACTGAACAGGGTCGTCTTGTTGAAACCATCGAGCTTATTAAACCTTCGAGTGGTGGTCTGGGCTTCAGTGTCGTGGGACTCAAGAGTGAAAACAGGGGAGAACTAGGAATATTTGTGCAAGAAATCCAGGAAGGAAGTGTGGCACATAGGTAAAATAACTACAGGAGTATTTTACTGTACCAAGTGTTAACATGACGCTGCAATTTAGTTGTGTTATTGCTGTTGTTTTTGTGGTACGAGGGCACATTTCTCTTGTATTCTAAGCCGTACATCATAGCAGATTTAAAATTTCTTAGCACTACAATATACCTAATGTTGGAACAGGGTGGCATGTGATATGTTCTGAATTTCTAGAAACTACATCTGTATTTTATTTGTGGTTTGCTTATAATATCTCCTTTCCAACAGGGAAAACAGGGAGGTTGCTGTTCTGTGTTGTGGCTTTTAAAGCTGAAATATGGATTTTGCTATCCTTGAATGCAGTGAAAAATGATTTCGTGCAAAAAAATTGGTTGTAACTAGCAGGATTTTTTATTAGGTAGGGTCCCACTGACCAGGTGTGAAATCCAGCTTTTAAATCAAGCAAAGCTTGAGCTAAAGTTGTTGGATTCTTAAAAAAAGATACTCCGCTGATGTTACCAGAAACTCAGCAATAATAACTTGCCAAAAGTATGCTTTGGACTTAGTCCTGATTCCGCAAGTAGCGTTGAGAGAAACAGATTTCTGCTGAAGAACAACCTGACGAAACAAACGAACTCAGTGGTGAATGGCAGCAGCACGGGTTCACTGTGGACTGGTGGGGTGTATCACTGTGTGTGGATTTGCTGATCAGGATCCTGGCCACAGCTGCTTCATGGTGTACCCCGTATGTTGCATGGGGTGGCTGAGTCATCTGGGTGCTATTTCTCACTGTGCTGTAGGGAGAAATTTTCTCATTATTTCTGGTCTGAACGCTGTGCTTTTAACAGAAGGCAGAGCGTGGCCTACAGAGTTAATTCAGTTACGAAAAGTGGCATGCTCTGTGTCATTACAGTTTTTTTTAATCTGCCTGAATTCCACTTTTTTTTTTTCCCTTCAAGTCTTTGCTTCTACTTTTCTTATTCCATGGAGTTCAGACCTATCTTTACTGAATCAGGCCCTGCCTAATTCACTGGCTAGAAGAGAAATATTCAACAACTGTTACAGGGCTCATAAATTATAAAGGCCCTGGCAGTAATAGGTCTTCAAGAGGACTCTGAAAAACAGTTCAAATTCACAAGCAAAAATACTACAGGTTGAAGCTAAATAGTGTTTTTCCTGAATGCTGTTGAGTACCTTGGCTTCTACACCCCGGGTGCTCACAAAAGCTGCTGTAATAGCGATCCTTGTTTTTGGTGCTGCCCTTTGTTTTCAAAGCATTGTCATTTTGGGGTCTTGAAGAAAAGACTCCAGAGTTTTTGCTGTTTTGTTGCAGAAGCAGTGGAAACGGTGGAAGTGGCAGAGGGTAACTGATCTGTGTAGACTTCATACACTTCCTTTGAAGTAGGTCTGGGCAAGGGCTCAGTGTGTAATTTTACAGTAGTGCTTCCCTTGTCAGAAAGTGAAGAATTATTTTTTAATCTATTCAGGGCTTTTTCCCCCCTCATTTAAAAGGGATCTGTTTTATCATTTTCTTTCTGTCTCTCTGCCGCCCCTTCTTTTTTCATACCGCCCCCCCCCCCCCCCGGTTTTGTGCAAAACAAAATTTGTTCCGTAACATCTTGGTGAAAGCATGTTCCACTCCACGGTTTGATGAATATTCAGAATGAGTGTACCGAACAAAGTGGAGCACTTGGTCTGTTAAGCAAGAGGCTCAAAGTCAAGAATAAACATAAGTTCCCAGGCTATGGTTGGGAGTGACTGAGATCTAATATGCTTAGTCTCACATGGGGGTACAGGGAGAAGAAAGCTAGCTAGGGGGTAGTAGCCAGGGAAGAGTGGCAGTGGGATTAACTTCAAAGGAAGCGATCACCAGCGTGCCTCATCAGCTCCCTTCAGCAAAACTGCAGGGAGAGATTAAAAAGTGGGGGGAACAGAGAACAGGTTATTAAAAATACTGGAAAATTGTCATAATATTGTAATTTCTGTAGCAGCACTTCTTCGTTTTTTCTTGTTTGTTTATTTTGTCATCCCCTTCCCTGTTTACACATATGTGACAGAGATGGAAAGCTGAAGGAAGCAGATCAAATCCTTGCTATTAATGGACAAGCCCTTGATCAGACAATTACACATCAACAGGCTATCAGCATTCTACAGAAAGCAAAAGATAATGTGCAGCTAGTTGTGGCCAGGGGCACATGCCCTCAGCTCATCAGTCCTGTAGTTTCCCGGTCTCCATCTGCTGCTAGCACAGTTTCAGCCCATTCCAACCCGGTGAGTATACCCCACATGTCTTATGTATTCAGTTCTGGTCATGTATGCACTTACTGCATCTTGTATTTTGAGACTTTTTTTGTAACTTATATGTACATTTCCTTCAACAGTTCTTGAGGTTTTTCCTCTGTTTATCTTTGTTGTACCTTTTCCCATGCAAAGAGTAGAAAATATTCAGGCTTGCTGGGGGAATCTTGATCTTGGACGTATTCCTTCTTCCCATTTGCCAAATTCTTTTTATGCAGCAATACAAGTACAGCATGTTTACCTTACTTTATGAAGCTGTATTCTGAGGTAGCAGTAAAGAGGATCTTTGAGGCATTGCAGTCTAATCTGCAGCACCAGCTCATGGGTGCTTCTCTGTTTGTTTCTCTGTTGTCTGTTAGTGGTAGGGCTCAAGTAGAGCAACAAAAGACAGCCATCAGAATGCCATGTGTAGGACACACTTTAGGACCCCCAGAAAACAGCTCTGCGACGTTTTCTTTTTTTTTGAAAGCTTTTGCACATCTGAGTGTAGAGAACATAGCTCAGAAACATGTTGATACTCCCCGCACTTTCTCTTCCTGGTATCTTACTCACGTAATGGCTTTTTCTGTCATGCAGCGGCCTATCCGACTTCTGTAGGTTTTGCTGTTCAGTCATCTGTGGCTGCTCTTTAAGGGAGTCAATAATGGGAAGTATATGGAGCAATCAGTCTGGGAAGAGGAGCTATTTTAGCGTTTATTTTAATCTTTAGCATATAACCTTTAGTGAAGAATTTCATAATTATTCTTCTGTGTCAGGAATAAAGCTGATTGGCCTAACTTTTCCTGTCAGCACATAGGAGAGGCCTGCTCTTTTCCAGTATTCCTGTGACACATGTCTTTCTCTACGTGATTGCCTCTGAACAGCTTCTCTTGCTTGAAAAAAGTTTTCCTTTCAAACCTGCCACAGCTCCTTCTGTTTTTTTTTATGCTTGCCTTTCCCTGTTCTTGTGTTCCCTTTGCTTTCAAATACTGGGGGGAAGGCAGCTTATCTGAAGCTGTTCTTCCTTCAGGCTTTGCTTGGTTATCATTGGTTTACATTAAGACTGTTGTTTCCCAAACAGGTATGACAGGGCTTTGAATTTGCAGTACTTTGATTATTCCAAAATAAAGACTTATTTTCAAGATCCTACCTCGTGGAGCACCGTCTGTGGTTTTAAATTTCAGATGAGTTTACGGTGTGGTTTGTCTTCAGGAGAAATGATACCAGGAGCTTCCAGTCATCCCTCCAATACCGCCCCATGCGAGTGAGCTAGCCTTTGCCTTTCTTTCAGAGCAGTTTTGCTCCTGTCAGAACATGAAGCCTGCCATCAGAGCTACTTCATTCCAGTGCTGTTGACTTCAGACAGCCCAGAAATCTTTGTTACACAGGAGGCATTTCTGCTAATGTGTACCTTGCAGTACCTGGTGCTACTTTCTCCCTTAACCTCAGCATTGGGTTTATGCTTCCTCCTGCGCTTCGTCATAATGGCCGATGTGAACATGCAGTTATCTGAAGATTTCAATTTCTAGTCCCATGACATTTCCTAGTAGTGGCATTTTTCTCACTGACTGCAATGGGGCATTGAGGTGGACAGTCCTAGGTTGCTGCTTAAATTAATTTAGCAAGTTCTTGAAAGGCCTGACTCGCTACCCAGCTCTGGTTTGTACCAGAGAAATTCCAGCTGTTACGGAATGAGCAATTTATTCCTTAAATATTATGTAATCTTATACCTAATAGTAATTGTTAGAAAGGTCCCATATTTCCATCTTCCTCCCACCTTCCTTTATTCAAAAACGTAGCCAGAAAATATGAGAAAATATTTTGCAAGTTTTGATACATATGTCCTTATTTTAATCATTTGCAAGCTCATATTTTTTCCTTTTAGGTTCACTGGCAGCATGTGGAGACCATTGAGCTGGTGAATGATGGCTCAGGTCTGGGATTTGGGATAGTGGGAGGAAAATCAACTGGAGTGATTGTTAAAACCATCCTCCCAGGAGGTGTGGCTGATCAGGTAAATTCAACCTGCCCTTCTGTTTACCATTTGGAAAGATGTGAAGTTACTGTTTACTTTTATAATCATGCTAAGCAGTGGTAGCTTTATTCCTTTTAACTGTAAAAAGGAGAGAGCAAGTAGTGAAATTTATCCTCAGTTAAAGGTGTGTTTAGTGTAGGGGATCTGTGCTAATGTAAAAGCTGGATTAGTCTCTAAATCACGTTTTCAAACCTGTTACGTTATACATGTGGCATGGATGCATTTGGACTCATAATTCTTTCATGAATATACTGGTTGTAATCCGGGACACACACACCCCCCAAACACTTACTTGCTCTGCCCTGACAGCTAAGAATAGCACCTGCTTCTCTCCACTGGGCTTACTGAAGCTTGGAGCAGGCATGTGGCTTCATGTATCTGCTTCCAGAAACGAGCTGTGCTCCTGCCTGAACAGCTCATGCAAATTGAATTTGGTGATCACAGCTCAATGCAGGCTTGTCTAGGGCTGCGTTAATGATGGTCAAGGATTGAACAGGTGAAGAGACTGGTCAATTTTCTAACCACAGAAGTGGTGGCCTGATAACAGGGCCTGGAGATGCATGGACAGGATTTACTGCGGCAATCTTTTCCTGAGCAGGTGGATGGGTTCCTTCTACAGACTTGACTCTTTAATACTTTTCATATGGGCTAAATTAATGTGAAGCTTTTTTATTGATTGAAGGAGAGTACGTCAGTGTAAAGCAATATACATAACTGGATCACAGTAAGGGAGAAATGTATTTTATTTTGAAGTTATAGTTAGTCCTGAGGACCAGTTTTTAAATAGAATTGCAAAGCTGAATACGTTTCTGTGCTGTCTTTTGGAAGTGTGTTTGGAAATGAAACCTGAAGTTCTCTAATCTCCATGCAGTTGTTAAAAACCAGTAGGTAGTTGCCATAACTATAAGCATTTTTTTCTGTGACTCAAGTGACTGACTGCTTGTAAAAGGATGTCCTGGATATTTCTGGGGCGATTTCTAGTAAAATTAGTGTGCCATTAGGCAACCTACTTTTCTTCTCCATGTTACCAGGATATTGACTTGGCACCCAAAAAAAGTCAGCTGGTTGATATGTCTTAAAAGTGACTAAAGCTAGTTGTATGGTATGTGGGAGGAATGGCAGGATGCTAATAGATTTTTTTTTTTTTAATCACTGTCCTTCCTCCAGCATGGGAGATTGTGTAGTGGAGACCACATCTTGAAAATTGGTGATACAGACCTAGCTGGAATGAGCAGTGAGCAGGTGGCACAAGTTCTGAGGCAGTGTGGAAATCGAGTGAAACTGGTAATTGCAAGAGGTCCTATTGAGGAGCTGCCTCCACCAGCAGTCCCTCCAGGTACACCAGTACCCATCTGCACATCAGAGAAACATGTAAGCAACAGTGAATGTACTTAACTCATGGCAAACTTTTACTTCAAACCTCCTTTTCTTTTAACAGCTGTTTGAATGTCTTTTGCACTTACGTTCTCAAAAGCCAGGATTTTCTTTCCCAGTAGCAGTGTTCTCAGCTGACAGTATGAGAGAATTTAAATGTCATGAGTCCACAACACAAGGAACTATATGCTTGAAGCCTTTTGGGATCAAGGCTTAGAACTTCCATAAGTATGATCTGAATAATGCCTAGTTCTGTTTTGCTTGTGATTTTGCAGTAGTACATTGAGAACAACTGAAGCCATGCAGTCTTTTCTTTAGACAGAGCACGCTAGCCCTACAGCATTTCTCTGTCTGCCAGTTCTTTTTGTCTCCAGGAGCATTTCTTATTTCTATATCATTGCAGCCGTCCATCAGACAGTTCCTCCCTCTGCCAACCAGCACGCAGATGCTGCTTCTTTCCTAGATCACCTGACATTGCTCATTTGCTAGACATCATCCAAAAAATGTCAGCCAGCTGATAACCTGTATTCCCCTGTTGATGCTTGTACTCTCTGTGCCATTACTCCTCTACAACTGTCAGCCACTTAAAAAATGCTGTAAATATTATCATGTCCTGTCAGCTCAAAACTGCTACAAAATAGGTCATGTGCATGTTTGCAACAAAACCTGGTTTCATGGGAGTCAGGAACAGTAGTGATTTGTAACATATAGCTATGATCAGATACATATAAATATGAATACATGGAATAAGTGAATGAGAGAAGAAAAGGGGGTTCTTTTTGAGCCTACAGATAGAATTTATGCCTTACAAAGAATTTTTTGTTTCATGTTTTCCTGTTGTTTTTCTAGACATTTTCTTCCCAGTTACAAATTACATTTCAGATAGGTCACTTTGGAAGAAAAAACACCTTAATAATTTTTGAATGATTACCATTGTTTTGCATCTGTCCACTGTAGTGGTATCTGTGGAAAACAAACATATATCCATCCCCTCTTTTGTGGCTATAAGACAAAGAAAGTTAATCTCAACATGGAGTCTTTGAGCATCTAAGAAGAGACTGGTAACTTTTGTGTCTCTACAGCACTGAGAGGCATGAAAATGTGGCTGTATTTTAGATAAAGGGATCAATATTTATCCTTATTATTATTTATCAGAAAGGCGTCAGTCTCAAAAGAGAAGCCGAATTCGATAATTTAATCTGTGTATATTTCTTCAGTATTTGCCTTTCTGAGGTTATATGATACAACATTGAAGGCCGTGTCTGCAGCTGCAGGATGTGTAGGATTTCTAGTACTGAATAAACAGCTCAAAGCCATCAAGTATCAAAATTTTACTTCTTTGCCACCTTCTGCTCCATTTCCATCCTTTTCAATACTTCATTCCTGGTACATACCTCCTGGCAGGAGGCAGACTATTTTTAAACTGTTTCTGCTTGCACAGTTGTCTTCTTGGAGGGAGCACCAGTTAATGGTGCTGCAAGCCTCATTGATTTGGGTCTGAAGTGAAGATGATGGTGGGAACAGCTTGGTTTGTCTGTTTCTTCCTGGCAAATACAGGGTGGGTGAAGACTTTATGATGATCTTAAAGCTATTAGTGAGAGCAGAATGGCTTTCCAAAATGGGCACGTCTCATCATGTTCCCTTTAGATGTCTATCCCATAAAAATTCATGAGGTTATAGAAATGGGCGCATTACCTGTGGCCAAAATAATCCCATGTTATCAAGCAAACAGGTAGTTAAAGCAGTATAAAATAATTTTTCTTGTGTTTGACTGTGGTTTTGGGTGGAGTTGTTCAGATAAAGAACTGAAGTCAGATTCTCTTTTGGTAAATAGCATCATACTTTTTTTTTTTTGGCACATGCATACTCATCTTAGTCAAACTGGGTTTAGTTAGTATCTGCCTGGTTGCTGTATTAGCACTTTAAAAAATATTAGCTGCTATTTTTCATGCAGAAGAGACAGAATAAAATAGGAGTATATATAAATATATATATATAAAAAATATATATATAAAATAGCAGGATCTCGATAGATTTGTACTATATTTATGAATTCCTATTTTAAATATGTGCATAAATGCCCATATAAATACAATGAAATTGAAGCCTTGTGTATGTAATCACATACTGATGCACCAGTTACAGAAGTGGCTAGTAACTGTTTTAGATAGATGGAAAATGAAAAATTTTTAAAAAACCACTTTTAAAAGTTGAAATTAAGTTTTATAAGTTTATTTTTTTTTTCTTTTAATACAAAAGCAATATTGTTGAAATGGGATTTTAATATGTATTGTAGTTTCATTAACAATAAATAAATTAATTCATTACCCCCAAAATTCTTTGTTATTGAAATTCAGAGGGTTGTAGTAGATGTTAGCAGAGATTTTCATTATTTAACTAGCTGGAAGTGTAATTGCTACTTTCTAGAACAGAATTTTTAAGTCTTTCACAACCCAAGAGACTTAATTGCCTCACTAGTGATAGTTTTTATTATGTTCTAAACTGGCATGCGTAGGAAAAAAATAGCTATAGTTACTGAACAGGAATTTAAACAAATAGAATACAAAAGATAATTTTGATCTTTTTTTCTTCTTTTTAATAACACAGCAGTCTAAAGCTGGTTCTGATGAGGTCCCAGAAGGGCAGCAAGCTACATATTCTAATGTTTAAGCATGGTTTGTGTAACTTACGGTACAAGAGGTTCATTGTTCAATTTGTACAAATTTCACCAGACACTTTAGTCATCAAATAATGATTTTATGGGTTAGAGGGTAATATCCCAGGGGCAGCAGGGCGGGGAGGTCATGACCTGCATTGCTTTACAGTGAAGAATGTTACCTATGTCTAGTTTCTCTGCTGAACACCAAATAAGAGCAAAAGCAATGTTGGTACTTTCTTATTTACATTTGTGTCTAATTTTACATGTCAATGACATCAAAGAACATGGTGGATCTCTAAAGAAAAAAAAAAAGCTTCCTTTCTAATCATGCTTTTCTTATTAGGCAGATGCTTCTGTTGGTAACTGTGAAGATGGGGAGAAATTTAATGTTGAACTCACTAAAAACAACCAGGGATTAGGAATAACTATTGCTGGTTATATTGGAGACAAAACGTCAGGTAATGAACGATTTCTGCAGTTTACTATACAATCTGTTGTGTACTATGGTACATGTGCATCCAAGACTTAATTTTAGTTTTGGTATAGCGTCTCTAAAAAAACCCTTGACCATCTAAAATATTTTTGAAGTTTGTAAAGAAAAAAGAATTTTATTCCTTTTGTGAGAAGGACATTCAGATTAGAAGCAATTAGTTTTATTATGAAATCCCACCTCAGCATTTCTAAATTAGTTTTTGTATTCACTCTTAGCTAAAGCTTGTGCATATACGTTTTTGCAAAACATTTCTAAAATAGATTGAGCCATTTTTGTTAGAATTAGCTGGGCTTTTTAAATTACATTTTCATTTTTAAAAGGCTCTTGCAAGATAATACGTTAGTATTTTGAGTAGTTTTAGGAATTACTGGTGTTATTTTTTTAAGCTGTGTGTAGTAGTGCTGGCAGATGAAGAATTCCTTAGTGACTTCTGGAAATAATAAATGTTGACCTGTGGGTTGTTGCAGTCAATAAGTAAGTTCATTCAAATAATTACATTGAACTGTGTTCCTGTATAGTTGTGTATTTTTACTTTGTAAATTCCACTACATTTTTCAGAAAATTGATCCAGAACTCAGGCCTCTCTAGGGAGGATTTGGCAAATGCAGTACTGCTAGGAAGGGACAGTTGTCAAATGTGTTATAAAACTTCTCGGAGAGCTGTTGGTTTGACTTTTACACATGTATGTATTGTTAGAAGTATGTATGGATAGATATATCCCACATTATTGGCAGTTCATAGACATAATTTGTTGGCTTTGAGAGGCTGGACTAAATTTTAACAATCAGTTCCATAGGACGGAATAGTCACAGTTTGAGTAAATCCACTCTTCAACAGCTTCAAGATGAATCTTTAAAAGGCAAATTAAATTATAGAACCCGTGATAGATCTGATAAGTGTATTTTAACTGATTTAGTGTTGGAGTCACTAATTGCTAATCTTTGATTTTAAATTAGCGTGCTGCATGTAACTGCATCAGAAAATGTTCTTGCATTAGGAGCTACTTGGGCATCTCACTTAATTTTGTGACTTAAATCTTAGTTGAACAATTTTGCTGTTAAGGAAGCAGCAATAAAGTACTGGACAACAAGATCTGCGTCTGAATCTTTCATGAATGACAAATACCAACTTGTCATGTTACCATACGGCTGTTAGAAGATATAAAAACCCTTGGAAGTTTTTAAGACTTAATTAAGACTATTAAGCCATTTAGTTATTCACAAAACCTGGTAAAACAACAAATTAAGAACAAACAGAAAAAAATTGTCAGTGTTGTGACTTAACTGTGTTTTTAATCTTATTCTTTCTAAGCTGAATATAGTCATTAGACCAAAACATAGATTTAGCCCTCCTTCTTGCTAACTTTTGTCATATTGAGGCCCAGTAAAAGATGAGTTTCACGTCTGCAAAGGCAGTGGGGTGTCTTGACAGCTGTTAAAACCCATTTTGTAGTGGATTATCTTCCCATCAAGTGTATTCATTTAACAGATTTGGAAGATGTGTTGAGAGAAAGTAGATTCTGTTAAGATTTCTGATACCAGTGTTAACAGGCTTGTGACCCTCAGACCTGATTTCATGCCAGTTCATGCTAGTATTTTTCTTGATTTCATGTATACTTTGCAAAATGTGTATGTATGAACTCCATAGATGTTCAGCTTACTGAGCTGTTGAAGTTGTTTTAAATTCTAGTGTGTTTTTCCTGAAATTGTTTTCTTTTTTACAATGTCCATTCTGTAGATGTTTTATATAAAAGACTTTTTCTTCTGATTCAAAATCAGTAACGGTTTAAAATGGTTCTGTTTTGGGGTTTGGATTTTTTTTTTCTTTTGTCTTTTTTTTAATTGGATCAAATACCGGCAGTTGTAGTTGAAAGATGATTCAGATGTTAACTTGTAGTCATACTTGCTTATATTTTCTGCATTGGTTATCCAAGCATGCATTTTCTTAAGCGAGATATTAAGTATATAGAAAATACAGAATTTACCAGGTTAGTGTACTCAAACTGAATTTTCTGTCCTGCAGTTTTAAATCTGACCAAGAGTCAAAGATACGTTTTTTTAATTGATGTTGGTTTCAACATTTAGTTAACATCTGTTAGAATATTTCTTCATTTGCAGCAACAGTTGGGAATTCGGCATTGTAAGATTTTGAATGAAATCTGGTCCAATGCAAGCTGATATTAATCAGGCTCATCCATTAGGAAAATAACAATATATGTGTTTTGCTTAAAGCATGTATTTTCTTGATGATTCTTTCCTTATCTTACCTGGAGATTGTGTTTTCTTTCTTTTTCTCCCATTGTCTGGTGGCGTTAGCTGGAGATTGTTGCATTATTTAAATTGTTTCTTAATAATTAATTTAATTTTCTCTGTTTCTTCATTGCAGAACCTTCTGGTATCTTTGTGAAAAGCATTACAAAAGGCAGTGCTGTTGAACATGATGGCAGAATCCATGTGGGAGATCAAATTATAGTTGTAAGTAAACAGAAAAAAATGAGATCACTTGTCTGCAAAACTCTGCTTCTTTAAGTTGTAAAGAAATTCTCGTATAGTACTTGTTTAAAACATTTAAGATTGGTGTTGAAGTGGTGAGTCCTTTTTTTGACTGAATGTTCAATCACAGTATCTTTTTGATTATGCTACCTTATTATAACTTGTGATACTTACACACGTACAACACAGATGTTTTTTTTTTATCTTATCAGCAGGAGCTGTGAGACTGCTTAGTAAAGGCAGAGTTTCAAAGTTTGATTCAAACTAAGCAACTTTTCAAAATGATTTTTAAAAATAGGTCATAGTTTTAGATGTTCAGAGAAAGAAGAAAATATTTTCACTCATAAAATGTTAGTTGTGTGCTGAAAATAAAGTCATGAATACAGGAACTGTGGTCTTGTGGCTGTCATAGATCTGTCCTTGCATTTGTGTGAAGGCAGCACTAAGATCAAGTTATGTCTGTCTCCAAGTCCAAATGTGCTTGCATGTTTGTATGTGGAAGTATATATGGTTGTCATAATTACTTAAATGCTGAGTATGAATGGCTAAAATTGATTATTCCAAAGTTTGATTTCTTATTCTACTGCAGATGCCAAAGGAGAAAATATTTGAATGACCTCAGATGAAAGAATGATAATTTTTTAAATACGGTTTGCTTAAATGTGGAGGAAAAATTAAATAAACACAGCTCATTTTTAGTTACTTTATATTTAGAAGAGCAACAAACTTGGAAGAAGTTCAGAAAGCGGAACTAAAATGATTTTAAGGGTCAGGGAGGTGTCATTCTTCATGCAGGAGGAATTAAAATAATAGAATATACGTGTTTTTACAGATAGACTGAAACAGCTACAGGAGTCAAGGAATATAGTATTGTTAGAAGTATTTCAGAAGTTAAAGGCACTGAGAGGGGAGACAGAGAAACAATAGGAGGATACAGAGTTTGCAGAGAGGATGAGAATAAAAAGTGGCATGTACTAGGATAATGAGATGAAATTAAGCAATGCCAAAGTCTTGAGTTTCAGAAAAAGAACATGAGTTAATGAGGTAATGGGGTAGCTTCAAGCAGAAGAGGCCAAAGTTTTGTTCCTTAAAATAGTAAAATGATGGACCAGAGTTAACATTCGGCTGGCTGGGACAGTGTTTTGTTGAGAAATTGGACTTCATGGTGTTCAATAGTAGACTTCACTGTGTCTGATGTTAGGTGGCCTCAGGACGGCTGTGCTCTGTAGTTCTTCCTACCACACTGGATGTGTCTCTTTTCACCCTCCCCTCCCCAGCTCTCCTGTCCATGGCTGTGTTGGTTTATTCACCCAGTATTTTCTCCTCTGAGGTGAGGATGGCTGAAGCTGTCGAGCAGGCAGGCTGCACAACATGCCCTACACAGCACATGCTGTGTTCTTTCCCACCTCACAGAGCAGATGTGGCTGGCCCCCTATGGTGGGCGCCCAAAGCCCTTCTCCCTACTTTGCTGTGGTACTGATTGTTACCGAGCTGTGGAGTACTCCAGCGAAAGTGCTTAGTGTTGTTCAGTCCTCCTGGTTTTTTTTCTTGTCCCTCCGCTCGCTTTGTGCTGAGGCTAACAGATGCTGAGAGCTCACCATATTATTTTGCCCTGGACATTGGTTTATTTTTTTTTTCTGGGTGGTGTCTTGAGGGCTGAAAAGCTGCTTAATCTTGCAGGTGGATGGAACAAATCTTCAGGGTTTTACTAACCAGCAAGCAGTTGACGTTTTGCGGCACACGGGACAAACGGTTCGGCTCACTTTGATCAGAAGAGGTCTTAAGCAGGAAAATCATATTCAGCCCCAGGAGGACTTCAGTGCTGCTGTTGAGAAGGACTTACTGTTCCAAACAATGGATAGTAGCACAGCCAAAGGTAATTAAAACTGTCTTTGCTTTAAAGCTGGCTTGAAACATTTTTCTTCTCAGTTGCAAACTGGAAATAAAGTGGGCCAGATTCATTGTGTGTAGCTATTACTCATGGCAGAGCTGTTGTACGTGAGGGGAGAATTTGGCCTACTATGGTTTGATTAATCTTTTAGACACAGTGGTATTATTTGCTAAATTGTCAGAGCAAGTGTTGAAAGCTCTCCACGGCATTGCAGTTCTGGCTGAACTGCTTCAAGACTTTGATCCTGCAAATCTTCAAATAGTAAGAAGGCAGTGAATGTTTTATTTGTGCTCAAGGGTGAGAGCATTCAAGAGCAAGCAAAGAGATACCCTCCACAACAAGCAAAAGCAAGTCTCAGTTCCTGTCACTCTTGCATGTCAGTGTGACAAGCTCAAGATAGGAGAGGAGTGGCTGGTATCTAGAGGTTATTAATAACCTGATAGGGAATTAACTGTATATGTGTACAAAGTTCAGAAGTCAATTACCAATATTAATTTTGCTGTTGATGAAATTAGTGCAGCTTAATTGTATACTGTGCACATGTTGAAGTATATGTGCCAGATCTTGAAAGTCAAGTGTTTTTGAACAGAATATCTGCCCAGAGGCTGGATGCACAAACAGATTTTTTTCAGCTATTTGTGTTATAGGTTGATGTCAGCAGAAGTATATCACAACTTACAGACTGAGGCATAAACCCCACCTCACACAAGATTTTGAAAGACTCAGTAGTGTGTTGTCTGTATGTCATCCTCTCATTCCCACCTTTAGCAAAAATTTCAGAGGAAAAGCTCAGAATGTGCTGTTTGTCTAGCCTAGAGGTGTTCAAGACAGCTGACAGCCAGCAACATACCTAACAGAACTCTGTGGTAGGAGAGGCTTTCTACAAATGAAAAGTCTGTCAGGTATGCAGGTCTCCAAGTCTGTAGCATTTTCGTTTTTCAGTGTCAGCTTCCTGAATTGCACAAAGGAAGGAAGAGGAAGGGAAGCAAAAAAGGTAATACAAGAGTGCTAAAGAATGTTATATTTAACTTTTCATTCAATTATAAAGATGCAGCTACTGATAGTTGTGCGCTTTTTTTTTTCCCTTGTTTCATTGAAAAACTCACTGGAGAAGGCAAAGCATTAACAGAAGACAAAATGTATTTAAAATACGGCATTTCTTCTGGGCCCCTCATGCCAGATTGTATTTGCCAAATGTAGATCCTCTGAAGTCCAGTGGAAAAGAGAGTCAGTGGGCTTGCCTGTGGGCTTGATGGATATTACAACACATAAAATAGCTGAAAAGGCTGCTGCTTCTTCTTTTTCCAGATAACAGTGAAACAGAACAGGGATCCCCGTCACTGCCATGCAGTGCCAGTGTGGTAAATACTGGCGAGGACATGAAACAACAGGAAACAGGTTCTCAATGTTTAATTCTGTGAAAATGCATTTGGGTGTGCTTATACAAAGATCAGGTGTTTTGTGTGCCTTTCTGTCTCCTGTGTGCTGTGTAGCTGAGGTACAGCTATAAAGTGAAAGTAATCATACATGTCAGCATGTACTCTTGAGTGCTGTAAGATCATCGACTACTGCATGTGTCTGAAAATAATTATGTGTCAAAGATGTTATATGAAGCAGTCTGCTTTTGCTGACATGCTCAGTCCTCTTTTTAGTCTAGTTTTGTATTTCTACTCCTTTTAGTCTAGTTGTGTATTAAACTTTTTCCGTCCTCATTCTCCAACATGCCTTAACTTTCCAACTGCCTGCAGCTGCCCAGCTGCAGTTCCAGGACTTCAACCGCTTCTGATAAACTTCCTTTTCCCAAATTCCTGAGCTCGTATTCATTTCAATCTGTGTTCTCTGATAATGTTTGAAATCCAGTCAGTTCTGGTGCACTGATATGCTCTGACTTTTCTCATACTTCTTGTGGAAATTCTTATTTTCTAATGGGTATTTTCCTTTCCCTCTTGATCTGTTAGGCCACTGTGCTGCATTTCAGAAGTCCTATGTGATGGTATGTTTTCTGTATTGAGACAGCACTTGGATGTGTTTTCTAACATATTCCTGCTTACAGAACTAGAGGGGAACTGAAAAGCATCACCCATATGAATTCTGTGATATGTATCTTTTCATAACTTATTGCTTTCAATTATCCTGGGTAGCTGAAGAATTTCCTTTTAACACCTTTCCTTCAGATACTGCAGGGACTCTGCTTTGGGGAAAGTGTTGTCATTTTTGAATGCCCCAGAACACCTGGCTTTAGATTTAAAACACTGTCTGAGGCTGTTAGTCACTTTAAATACTTACTAAAAGTCAGTGGGAATTGGGAACTTAATCTTGTAATGAAGATTCTAGTCTTTACCTGAGATGAGCATTCAAACCTGAAGAGTTTATTTTGATACTTACTGTAGGCACAGCATAGACCACAGAACTTGAATATGTAGTGTCCTGTTAAATCTGCTGTGTTGGCTGGCTGCTGTACCTAAATACTGCTTTTTATTGTTTCCTGCCTTAGAATCTAAACAGTATGAATGAGGGGAAAATGAACAGGAGTAAAGCATTTCTCTGTTTTTCAACGTGCAGATAAACATTCAGTCAATATAAGAGTTGCTGCAGTTTGCTGAATAGCCTGTTCACAGGCATCGTTACTTTTCTCTCCTCCTTCCCTTCGAATTTCATTGCTTCTCTTTAGCTATTAGAACTATTTCTTACTGTATGTGTGCACATATATGAATCTAACCCACCGGGGGGGCGGTGGGGGGCAGAGAAAAAGAGCTAGGATTTGTGTTCTCTCACTGCCCTCCAGGGCCTACAGTTTCAAAAAAATCTTTTACAGTTGTGCTTACAGTTTTGAAAGTACAAAACCTTCAGAATTTGTTTGAAAACTTTCTTTGGACACTCTCTGTAAAATGCAGGGTCTGTCCAAAATGATCTGTATGCAGTATGACATATGTAAGTATTTCAGCTATCATTCTGAAGCAGTCTGATCAACCCACATACAGTCTGGTTTAACAAGTGCCCAAGACGTGCATATAACGTTTTCCTTTGCTTTGTGCCCATTATCTTGCAAAGTTACAGTAAATTCACTCAACACTGAGGGTAGTTTAAATATGTGTCCTTTCTTCTGAGCTGTGCACACCAGACCTTTTGACTGAGCTTCATGTCTTTCAAAATACATGGTTATTTTGCAGGGGGGGAATATAATACTGTTGTGCAAATTTTTCCTCTGGTAAACCCAAGCGTTGTGAGACAAAGCAGGCTTGGCTTTTTAGTCATATTTAGGAGAGTTCTGGCATCATGGGAATGATTAGGTAGTCTTGCATGGTTTATCAGTTTTAACTTTATCAGTTACAGGAATAGACAGGATGTTTTGCTTGTTGTCACAGTAATCTCAGACATAACTTTTAGATTTCCAGATAACTACTGCAGAAGAAGCAGTTACGAAGGCAAAGTGGCAGAGGATTATGGGTTCGAATTATGAAATAGTGGTAGGTAGACTTTGTTTACTGTTATTAAATGCCCTTTGAGCTGTCCACCTATTATGTTGTCAACATATAGAAATATATTTGTATTGTATTTGCTCCTTTATTTATAAAAATCATACTCATTAATCTCTTGAGATTTATTTTACTTTGATTTTAAATTTTTAATATAGATATGTACTTTTCTCTATTGATTTTCGCAAAGTAATCACAGGCTTCTTAGGTTACTGTGCCTATGAGTATTGTTTCACAGATTTACTAGCTTAGAGCTTCAAGAGGATAAATGTGTGTTAGAGAAAAAGTAATATTTGTGAAATTCAAAGCTTCCTTCATTAGCCAGAATTTGAAGCTAGTGCTTGAAACGTCCTACCATTCTGCATAGCAAATAAATTGTTGATGTAATGATCTACATAATGCAGAGCATGTTTACTGTAGATACAGTTGAAAAGCAGTATCTGAGTTTAGGACATTATTTCAAAATTACATTCCAGAGTAAAAGTATGTATTATTAGATATATTGTTGTCATGTACACTTTGCACTTGTTTATGCTGAAGTGGTATGTGATCAAAGTTTCAGTTTTTTCCTGATTGTCCCCATTACAAATGACAGTATTTCTGCTTTCTCACTTCTAGAATATTCACCTCATTGTATGTGAATTGAAACAGAAGGTAACAGGTACAGCTGTAAATATGTCAAAAGTAACAATTTCTTAATTTTATTTTAGGTGGCTATAGTTAACAAATTTAGTGAAAGCAGTGGGTTAGGGATAAGCCTTGAAGCTACAGTGGGACATCATTTCATCAGATCTATCTTACCGGAGGGGCCAGTGGGGCGAAGCGGCAAGCTGTTCAGTGGAGATGAGCTGTTGGAAGTAAGAGAACATACTACTTCATCTTAGTATGCATTCAGTAAGATTTTTGAGCAGTGACTTGCTTCTCACAGGTTATGACGTTGGGAATGTAGCATATCTAATTGCATACCAGCTGTAACCAGAAGTGCTCGAGCAGTCACTTCATATGTACTCGTGTATTTCATAGAATCATAGAATAATTTGTGTTGGAAGGGACCTTTAGACGGCATCTAGTCCAACCGCCCTGCAGTGAGCAGGGGACATCTTCCACTAGCTCAGCTTGCTCAGAGGCCCTTCCAAACTGACCTGGAATGTTTCCAGGATGGGGCATCTACCACCTCTCAGGGCAACCTGTGCCAGTGTTTCACCACTGTTGTTGTGAAAAATTTCTTCCTTCTATCTAGTCTAAATCTACCCTCTTTTAGTTTAAAACTATTACCCCTTGTCCTATCGCAACAGGCCCTGTTAAAAAATCTGTCCCCATCTTTCTGATAGGCCCCTTTAAGTACTGGAAGGCTGCAATAAGGTCTCCCCAGAGACTTTTCTTCTCTAGACTGAACAATCACAACTCTCTCAGCCTGTCCTTGTAGGAGGAGTGTTCCATCCCTCTGATCATTTTTGTGGCCCTCCTCTGACCTGCTCCAGCAGGTCCATGTATTTCCTGTGCTGAGGGCTCCAGAGCTGGATGCAGGACTCCAGGTGGGAGTAGAGGGGCAGAATCCCCTCCCTCGACCTGCTGGCCATGGTTCTTTGGATGCAGCCCGGGATACGGTTGGCCTTCTGGGCTGCAAGCGCACATAGCTGACTCATATCCAGCTTTTCGTCTACCAGCACCCCTAAGTCCTTCTCGGCAGGGCTGCTCTCAATTCCTTCATCCCCCAGCTTGTACTGATACTGGGGGTTGCCTTGATGCAGGTGCAGGCCCTTTCACTTGGCTGTGTTGAACCTCCTGAGGTTCACACGGGCCCATGCCTCAAGCTTGTCCAGGTCCCTCTGGATGGCATCCCGTCCCTCAGGTGTGTCAGCCGCACCACTCAGCTTGGTGTCATCTGCAGACTTGCTGAGGGTGCACTCGGATCTCACTGCCTGTGTCACTGGTGCAGATATTAAACAGTACTGGTCCCAATACGAACCCCTGAGGAACACCACTTGTCACCAATCTCCATCTGGACATTGAGCCATTGACCACTACCCTCTGGATGCGACCATCCAACCAATTCTTTATCCACCCAGCAGTCCACCCATCAATCCATCTCTCTCCAATTTAGAGAGAAGGGTGTTGTAGGGGACCATTTCAAAGGCCTTACAGAAGTCCAGATAGACAACGTGGGTAGCTCTTCTCTTGTCCACCAATATGGTCACTTCATCATAAAAGGCCACTAGTTTGGTCAGGCAGGACTTGCCCTTGGTGAAGCCATGCTGGCTGTCTCAAATCAGCTCCCTGTCCTCCATGTGCCTCAGCATAGCTTCTAGCAGGATCTGTTCCATGAACTTCCCAGGCACAGAGGTGAGGCTGACAGGTTGGTACTTCCCATGGTCCTCCTTGCTACCCTTTTTAAAAATGGGTGCAATGTTTCCCTTTTTCCAGTTCCCAGCAACTTCACCTGACTTCCAGGACTTTTCAAATATCATGGAGAGAGGCTTGGCAACTACATCAGCCAGCTCCCTCAGGAATCTGTAATGTCGTGTGCATGTTCAGGTTCCTCAGGTGGTCTTGAACCTGATCTTCTCTTACAGTGGCAGACACTTTGCTGCCCCGGTCCCCATCTTGCAGTCCATTCCCTCAAGAGGTGTGGGAAGAGAGACTGCCAGTGAAGACTAAGGCAAAGAAAGTCGTTGAGTACCTCAGCCTTCTTCTCATCTGTCGTTACCAGTCTGCCAGTCTGCTCATCATTCATTTATGTGAATGTATATGCTTACATGCATTTCTCAGCTCATAGCTGATTTTTCAGATACAGTTCAAGGTCACCAAAAAAGAATACCTAGGAAAAGCATTAAGATACAGTAAGTCCCTACGCAGTGAAGGGACTAAGTATATGTTTACGTTTCTAAATAATTTTCTTAAAATGTGAATTTGGTTCACAGTGAATAAAAGAAACATGAAGTGACAGAGTATGTGGTGTTTGTAGGGTGGTGTCATGCAATTTATGAGACTGTCCATTCAGTTCAAAACTTAACTTGGTGCTGATTCTGAGTACCAAATTGAGTAGAAATCAAGGCTTGACAATGTCCATTAGTGTGGTTATTTGTTTTTGTTTTATTTTTAAATGAGGTGATTAGTGAGCTGGGTTTTTTTTTACCCATTTTTGTTCATTGTACTGCTAAATACTGTGTGTACTTTTGAACACTGTGTATTCTTTATTTATTGAGGTGAATGAGATCTCTTTGCTTGGAGAAAACCACAAGGATGTGGTCAATATCTTGAAAGAACTGCCTATTAAAGTGACAATGGTGTGCTGTCGTCCAGTAGCTCCCCTCATCGCTCACCCAGAAGTACTGGAGAGTCTAAGTCTGTCTGACGTTCAGCTCACAGAAAAGGTATTTTGTCTTAAAAAGATTACTGAGAAAATCACCTTTTCCTTGAGAAAAAACATTTAAAGTTATTGTACAAGATTAGAAATAAGTTTTAATATTTTAGGACTTGGAACCAGATAAATAAAGTCAAATTATGTTCATCAACTGTATTGTAGGACACCAGAAGATGTCGCTCCCGGTAGGTCATGGGCAGAAATATTCTGGGACGGAGGTCTATCTACCAAAGTACTTAAATTCTGTTTTGCAGATGGGCTATGGGGGTATGGCAGATGGAACTGTGTGTTCTTTACAATCTGAATATATTTAATCTGGTTTTGAACTTTGCTTTCTGGGTTTGTGTTGCGAAGAACTGCATGTGCAATCAGTAGCGGACAACTTCTGTCACTCATAAGTGCAAAGTTCTGGGCAGCCTGATGTACTAAACATGTAGGAATGGCCTGCAGTATAGTATACAGAGCAATAGCATTTGTATGAAAAGAGACACAGTTAATTCTGAGTTCTGGGCAAGGCACCAAATTCAGCTTGTAGTTGCTGAGCTTTTCTGTGAAACCAAGGGAAGCGAAGAACATACATGCGTGTGTCTGTTTTTTCTTTTTTTAAATGTTCTCACTCTTGTCAGTGCTACTATGTTTAGATCAAGACATATTGTTAGACATACCATTTAATAACTGATGTTTCCTATATATTTGAATACATGCACACTGAAGTTTTCTGAAGTTTTTAGTTTGACAAAAATTCCATTGTGTAAATATTTTTTCCTGTGATTAATTTCATATACTTGCAGCATGGCTATTTTGTTATGAAGATATGTTCTGTGCTAGGTTTATCAGACTTGTTAACTCTGCTGAGCACTTGCACTTTCTCTGTGTTTAGAGACACATCACTTCGTTTTTATCTTGTTCTTTGTGAACAGAGTTTTGTCTTTGCAGATTCACAAACATATACGTTTTATTGGTGAACATTCACTGTATTTCTCAGGCTCACATAGACCTTGGATTCATTGGCTCGTCAGATACAGAGGGAACAGCTTTGGAAATAGCTGACGAGGGTCAGAGTATGGAAGAGGTGCAAAGCTCGTCTTTGGCGATGTGGGAAACAGAAGTACAGCACATTGAGCTGGAGAAAGGGAGTATAGGACTTGGATTTAGCATATTGGACTACCAGGTAACTTCTGCCCTCCTTTCTTTGAGTAGAAGACAAAATACTTTGTATTGTTTCGATCTCACAATATGATCTAAATATGTATTTTATGGGTAAATGTTAATGGGAACAAAGCAATATAGTAAAGCTAAATGGATATCACTACTGGTGGACATCCCACTAGCTACATTACTTACTCTTCTTACTGTATTAAGACTACAGGTTCTAATGGTAATGGTAATACTGGTCCAGAAAAGTAGATAATCCGTAATATACTAGGGTCTTCAGAAAGCTTCTAGTGGCCCAGGGACAATAAAAGATGTAGTCAGAATATTCAGGCATTTAGCCATGTATTTTGCACCTGCACTGAGGTGCTTAGGGCAAGATCCAATAAAGGACTTAGGTGCTTAAAGCAGGATTTACTAAAATCCAGTACTGCAATTCTGAAATCCCTTTCTTAGCTTCTGTCTGTCCAGGAAATGCCTAAACACCTCCACTCATTTTGTGTTTGACTTCAAATTCCTGGGTATCTCAAGCTGTGATTGTTGGTGTGTCCCGATGAACAATTCAGTGCCTGTCTCCTGCCTGCACTTGGTCAGGATTCCAGAACCAATGTTCCTCCTGTTCTCAGTTATAGCTTTTTAATTTGACATAATTTTTGCTCCAGCCTCTTCTGAAGCATGGACACAAATGGTGGTTGCCTGTGTGGCTAGTTACTGAATTTTGTTTATGGATGGTAATACTGAAGGGTTGTGGGAAGTACCTTAAATTGTTTTATATGTTTTGCAAATGTGAGTTTGATTATATCCTACAGCTGTGGTCAGCTTTCTGAAACTTAGCTTTTTTTTGATGTTATAATATTTGTGATTTGTCCTATGTTCTCTCCTTTGACGTGTTAAAACATTTCAGTTTGTCACAGAAGTTTCTGCTTTCATCTAAGACTGTGAACAATATGTTTACAGTGAGAATTATCTTTGAATTTCACTGTTTCTGTCAAATTTTCAATTAATTTTTAAAGAACAGTGACTAAAATTAAGGATGGTTATGTTCATGCTAATACGTCCCTCATGTTTCATACAATGGCAGGCATGTAGGAAAGTCTACATAATTTCTTACCCCAGGAAAGACTATCCATATACTAGAGAGGTGATTTTTTTAAACAAAAAATTGTTATTCAGTGTCATCTAAAGTGACAGTGTAAACACCTGTTAAAATAGTGAGGAAGATGTCGGTGTTCAGCTTAAGCACGATCTCCAGCAATGCTGACTGTATTTCCACTTGTGAGTGTTTCATTGTTCCATGACATTCTTCTTACTGCATTAACTGCCATGAAGTGTTAAAGGTCTTCTTGGTGTCTCTCCCTCCTTCCCTCTCTCACTAGCTTTCAGCAGGCTCCAATTCCTGTAGTTTTTGGTGCGGCCTTGATGGTGTGCATCCTTTCAGCTGTACATGTTGGCATGGAAACTTCTTACAGTTGCATGCCAGTTTGTAGATGTTTGCTTTTCTCTTCCTTTTGCTATCAGTAAAGCTGGTATATTATTACATTTCTCTTTTTTTTTCCTGTGCGTGCACTCAAATGAATTGCGGTGTGTTAGAAGTATTAACATGTAATGATGTTCCTTGTGAATGTAATTCTGTAAGAATCATGCAAATGTGTGCACCTGTGATAATTGTTATAATAGAATTATACATTCCTGTTACTAGTATTTGATGCTAGTGTTTCTATAAAAATCAGTCGGTTGGAGGATGCAGACTTCATAGCAGTTTTCTTTTTTAAAATCAACCACCATTTTGTTGTGTCTTGTTGATTAGTGTGTTGTATTGGTATGTTCCTGTCTCCCATAAAGTGTTTAATCAGGCATGCACGAGGACTTGCCTCTTAAAAAGTGCTTTCTCAACTGAGCAAGATCTAGTGCCATGGAGTATGAGAGTTACTGAAAATAAGCCCTTTCTTCCACTAGAGTGCACGTGTTAACTTTGCCCCAGTCTGCACTGCCCAGCTGTATTTCCAAAGCACTCAGTGTAAGGTAGCATGAAATCTCCAATGCTGTCATTGCAGCAGGAAGTATTTGAATTTCTGGTGTGTGATTACTCATTACAGAACGAACAGCACTCTGCAATTTAGCAGTATTTTATGCTGGAGATACATGATGTGACATCACCTAGGAAGGAGTAATGATTTTCAGAATTAAGGATTAAAAATAGGTGGAAGTCTAAACATAGGGGCAGTATGGACAGGAGCTTATGTTACTGCTGAGGGTTCATCTGGAGCAAAGCTCCAAATTTTTTTAATTACTCAATTTTGTTTGGTTATTAAAAGCTCATGCATAAAAGTTACCCTCTCAAAACATGGAAGAGTAAATAGAATGAAATGTTTTTCTTCCTTTTTTAAAATTAGGATCCCGTTGATCCAGCAAACACTGTAATTGTGATTCGCTCATTAGTTCCTGGGGGTGTGGCCGAGCAAGATGGCAGACTTCTTCCTGGAGATCGGCTTATGTTTGTCAATGATACCAATTTGGAAAATGGCAGCCTGGAGGAAGCGGTACAAGCACTGAAAGGAGCCCCAACAGGAACAGTTAAAATAGGAGTTGCCAAACCACTGCCTGTAAGAATCTGGGGATTCGATGGTTACTTTTGATGTTACTTAGGCTGTTACATGCTGATCCTGACTTCTGCAGACACTTTGTGTGCTTTGAGATACAGCTGGATGGCTCAAAACATCCAGAAACTGTCTTTGACGGATTCCGGTATCTCCTTGCACGTAGGAGTGGCCTTTGTACTGTATGACTGGTGTAGTGGTTGCAGGACCACACCAGTCTTGCGCCTGACAAAACAGCAAAGTGTCTTGCAACCAGCAGTCTTTAAGGGCTGCAAGTTGCCAGGCAAAATTTTATAGACTTTACAAGATTCTCTGAATGTGTGAGATGGTGACATAAAGTCAATTTTATGTAGTTTATCTGGAATTAGTCTATTCCTCTACTTTGCAAGGTAGAGTACATGTGCAGTCTTTGTATTTAGAGTGCACACTTTACGTGTAAACAATGGTGAGTAGTCTTCAGTTCATACGCCTCAAACAGGTTATTTTAGTATAGCCGTAAATAATTTCAGGCTTGATTTTAGAATGTAGTCTGTAACAGTTAGAAGAATGAGGTTGAAGGAGACCTAGGGTTACTGAGATAGTGTATCAGTAAGGATGCTAGTGGACTAGTGTCCCTGGTGTGTTAAATTCAAATCAGTAGAATGGCATCAGTTCATGCATACAAAGGAGATACCTTTCACTACATTTGTAAGCCCAAGTGCAGTCTTTGGGGTTAATTTTTGCTGCTCGTGAAATTTTAATCTTGTAATTCTTGTGGATGCGGATATCAAATTTTCATTCTTAGTAGGTCTTTGTGAAGAGAGTGGGAGGGAATGGCAGATGTTTAAGTTGCTAGAAACTTGGCTTTTCATAAAAGAGTACTTTTTTAACTTCCTTTCTTAAATTCATTTTTTGTAGTGGAGACTCCGTGTTACACACTAAAATGTCTTGTAAATCAACATTTTCATACTTAAGATGTCACTGTAAAAAAGAAAATGTGTGGGGTTTTTATTTCTGTTCCCAGAAGTTAGTAAACATTAAATGGTATCAATACAGGCTGGGGGATGAAGGATTTGAGAGTAGCCCTGCTGAGAAGGACTTGGGGGTACTGGTGGATGAAAAGCTGGACATGAGCTAGCAATGTGTGCTCGTAACCCTGAGGCCAACTGTATCCTGGGCTGCATCCAAAGAAGTGTGGCCAGCAGGTCGAGGGAGGTGATTCTACCCTTCTACACCTCTCTGCTGAGACCCTACCTGAAGTCCTGTATCCAGCTCTGGAGCCCTCAGCACAGGAGGGACATGGACCTGTTGGACTGTGTCCAGAGGAGGGCCACAAAAATGATCAGAGGGGTGGAACACCTCTCCTGTGAGGAAAGGCGGGGGGAATTGGGTTTGTTCAGTCTGGAGAAGAGAATTCTCTGGGGCGACCTTATTGCAACCTTTCAGTACTTAAAGGGGGCTTCTAAGAAAGATGGGGACAGACTTTTTAGCAGGGCCTGCTGCGATAGGACAAAGGGTAATGGTTTTAAGCTAAAACAGGGTAGATTTAGACTAGATAGAAGGAAGAAATTTTTCCCAATGAGAGTGGTGAAACACTGGCACAGGTTGCCAGAGAGGTGGCAGATGCCCCATCTCTGGAAACGTTCCAGGTCAGTTTGGATGAGGCTCTGAGCAACCTGATTTAGTTGAAGAAGTCCCTATTCCTTCTAGGGGATGACCTTAAGAAGTTCCTTTCAACCCCAAAATTCTCTGATTCTGTGATTCATTCTAACATTTTCACTGTAATATTTCATATGTTAATGCCAATTAATTAACCATTATGAATAATCACTGAATTCTTTGCAGTACCTATTGAGCACACCTAGCATCAAATTTTGTTGGAAAAAGCTATTGATTTATAGTCAGAATTACTGTTTTTCCTCTTGAGGCTGTTCTACCTGGCAGATACAATCTTAACACACAGGCAGTGGATGCAGTCTTCCTGCCTGCTAACAAGATTACTCTGCGGCTAGCAAGGTTGTAAAGGCCTCTGCTGTTAGCTATTTCCGTAGTGGCAGCTCTGATGGCAGTTTTAGTATATGTTTAATAAGAGCAGAAATTGCGGATGAGTTTTTAGACTAAGCTGTGCGCTCTGTGGTATAGTCTGATAGGCTTCTTTCATTATTTGGGGATGTAAAATGAGATGTGAAGCTGAATCAATTCAGATAAATTTGAAAAAAAGAAAATTGTCTCTTCACCTACCCAGCGCTGTGACTGTGATTGAAGTGAACTCTTTGCTGCATTTGGAATTCGTTTGCCTCTCTAAACCGCCACATACAACACATTGTGCACACCCTGTGTCCTGGCCACTCATCCGACTCAGAGCTTCATTCTTTCTGCAGCTTTCACCAGAGGAGGGCTGTGTCTCTGCTAAGGAAGATTGCTTTTTCTACACTGCCCAGTCACTTGAGGAGGAGGGGCCAGCTGATGCAGCCCTCTTCCATGCTGAGCTGGCTCTGGTTAGTGGCCCAACTTACCCAAGATTTCTTAAGTCTTTGCATTCTGTAATGAAAGGGCTTGCTTTGTCACTGTTCATGCTTATTTTTTAGTGTTTACTGTCAGCACATTACTCATCCACCATAGCTGGGATGTATCCTCACATGGTAGAAACTGGCATCTGGAAATTTTGTCCATTTGTGTGAGCTGTGAATCTGGCCTATGATATGTTAATTGCTAGAAAGAAAGGAAGTATTTTGCTGAGATTTTCAAAAGTGCATGGCAACCAACTTCTTGCATGCACTGCGTATCCCTTTGAAAATCTCAGCTTGTAAAGAGAAATGTTCATGTGCTTATTTTGTAAATAAATCTCTTCTCCTATATATCATAATACATCACTTCTTTACCTTGAAAAGTATTTGGAACTCTCTTTTTGCATGTAAGCCAGCCTTACAAGGAATGCTGTTTGTCTTCAAAAGCTGGCAATGCTTCTTCCTAATAGTATTCTTTAAACTTCAGCATCAATCAGTGATTATGAGATTTGCAAGGTCAAAAGGTGTTCACTTGTACAAACAACGTGGCTTACCTGAGCATTCAGTGCCCTACCTATTAAGATGTCACTGTAAAAAAGAAAATGTGTTACCAATAAGAACTCAGATAAAAAAGGCAAAGGAAATAGGACTCTACGAAAAAAACCAAACACCCCAAAAAACAAAAACCCAAAACCAGAATATAAATATATTCTGAGTGTGACTTCTCATGGTTATTTGTACTGATCTGGGTTTCATATTGAAGTTGCTTGCCCCTCATTTTCTGGGGACATGGTCAGGGGAGCAGTTTCTAGTAAACATCAGAACTTAATTAATTAGAAAAAAAACAAAACCAAACAAAAAACCTGAAATGGATTCTTCCAAGAGAAAAATCTCTGAATTACTGATTACAGTATGTTTGCTATGTTTTCTCATTTGCAGATGGCAAGCTGGTTTTAATAACTTGCTTTTAAACAAGACTGCCTGTTTTTTCTTCTGCAGTTTATTACCTTGGTACAGTAGTTTGATAATAGCATTTGCCTTATTCTGTTCATTGAGAGGAAGTATGAAGAAACCAGTTTATATATTGTAAATATCCTTTAATTAAAGATGTGTTGAAAAGATCAGATTAAAACTTAACTATTTAAAAATTTTACTTCTATCTGTGATTCATATAATAAAACTAAAATTGTGAGAGGACAATGAAAATATATGGCAGATACTAATATGGTTAAATTGTCAACTCTGTCAACTATCTAATTAAATGCAAAATATGAAATTGAATGTGCAGTCACACAGCTGAAGATGTGTTTGCAGAGTACACCATGAGATACTGTTTTTCATAGATAAATCTACAGCCAGATTCTACAGGTCTGTCCCCATTTTTCACAATCCTCGGCAATACTAGCCTGCATTTTCCAGAAGATGGGCTGAGAGTGCGTTACACCAAAGGAGCAGTTTGAATTAGCTGTTAAGTCTTTAGGGTTGAGACAGTGAAAAAAAAAGGATCATTTCTACCCCAAAACAGAATCAGTATGTTGAATCACTGAAGATTGTTGCTACCACTGTTGTGAATCTGACATAATGAATTCATAGTATGATTAACCACAGAGGCTGAAAAAGAACAGTTAGGTTCCCATCTCTGCAGATGGATGGACTTGGCTGCTTCATACAACTTTATGGTATGGTCATGGCTCTGAACTCACTGATCATTTTTGTTAGCATACACGGCTTTCTTGATCTCTGCAGGGGAGATGAAATTATAATCAAAGTATGTGAAGCACCATAAATTTTTTACGACTTAACTGTATACTATTATTTGAAAGTATATGAGTCTTGAAAAAAAATATATTTCATTTAAGAAAAAAAACGCAAAAAATACTGCCCATGTCCGTGTCTGGAACTCTTTTTAAATTTCCCATTTAAGACAGCAGATTTGTCTATATTAATCTTGTTGTCAAATGTAAAGTATTTTGATGTCATCTATTTTTCTTATAAATGTATCAGAAGGCATTGCAGTTTCCAGAAGATTATTTTTTGTACCCTTTTAAGACAGCCGAACCTACAAAGTTGGGTGGAGGCAACACTCCTGACAGGTGGCACTAGGTGAAGCTCATTATTTTTTCAGTGCTAATTCTTGTAGGACAAAATTAAAAAGAAAAAAAAAGCCCTAAGGAAATCAAAATATTGACGCCAGGAAGTACAACAAAGTTCTCCCAATACCTTGTACTTCTGTTAACAGGCATGAGCCTGCCTCAGCCCTGCAGCTCATCCTATTTGAGACTCTCACTTAAGATATTCTTTGGAACCTCTGAAGGTGTAATAACATGGATTGTAACTGGGAGCAGAAATTTTTCCCACTGTGCTGTGCAAATATAACTTCAATGTAAAACATGGAAGGGAAAAAAAAAGAAGGGAAGTGTCTATCAGTATGTAGTGGCTGAGGTGCATGTGTCGGGGCTTTATGTGGTGTGAAGGTAACAGATAGCCTCTCTGATTTAATTGCTTCTGTTGTTAGGTGGACTCCGGCGAGGCAGATCTAGTGGATGAGTCCACCTTTGAATCGCAGTATTCTCTAGAGAGTGACGTCTTCCAGGCTTCAGGGATATCTCTGCCTGGCAGTGCCTGTAGCGGCGAGCTGAACTACAGCTTCTCTCTTCCATTGTCAACTCCCAAGGTAAAAAGGAGGATGGTTTTATTGATGACAAGCTTTGATTATAAGTGTGAAAAGGCTGTAGTATTATTAGATAGAAATGTTTTGTATCATTCTGGTTCAAACTGCACTATTTGTTACCATATTAAAGTGCAGTTTTGTCTAGGGTAGTGCTGGTGTCTTTCAGACGTTTGTGTTGGAGAGAGGCAGCTAGAACATTGAAAGCTTGGATTTGTGTTTTGTTTAGCCAGATAAAGTATGGTGAGATATTTATAGAGTTAAAGGTGTGGTGAGCAGTCTGCTGCAAAACCTTAATTGTTACTACTTCAGAGCATAGTAAAGAGTGGTAACACAAAATAACTGCATTATTCTACAATATTTAGGTATGAAAAGCAAGAGTATGTTTTCATTCTAAGCTTTGCTTTTATGCTTCATAGTTAGTGTGTTTGCTAATGCATTTACTGTGTACTTGAATTAAATGTTCATAATGATACTGTAATTAAAAGTAAATCTGTATATATCAAACATCTGATTCCTAATAATTTCTATGTAAAGTCAGCAAATGAAGATAAGTTCTTTAGAGTATTACAAAGATCAGTATCTTTTTTTCTTGTTGGTCACGTACCTATAATGACTTGGTTATGTCAGAGTTGGTGTTTTGTTTCTCTCCATGGTTTTTCATTCTTTTTTTCTTTGCAATCTGTAGATTTATTTCGCTAATCCAGAGTCTCCAAGTCATTTCTCCTAGCAGTCATCTTTGAAATCAACATTGTAGGGATTTCTTCCAGAGTTTGCAGTCTGTGGTCTTGAATAGGGTAGCTGCTGCTTTTTCCTTTCCACCTGAGCTGCAGTAACTCCCTTTATTCCTTCTGGAATATGTTCAGCCCTTACGAGGCACTGGTTGGAAAACTAAATTCATCTTCTAATGGTTTCTCCTAATCCACAGAAGAGCACGTCTCTGCTGTGCCAGTGGGACAGATTGCATTGTTTAACACTGTAATTGTTACTTAAATGGATCATGCATTTTGCATGCTGAGAAGCATTTTATGAGATAGAGACTGGATTTACATTACATATCACGTTGAGGCTCTAGAAAGTCTTAAGTTATTTTCAGCTTTGACTTAAAGATGGCTTTGGTTTACACGTTTTTTAAAGATTACGGTGCTTACTTTTCCATGTTCCTCTCTGTGTACCAGTAAGAATTGAGTGTTAAGTTCTCATCAAGTAACGTTTTATACTCTGCAGTTATGAGTGACTTCACAAGCAAGTGTAGCAAGAATATCTGTTCATAAAAGAAGACTTTTGAAGCAAGTGAAATGCAGTAAAAATGAAAAAATTGCTATTCAATGCTATGAGGAATGCAGAGATATTTCGGCTATTTCTTACTGCAGGGCAGTTGACAGGTTCTGAATGCCTTTGGTGTCATTTCTGAAATAAATACTGAAAAAAAGTATTTAAAGTAAGGCAGATGTTCTAATGAGGCCACATGTTGCTGTAGCTACAAATTCCTGACATCATGTGTCTCTCAGGAATTACAGCATTGGCTTTTCTTTAAGTCAAACAAAAATAAACACGGGTTTGTGCTGCAACTCTAGTATGTATATATGGCACTTGGAATAAATGCAGTAAGATCTGTGTCTTGATTTCACTGGTAGGAAATTGATAAAAACCAGACTTGAAAGTAGGTGTCTTTGAAACCTTATGAAATAATTTAAATAGACTGTAGTCCTGGTGTTCTGTTCTCCAAAAGGTAGGAAATAATTTGATTGCATCATTCAGATTAGTTGTATTTAGGCTTTGCTCAATTACCTTCTCAGATGTTACTTAAACTACTTATTTACAGGTGAACCTTTTTTGAAGATGGGGGACAGAGCAAGCATTTATGCACTTCACGAAAGATGAGAAAAACTAATTCTAAGGCCCTTGATACAAAATGTTGCAAAATATCCCCAAATCCTGGGAAACATGTTTTCCCCACTTTTTGGAAAAGGAGTAGAAGAATTAATAGGACCAGTGTATAATAACTAGGACAGATAGAGGTAGATGTTCTTGTGACTACATTTACTACGTGTCAGAGAAAAATCCCTAATATTGATACAGAGCCTCTAAGTCCAACCTCTAAGTATTTGATATAACTTTCTCATGTCTAATGGCCTACATGTTTTTAAAATTACTTATTTTGAAAGCTCACTTAGAGAATATTTGAAGATTTTTTTTTTTTTCCGGAAGGTTGTGATTATTGAAATCCGTTAAAATATTTAAAATGCAGGATCTTGGAATCTTGGAAGGCTAAACAAAGTTTGTGTAGAGAACTTAATCCTTGTACTGAAGCCATAATCGACACACTTACAAAAAGTACTAACTGCTAAGTTTCTGTAACTGCATCATTCTGTTCCATTGTTGTCACACTTCAAAACCTCATGTTCATTTTTTGCTGAGATTTGACTGAGTTTTTACTTTTCCCTCTTTGTATGGAAGGGATATCTAAATATCTTTCTGCTCAGTAAAATGGGTTATTAGAACGCATGCTTATTATCTGAGCTGCTTGAAATTGCTAATTGCTTGCTAAGTGTTTTGAAAGTAAAGATCTTGGCCTTGCAAAGTTCTTCCACCTGAGAAAGACAAATAGATGCTTTAATTTTAAAAACTTGCTGGAGTTATGTCTAGTTTGAGAATGTCTGAATGGACATGACTTTACTGAAGTTAGTGGAACATTATTGATGGATACCAAATTAGAATTTGGCCTTCAGCCGTAACTTATTTTCATTGATTTCTGGTATTTTAAAAGAGAAGAAATTGTTTGAGGAATAAAGTAAATTTGATAGTAAAATGCTTGTAGGCATCTAGTGAAGACACCGATGTTACAACAAATACGTTTAAATTCTGTGAGGTTACTTTCCGTTTAAGATTTTAGTATGATAAGTACTTTCCAATTACGCTACAAAAAAATGTTGCTTGTTCATTGTCTCCTGTGTTTAACAGTCTGTTGGAGAGGAACGTTCAAATGTTGCAGATGATTTCTGTGTATCTGACAAGAATGTGTACGGCATGGATGTGAATCAGAGAGTGAGAGAGCAAAAGTCTGTAATGGGCAATGGCCTGGAAACTGCAACTGGTTTTACTAAAAAGGATCTTCTGCCTCTGGATGTTTCGGATACCAACCAAAATGAAAGTGAAAATGCAGCAACATGGACTGGATCTCAGACAACAGCAGAAATTGCACTAAGTACAAGCCTTGCTACTATCATGCAGCTTGATCCTACTGGAAAAGTAATTTTTTTTTTTTTTAATATTAAAAAAAAACCCTACAGAAAGGCCACATTACACCATAGAATTTCCTACAGAAATTGACACTGGGCAACAGCCATGTATGGTTCTTTGATTATAGATGTCCATGAGGTGTGGTAGCTCACATCAAAACTTACGGATTTAGACCTATCCAAAACAGGAGATAATTTATGGCATCAAGATAGTCATATCCCAGAGACTGGTGATACAGGGGTATATAAAAGTCTGCTCATACCCCACATCAGTAGACACTGCTGGACCACAGTGTACCCATTTGGCAGGCCAGGGGGCTTTTCTTACCCCTGTTAACCTCTGCAGAGGCATGGGTGCAAGGAGGAGGTGCACAGCTGGAAACCACGCCTAGGAAGCCAAGGGGGAGTGGTGTAAAACTCCTGCATCCTGGTGTTTGTGCAAGCCTGAGCAGTTCAGCTCACAAACTGGCCTGTGATGCCACAGTGTGCAAACATAATATTCCTTTATATGGCAGTCACTGTGACATATGTTTCTTTTTCCTTCCATACAGTGATTTATTAAGAAATTCTTGAGAGCTGCAATTTCTTATAAGATTTGTTACTTTAGCACTGGCAGATTGTCAGACATCTGTGGTGAACGAGCCTGAGACCCCTTGAATTCATCCCAGTAATTTTAAGAGTGCGACTGATGTCCCTAAATTAAAAGCATGGTTTGTGGTAGATTTGCTTTATTACCTGAATGAAAACAGAAACCTCATGTATGTTGGTTTGATCTTTGATGGACTGACTTTCCCCATGTCAGTGTAAGGAATCTATTAATTATGCCTCTAGCTTTTGTATAAAGTAAGATGAGTTCAGGTCAGTATGTTCAATCACGTTTTTATCTCTGTATTCTGAACTGATGTTATTTTCCCTTGTGTTAGGATCAAGTGCTTTTAATGGAAAAGAGATGCCCACTGTCTTTGGAGGGAAGTTCCACAACTCCAAATTCAGTCAAAAACGTGTATGAGAAGACTATCACTATTGCAAAAGGAAATTCAAGTCTAGGTAAAGTAGTAATATTTTTTGTAACCTGTTCAGGAACATAGCTTTCTGTTTTTCTCATATGTTTGCTGTTTTATTAGTAAAGACTAAACATTTTCCTTTTAGTGAGGAAAGCATAACAGGATATTCATTCTTTGCTGCTCTTGCCCTGTTTGGCTATGATGGCAGTGGATCCATTTGCTGTCACCATGAACACAAAATGAAAGTGTCTAGTGTCACTGAGATTTTTTTTTCCCCTGTAAAAGAATTTAGACCTTCCTAAATGTTAACATAAGAATTTTAATACCTTGTTTTTTAATGCCTATACATTTATATAGTATAGGGGAAAAATGAGATACAGCCAAGGAATGCTGGAGAAGAACAGGTCAAAGAGCTGCAGACTTTCAAACGTATGTAGACACAAAATGATCTTGCTTTCTGAGGATGCTCAAAAGGGTCTAAACAAGCTGTTCACTTCCTTGCTACATATTTATACTTGTGCCTTGGTACTTCTGAAAATTGGATCATTGATACATTTAATAGTTGTTTTAGCTCAATGATACAATTTTGTAGATACTTTCAGAGTTTTAAGTACCTGCCATTTGCAACTTCCTGAGCATACTGACTAGAGGCACATTTTGGAGCAGGCACAACAGATGGAAATGTTTTTCTGTGTCCTCTCCCGTGCTCTGGTGCAGCCCTGGGCAGTGTAAGGGGGAGCATGGGGATAGCATCCTCCCAGACCAGTTCCCAGAGCCAGTGCCAGGATGGCTTGGTGATGAGAGGCACTGGTGCTCCCCTCCTGTTCATGGCTGGTGTGTTCATTTGCTTTGGTTTAAGTTCCTCGTGCCGCTTCTTCCGGCCAACTGCACGTCCTTGAAGACTGTGGTGTTGGTAGGATAGGAATTTGTGTGGGCACTGGCTGTTTGCAGTGACTCCACAAATGCTTCAACATGGGTTGTCCAGAGAAAGCTCCCTGAAAGCAACCCGTGGGCCTCTTGTTCATAAACAGCCACCACTCAGGACTCCCTTGCTGTGCAGAGATGGGTGGGGTGCTGTGCTGCGCTAATTCAGTGGGTGCTTCTGCCTGGAATAAACTGCCCTCTGATGGCTGGACACTAAGTCTGCCCCATATCACCTTTTTGTTCATGTTACAGACAGCTTCCAAACTGGATCGGGAGGTGATCTGGTTTAAAATCAGCCTCTCCAAAATACAAAGCTGTAGGCAAGGCTGATGTGGGTATACGTTTTGACTTTAATTGGTATGAGGTGCTTGGAATAACTACTGACTTTACTGGTGTCATCACCAGTCTGTATAAAGTGCAGGTCACAGTTCTAGGCATTAGGATTTTATTAAAGAAGTCTTGTTTGCAATAACCTCTTAACTCAATGGAGCAGTGTTTTTCATGTATGTCTGTGAGTATTTCAAGTGCAGTGAACATACAAAATAAATTTCACGTCAAGCGTAGTAGAGCAGAAAAATACAAACTTGGGGCAGGGTGCACACTGGCAGACATTACATGCATGAAAAGTAAGACTGACCTCTCATGTATGCGTAGTATGAATGTAAATAATGCTTTCTCCTGACTTTTGACTGTAGTCCTTTTCTTACGATCTATGGGTGCTCTGGTCTGGGAAGCTGCCTGGGCACAGTGACTGATTTATGCACATAGCTGCTCTGCTTTTAACTTTCATTTTTACAAAAGGGGCTAAATCAAGAGCTGTGAATGATATTGAAAACTGCAGCTGCATTGATTATTTCAGTTGATAACTGGCACTTCTTTTTCCTTTTAAATGGTGTCACCCATAGCTTGCAGCAGCTCTTCAAATCCAGCCACAGCTGGAGCTGTAACCTTTTGATTGTGATTTTTAAAAGGTAAGAGAATGGAGCACCCACATGCAAGAAGAGCTGAAATGCCATTGTCCTGTGTGATTCATTTGGCAATTTGACAGTGGCATTTGCATTTTTAACCTGAAACTGTAGCTGTCCGAAGTGTGACATCAGCCTTGCTGATCTGTTGTAATGAGGATGTCACTGTAGAAACTGAGGATGATGTTTTTCTAAAGTGCTATTACACTAGCCTCAGTAATACTGTTGTTTGTTACTGGCTTAACCAAGCAGCAAAGTTAGGTTCATAATTAACAAACACATTTTAGCTGTTTCCTTGGCAGTTTGCTTTTTTGTGTGCATGCTACCTGTATTCTGGTGGAGACCACTCTGTTGCAGAGTTACATTCAGATCTGACTTGAGTAACCTGTGTGAACAGATCTGTCAAGAGATGGTTGTTGGAAGGAGTATGTGAGTGTAAACACTGGGGCATCCACACAAGGATGGCACCTGTAAATGACATCTGTGATGTGCTCAGCATTGTAACGTTACTAATCTGAAGGGTATAGGTGACAGGCAGTTTACGTCTACTTTTTCTGATAGCAAGGCAGGGAATCAGTGGCATTGTGTGTCTCTATCACAAGTCTGATACACCTATGTTTAAATTATGCCTGACCACAGCTGACATCATTACCTGGCAAATCATAAGTACAAATCTCCAGTCAATGGTAATACCGTATTCTTCCATCAGCTTAAATTTAAGTGCAATCATGAAGATGGGTTTTGCAGTTTTTCCAAAAGATAAACCTTGACTTCCACCCGCCAAAGTAGAGACATACACGTATTCCTCTATCTAAGATTGTTGCGCAGTTCCTTGCTAGCCAGGGTCATCTTCTCGTACGTTTGACAGCTATTGTTGATCTCAGCTACAACTGGATGTTAGGAGCCAATGCTATTAAAAGACTTCTATATTTTCTGGAAGGAGTCCTAAAAATATGACTATCCAGATTAGTGTTGTTCTTTAAATGGTTACAGGATTTTATTTTTTTTCCCTGAGACAGATACATAGGCAGATGTTTGTATGGTTGGCTGAGTCTGGTTAGCCTGGGGCTTGCCTTCTAAACTCTGTTCAGTCAGTCTGTCTCACAAGGTCTGAGGTCACAGACTAAAGTGTTCAGTCTCTGTCTTCTGTAGCCATGTGTATGTATAAACATTTAGAATTTTTTCATAGTCAGTATCCGTGGTGGTTTTGCGTTGTGTAGCTATCATCTTCCTTCCACTCAGTCTGGACAATAAGGTAAGGGCTTGCAGCCACACAACTGCAGTCCCAGTGCTTGCTAGTCTGACATTTACATGCAAAACAAGGAGAACACATAGTGGGATAGTCACTGCCTCTTTCTCCCATAGATACTCCTCTATAAGGCACTCTTACTTCAGTGGCTTCATCTTGTTAGTAAAGGAAAGCTTCCATGCTAGTGCACAAAAAAGAACAAAAATGAGTTTGGCAGCATTAAGATAGGAGAAGTCCACTGGATGGACTTCCAGGGTGCTGACCCTTCATCTACCTTTCCATTGCCTTTGTGAAGAACAGTTTTTCGTGGAACTGTCATCAGTTGATTTAATAAGCACCAACTGCCCTGAAAATAACAGTGACAACTCATGCATGTAAGAACAGTTAACAAACACAAGTGAAGCCCAGCACCACAAGTAAGTCCCCATGGTCTCCCAGTTGGGAGGGTGGGGGAGTGTGTCTGTCTCATCTCCCATTAGTGGAAAGAAAGTGGAGTTAAATGGTGTGTATAAACATTAGCAAGTAGTGTCCTGCTGTGCCACAGGTGGGATAGTGCTGCAACTCAAGTAGTGGACAGTATCCATCAGTAGGGCACAGGCTGTCGCAGAAGTCAGGATGCACTTCTGGGCCTAAGTGATGGCCCATCTAGGAGAGCGGGAAGGCAGCCACTCTCTCAGTGGGGTCTGAGACAGACTTTCTGTTGGAAATTAACTAATTAACTGTTTAATCATTTCACCTCCTTTCCAAAGACAGCCATCATAAACAAAACTGAAATTCGGTGTATAAACTCAGTGAGCCATCCAGAAGAGTGGTAGATTTGACTGTTTCAGAAGCAATTTCATTACCTTTTTTGTTGATTTTATGCTTAAATTTTCCACTGTTTTTTAATATTGATTTTAATATTTATATTTTTTGTATTTGTTTATACTGAGCCTGGTATGTGAAATGACACAAGGCAAAGTGGAGATACTGTGATTGTGGTTTTAACTGCTGTCTCCTGTTAGAAAGAAGGAAATGCAAGGGAGAATAAGAGCAACATTTGTAGGCTTGCTGACGTTGGCAAGTTGGCTGGCTGGCTTACCCTGCCCCAGGATACATTTCTTTTTCTTGGCACTCAGAGCTGGGGATCAAAGAAGTTATTAACTGTTTTATGCATTTTTCACTATAGGGATGACGGTAAGTTCCAATAAAGATGGCTCAGGAATGATAGTCCGCAGCGTCATCCATGGAGGCTCAATAAGTCGTGATGGACGGATTGGTGTGGGGGACTGCATCCTATCCATTAATGAAGAGTCAACCACTAACTTAACCAATGCACAAGCCCGAGCTATGCTAAGGAGGCATTCGCTCATTGGACCAGATATAAAGTAGGTAAACCTAGGTGATGAATTGTGGTAGGAAGAGGCTAGTAATCAACATTTGTTTATTTATGCAAGTATTCTAAATGAAAATTTTGTTTGTTTTTACAGTTAATTTACCTTTAAGGTACAGCTTCAGATGGATAATTCACCTTCAGATTACAGCTTCATGGATTTGAAAGATAAAATCACTTGTGTGAGGGGCTTTGCATGTTCTTAGGAAAGTTATTACTGTCATTAGTAATCATCATTATTACTGCCCTGTGTGGTTTTATTGAAGGAATGAGAATAGTCAAGAGTTTTGCATTCATAGTATGACTCTTCTAAAGAAAGTAAGGATTTTCTCTGGATGTTTGTGTTCCTCAAAGGTGCAATGGCCAGGACAATCCACAAGTAATTTCATTTCACGGAGATCTTCGTAATGGATTTTGGTTTTTGACAGCCAGACAGAAAGTATGACACATGATGTTAATGCAGAAAAATAATACTTACAACATTTTCAGTACATCTGTGACAAACAGCAGAAACAGTCTATTTTGTGAAGTCAAAAGTTTTTGTTAGTACATACAAAGGAGCTGTTGCTCTAGGGCATAAATACCTGCTCTTGGAAGTACTACTTTAAACTTGCAGTAATTAATACAAGTTTTGAAAAATCCACTTGATTGATGAGAAGTTTTTTTCTTCTCAGGTTCACTCGATTTACACAGTTTTAACTTTGCCTAGAAGTACAATTCTTTCTAGCTGTCGTGGTTGTGGAGTTAACTTTGTCCACATGCACCATCTAGAAATAAAGTTGTTCCTAAGCTTATGCTCTAGACACACCAATGCTGGGTTTACAGCTCCGTAAATCTAGTAGCTGTTTTTCTCAAACCCATGGTAACATGAATTGGGTCAGATCTGCAAATGGGATTAACGGAGCTGTTGGTAATAGAAGCCTCTACTTATTTAAGAGGGTTGTCTTGAAAGGGATCAGTTCAGTCCCACTGTGGTTGCAGTGGTTTCTGTCAGTTCAAAATGGACTGCAGTGCATTACGTTCTTCCCCAGAAGTATTCTATCTTTGAAGAGACCTGGCATTTTGGGAACAGGAAGGCAGAATATCTTCACTGTGGGTGGTAGTTTTAATTGTCTGCCCCATAGCTTTCATGCATTTAGGATTATGATTTAATGCAAACTAGTTTAAATAATGGGATATGCTCATACAATGAATTACATTATTGTCAATGCTGTCATGAATATGAGCGAGTCAGTCTTGATAAAATGTGACATTGATTATTATTGTAGGCTTTCAAACTGTATTACAATTCTGAATGCCACGACTGAAATTAGTTGGTATGTGCGCATGCATGTGTGTGTACATCTGCTTAGATACAAGTGCTACAGCACTATTCTTCTTTGAGGAGTCTTTTATTGGTGCCAGTTACATGATTAAACACAGATGTGTTCATTATTTGTGCTTATCCTTTTATAGCTGCTGCATGTTACACTATGTGACTGTAAGTTTTATTTTGTAGTCTTAGTCTTTTGCAGATATGTCAGAAATACCAAAATCTTGGTTTAGACGTGAATATTCAGATTTTCCAGAGAAAAGTGCATCTCCTTTCTGAAAGATCTCACAGAAGAGGGGCAGTTGCTATTCATATTCTTACTTAAGATTTTTGTCTTTCACTTCATGCTTATGTTCTTTGGTGCATTGACATGATAAGGGTTTAAAGTGAAGCTGGCTTCTGCACTTGAAAGAACTGAAAGACCACATCCTTTGGTAGCTTCTGAAGGAGTCTTGCAAGAATAATGATAGTATTTTTGGGCCTACATAGTTTTTCATACAAAGTTGTTGCAGCATAATGAAACTTTTCTGTAATTTGTACTTTCAGGAGCAATACAGGATCCCCGAAAAATATTATAATACAAACATGTGGGTAATGTCCCAAATCAGAAATTTGGAGATGTGGAGCATTATCCCATGATAGTTCTTCACTGTGCTGAGAGGGATACGTAGCTATATGGGTGTAATTTTAGAGCTAATGTTCTGCACAACCATGCAAGATTTGTGATTTAAGGGCCAGCATTTCAGATAAGCAAGTTGAATCTCTTTGGTGTCTTCCTCAGGAAACAAGAGTGAACAAGCACTCAGGTGTGGCCATCTTGATAAAATTTATCTTTGTCCATACAGAGCTGCAAAGTTGGCACCTTAACATCTAGCCTGAGCTTTTTTTGGATAGCAGTGTGCTCCCAGAAAGTGATTAAGCAGAAGTATTTTAATTTCAAAGCTGTATTTCAGTGGCAGACATTATTTGCTGAGAAAATACAAAGCTGTTCTTACTTGTCACATAAAGGCTTTGTTTTATTTTATTAAAGGAAATGTGATTTTAAATAGTTCAAGAACTAGCAATCTGAGTTTCAAACTTAGGTATTTAATTTTTTTCCCCCTTTGTGTGTGGAAAACCAGATGTATGGCCTTACTGGAAGCATTCTATTTAACTTCTCACTCCACCTTGCCAGGAGGTCTTACATTTCTGTAACAATAGTCAGCGTTTTGTGCTCAGCAGCAGCTGCTTGTAACATCTGTCAGATAATTACAGAGCTGAATCAGAATTCACCTACATAAAGTGTGGGGATGAATTTCTGATCAAGAAATAAAAGATTGCAATTCCATTTTCCATGCTTGTTAATGATTGTTGCTACAGACAATAATAAACAGCAGATGCTTTCTGTGGGAGGTGTAGTTAGAAGTAGAATGGGAAAAAAAAAGAAGAGGAAAAAAAAAAGCAGCTCACACTTTTTAACTACATAAGTATGCCTCTCGCATTCAGCATGAGACATTGACATTTGTTAACACCGTTGTAAAAAGATGCTGCATCATATGCTTCACATTCTAGATCTTCTCCAGCACCTGCTGATGATCAGGCCCTCTGTTATGTGTGAGTATTGGCAATTCAGAAATTCATTATGGCTGTATGTTGCAACTTGTCTGTAAAATCATTCCATGCTTTTATGACATCCATAGTAATGTCAGGGATATATCCAGATATAGGTACATATTCTGTCTCTCTTTGTGTGTGTGTGTGCATGCACATGTGGCTGCATATGTGGCTGTGTATATATGTTTTTTTAAAAAAAAGGTATGAGAGTGTGTGTGTATATATATGTATGTATATATATGGCTTTAAACTTGAAGATTGGAGCATACTTCCTAAGACTGGAATGAAAACACCTGTATTCTAAAAAATTGTTGCTAATATTTTAAAATTTCATCTATGACAACCACTCCAGACGTGCTCAGAGCATGTGTGTGTACAGGATTCACTGCTAGAATGGGCACGAGTACAATGTACTGATATCTGGATTAATCTCAGTGTCATATTTTCTGTGGCACTTATATTTTACTTCCTTCGTGCATAAAAAGGTTCAAATTAGACCTTAAATATTAATGAGAGTAATTTGTCCTGAGCATTTTCCATACTTTGTTATTTGGTTTCTTGGTGTTTCAAGGTTTTGTGTGGCTGTTCAGTCAAGCATGTGATAAATGTTCCTCTGTACTGCATGTGGTGTTGTGTTCACAAGGTATTTTCATATACACACCCTTTGGTGTTTCCATTGTCACTGCTTTCACTGCTAGTGCATATCTCTAGCGGGGAGGAGGGTGGTTTTAGCTATCGCGAAAGAAAACCAGAACACTTTCTCCTTCAAGCTGTACAGCTATGAAAGAGAGGAAATGATTAAACCCTGCATATACTTCCCCTTGAAATTGTTGAACTTTAGCTTCTCTTGCTGATAAGAAATACGACACAATAGTAGAGCAGTCATTTACTTGTTTCCTGTTTCCTGTGTCTTCATCCCTATTTCCTGGCACTTGTTTCTCTTACTCTCTTCCCTGTGACCGTATTAAGGCAATTACGAGTCCCTTTTGTAGTCCATTCAGGTGCCTGGGTGGATTTTTTCTTCCACTGTACAGCACAAAGGTCAACAGAGTTGACCAGAGGAGCCCAACACCCTTCTTGTTATGGGCCCCTCATCATGGGCCCAACATCTGAGCTGTTCAGGATGATGCTGGATGTCTTCAGACCTCACTGCGACCTCCAAGAATGGAGCTACAGTAGTGATCCAACAAGGGGTGGGTTTGATAACTGTGGAGTGTCTGCCCATGAAGTACTAAACAGGGAAAGAATTCTTGGCAGATAGGAATCCAAGGTCTTCAGTACAATCTGACCTTGCTGTGTGTCACAGAAGGCAGGAGCAGGACAGACAACCACTTAGCAAAGATGGCTTCTCTAATACTCAGCAGAGCTAGGTTTTTTGTGTGACTTTTCATTTCAGTAATAACATTCAAAGGAGAAAGAGGGGAGGACAATCACATCAGTAATACAGCTTAGCTAGTAAGAGCAGCTAGGGAAATGTTTGCGGTTAACTGAACTTTGGAAATCATGAGCAAGAAACAAATGTGGACTTCTATACAGAATATACCTTTTCATGCATTTGATCCATGTAGTTTAGTTTTCTTTTCTATGCTTGAAAGAAAATGCAAAATGCAAGTGTTCTGGTTTATATTTATGAAGTAGCTGAAGCATTATTGAAGTTTAGTTGTAGATAAGAATGAACAGTTAAATACATATTGAATGTTCCTTTGAGTGCTTAAAATTAGACAATTAGAACTGTACTTAAGCACTAGACTAGAAATAGTGTAATTTTCCAAATGTAACAGCTCCCAGTGATACTGTCTAAATTTGACTCCATCTGTGGAAATCAATTAGGTAATTCAGTTGCTCAATTTTAGATGCCTTTTTGAAAACAGTGGAGTGAACCTCTTTTCTTCTCAGTTCCTGTGTTGTACACAGAAAAGGAAGCTTACCTACCCAAGAGAAGTTTTGGGAGATGTTTGTAAGTAACATTTAAGGCTGTTTGAGAGCATCTTCTGAATGTCCCAGCGCAATGTCAGTTACTCATTTTTATAACAAAAAACCACAGGGTATCACAGAAGTTGGAGTGCATATGGTTTGCCTCCCTGCTTAGCTGATCTCTGATGCTGATGATGCACAGAAGTGTGAACTAAGGACTGCTACTACCCTTGGACCTTGGGGTGCTGCATAATTGTTTGCCATGTACTCCTTGCACAAATGGACTGGACAAGAGTTAAAAGATGGTGGACACCCTACTAGCAGTGATCACACTCTACTGTCTACATCCAGGCTGAATCTGGGTAGATCTGTTTCCTGCCTGATCTGATCACCAGCCATTCTCCTTGCCACACTTTGAACAATAGTTTCCAGCTGCAGTTTAGCATAAAGGAGATTGTCCAAGCCTTCTAGCCAGCAGAAATGTTGCTTGCAATTCTGGCCTTTCAAGGGAAAATACATTATTCCTACTGATTTTTATAGGGTGAAAATTGATGAATTTGGTTGGGATGAAACAGATGAACGTAACAGCATGAATGAGGCATTTTCTTTCACTGAAGCGCAGGTTCTACATCTCATAGTTTTTGTAGAGGGAAGGTAATCTTACAGGCTTACTGAGTGATGCTTCTGCAGCAGCATTGGCCCTGTGCAAGTTTTGAGACCATAATGCTAGCATTTTGCTATAGTTCAACGCATTTGGAGTTGGAGATGACTGAGAAGTGGTAGTAATTATTTCCAAAAACTTTTTTCCTCTTACTTCTCTCTGGAGCATGTCTTGCATGTTTCCCAGTGCTGGAATGTCCTCAGGAAAGACAGATAAGAGTCAGAGATCTTCTGCTGAGTGCTTGTTCCCTAGTATATGTTAAGTCCCCAGCACTTCAAAACGAAAACACGTTGTGTCAAGCATGTAACACCTGTGTGTTTGAAAAAAGGCCAAAGCAGAAGAGGGGGGAGATTTAAGGAAGTGAAAAAGTTGGTGATAATATGGATGATTTAGAAATTTCTGTTAAAAGAACTGGAGAGTTCCTCCTGTTCAGCACCCTAGGCATCTCCTTAATGACAATCTTCTGCACTTTTCTAGATATGGTAGTTGTGAGAGGAGGTAGGGAACAGGATTGGGCACAGACGAGGCAAAGAAAGATGGTCCTTATAATGATTTTGGTAGAGTCTTTTGGACAGACAGCATTAGTCACATAAAAGTTTATTTGCTCTGCCTTCTCCATCTTGCTGTATTCAGCAGAAGACCAGTGAGGGGGAATTGATGGCAGTCAGGGAGTGACAGGCAGGAGAGGGCTTCAAGTGAGAGACTCAATACTGAAGGAGTCTCTCCTCAACAGCTTACATGACCTTGTGAAGTGGTCAAGATTTTTTTTTTCCCCCCCATCTGTTCTGTAGGGAAGTATGTTCATAGTTCTTTTAACCATGTGATGAATGGGAGGACAGCCATTTTTTTGTGCTGTTTTTCCATCAGCCTTACTTCTTGGCAAGCTTGGATCTGATAGCTAAGCTGCTTACAGAACAACTAAAGGTTTTTAAGAAGACAAAACATCATTACAGGAGAGCCATCTAAGTAGCCCTTTTTAGATTATGGTGTCCTTTTGCCTGTAAGAGGGAAGTTTTTTAAGAAATTCTTCATGCCTTAATTTTTTTTCCTTCTCTTCATTTCTGCCTCCCCAGTCTATTGGGCCATTTCTGTTTCTGGCATTCAGACATGATCAGGTTACACCAGGGCTTCAGGAGTCTGCATGTCATTTGGCTAGTGTCACATAACTGTCTGACTGTCCCAAGGTGGTTGGAAGTGCATGAAGGGGTGGAGGAAGGAGCTGAGGAGGGGTTTGCTCCCTGTGGCATAGGTGGTGGTCTGTAAAACATTTCTCTGTCCAAACCTGTGCGGTATTTTTCACCAAAAGCACAGAAACCTAAAATAGATACAAAACATCCAGGAAAGCACAAAACTTCCTGCAAGTCAACTTCCAGAAGCATTTTCAGTCAGTGTTTAGGATGGTAATGGTGCTTCACACCTCGCAGATCCTTCAGTGTTTGTCTTTGCACGAGAAATTTCTGTTTTGACTGAAGCTGGATTGTCTCTATTACACTCTTGTCGCTGTTGAAGCACCATAAAATAGAGTGGCCAGCCCTCAGAAAATGATGTGCTGTTCAGTTACCTAATTTGACCATAAATGCATATTTGTTGCAAAGCCACAAAGGATTCGTAAAATTCCTTATTCCCAACATACCAGCATTGTGGCTTTGAAGTCAATGATTATATGAAGTAATCTTGAGTAGCTTCCTCATATCCATTCCTGACACCTACCAAAGGCAGGACCAGCAGTCCTCATTCTACTTTAATCATGTCCCGTTTTATTGCAGTATTACTTATGTGCCAGCAGAAAATTTAGACGAGTACAGGGCCAGTTTGGGACAACAGACAGAGGGAGCTGTGCCACTTGAACTTTTTCCTTCACATACTGTGAGGTGAGTCAAAAGACTTAACTGTTTTCTCCCATAGGGCTCTTGGGTGTAACTTGCCATACACTTTGCATAGTTCGGTTATTTTAGGAGAGCTGAAAGATGGGCAATTTTCTTCAGACCAGTAGCCATTACCATAAAAAGCTGTTCACAATAAATTTTTGCTTTGGCTAACAAATTTTTCTGACATTTTTACAAGGCTGTTTTATGGGTGTTTGATCACCCAAAAGAAGATTGAATACTACTTCATCCTAAACTTCTCTTAAATACCATGCAATTTGATTTATGTGGTGCCACAAATACTCAGTGCTTCCAACATGAGAATTTGGCATTGATGGTCTTTCCAGAACATATACTAGAAAGGATGAATTATGCTGTCCTTTTCCTTGCGTTTCAAAAATTCATTACAGTTATAGGCCAAAATCTTAAAATGACTAATAATTTTTGTTTTCTTGAAATTAATCTCCAAAAGCAGTAACTATTTTTGAATGCGGCTGTTGTAATTTCTTTTATTTTGGAAACAATAAATAATTACCTTCAGCTTTGATTTGGTTCTAGTTCTAAAATGCAGGGGCTTGTATTCTGTGATTGGCAGTTGATAGCAACTTAAATGCAGAGACCAAACACAGTATGTATTCTAGCAGACATCTGAAAAAGAAGTTCCTTAAACAACCCCTGTGTACAAATTCTAATGCTGGCAGGGTGATCCAATACGAAATTTTGCAGTGAAATCTAGTGATTATGTGGGTACTTCTAAAATGAATTGCATGTTCCTGTTCATCAGCAGGGAACTCCCAGAGCTTCCAGAACGTGAAGAGGGGGAGGGAGAAGAAAGTGAACTTCAGAATGCATCTTTCAGTAACTGGAACCAGCCCAGAAAGTAAGTGCAATCTAGTTGCACAGTATAAAATCTCATCTGAAATTAAAGAATTTTTAAACGTGTAATATATTTTAAGAGGAATAAGAAAACAACAGAACTGCTGCACTCTACATATATTGTGCATTGCAGGAGTAATTCACTGTTGATTTTTACTGCCATTGGGCTAAATCCCTGCAGTCAAGCAATTTCTTGATTGCTTTAATAATTTTTCTTTATAGGCTCACTCCCTGGAAGCCAGTAAGAAGACATGAAGAGAAGGATTTAAAGTTTTTATTAGAATCCAAAATAAAGTGAACAACAGTAGACACAATTACAGACTTTCTGAGTAATTCAGTAGATAACTCCCACTGAAAGACAAAACTTGCCAAGGGGAAGTTATTTCTGAATGTTTTTAAACAATTGTGCAAATCCAGGTGTCTTCAGCATGCAGCATTGTCATAATCAAAACAGATTTTCATTTATTTTGGTCCTTGTTTTGTCCCAACAGGGTTGAACTCTGGAGAGAGCCTAGCAAGTCACTGGGGATCAGCATTGTTGGAGGACGAGGGATGGGGAGCCGCCTGAGTAATGGAGAAGTGATGAGAGGGATCTTCATCAAGCACATCCTGGAAGACAGCCCGGCTGGCAAAAATGGAACACTGAAAACTGGAGATCGGATCGTGGAGGTACCAGCCGAGTGTCTTTTGCTTGCAGTACCCCCAGCATCTCAGGAGCCACTGAGATGGATGTGTGGTCCTGGGCTGACAGCTGTGTAATTGCGCCAGCTGGCACCACTTGATCCATACAGAGTGTAGTACCATCTGCTGATGTTTGTGTGCAGATAGCTTTAAATTGAATATACAACCTAAAGCATAGGTGGCTGGCTGTGTGAGCAGGGGTCTACAAAGTCAGCAGTTCTACCTGCCTGTTTTAAAGCCGAAAGTGGGGAAAAGCTTAAGTTTGGTGAGGCTAAAAGGTTTTACCTTTGCATACTGGATAGCAACAGAAGTGGCCAGTGAATGGAAAATCATGCAAATAAATGCCAAGCTTATTTCCCTCATGTCTTAATCAGATCACATCATTCTTGTGCATCTTGTGCAGGAATTGAGAGGCACGTTTTTTTTTACCTGCTGACATGAAGAAGGCTGGCGTTGATACAGAGGAAGTTAAGAGCGTTGTGCCCATGACTGAGGATTAGGGTAGCCAGTGGTGTTGCAGGTAGAAATTGATCTAGATTTCTTTCCTGCTTACCCAATCCTGCGCTTATGCAGCTACTTCTGCTTTCTTGCTTAAAAATACTGAAGAATGATCATACTGAAAAGAATGTGTCTTTCCTGTGATGATTATCAGTAAGTCAGACATTACACTGTCTCCAGTGTCAGGCCGTTAGGAACTGCACTCATTTTCAGCCCGCTGAATGTTGTTAGCTGGCTGTCCATCAGGAAGAATATAATGAGAAGGGTGATGGAGATGATGGTTCTTCCCCGGGATCAGACTGGGCTTGCTTTACATGGTGATACTTAATCTGCAGTTCACTGTCTGCTACAAGATCCATATAAAGGATCTCAAAATAATACCATAATATAGGTAGCACTTTCCACAACAGGATGAAAGAGTTTCCATTGTATAACAAGTTGGGAGGTGGAATTTTGCGTGATGGCCACAAAGTTAAAAAAACATTCATTATATCTGAATACCTGGATTATTATGAATGCAGCAATTGTCACTGACAATGATGATTGCAGAAGTTGGAGAGAAACTAAGTAACTAAAGTTGTGTTAATGTGACTGTTCCTCAATGGATTATTTCAGTTTCTCAAGTTGGTGTTGATCTGGGCTTTCCTCTGTACTGCTTACAGTATTTCAGACACAGGGAGTCAGAGAGCCTTAGTGTTATTGTTCAGTTCCTCATAGGTTTAGAATTTTCTCTCTTGGATTGTTTTTGTTCTCTCTTTATTTACATTGGATGGTTAAGTTTAAGATAGAGTTAGACAATTAGAAAGGTAAGGGTAACCTGCATTATATAACTTTGTGTGCAAGAATTGCCACTAACAAATAACCTTTCTGTGTTAGCTTTTAGGTTTTATTATGGTCATTGTGAGAACGCTTTACTGATGCTAACCTCACCATAACATGGTTCTTACCTGGATTGCAAGACAAGCTGTTTTACACACCAATACATAGGAAGGCATGAAGAAAAAAGACAAGGCAAAAATTTGTCCTTAGGCATCCTTTGTAAATGCTTTCTTCTAGCAGAGAGAAAGCTTTTCACTTCTGACCTTAAATTTCAACTTCTGGGGAAAGTGTCTAGTAGCTAAAATTGGACTTACCTTGCTTTAAAAAAAAAAAAAAAGGCAAAAAGTACACTATGCTTACATAATACCCCATAATTAAAGATCCTTCATCACCTAACAAGTTTCAGTTTGTAAATCTCATAAAGTCCTGGGAGGTAGGTTATTCCGAGATAGGTTTTAAAAGAAGCAGTATTTGGCAAATGCTAGCACTCTCTTCAGATTATCTTATCTCTTCTTATTATCCTATCTCTTCTATTACATTGCCTGTGGAAAAATGTAGGGAGCCTGAACAAAGAACGTTGAAAAAAATGTTTTTAAAACCATGGAGAAAATATATTTGATGTCCTTTCAGTGTTCTTGGAAATCTCAAACCTGTGTGTGAGGTACCTCAGGCCAAGTCAGTAGAAAACTGTCTGCCAGTAATGGAGGTTTGGGCTTAGGTGTTAGAGTTCCAAAACCAAAAGCCAAAGCTGACCCATGATTCTTGTAGCTTCTTGCAATGTTAAGATGAGGCCTTCCAATTACAGGTGGATGGGATTGACCTCAGAGATGCCAGCCACGAGCAAGCTGTGGAAGCCATACGGAAGGCAGGCAATCCTGTAGTCTTTATGGTACAGAGCATTATAAGCAGACCAAGGGTAAGCATAAAGAATATGATGTAATAGATGAGAGATGTAATACATAGTAATAGATGAAACAAATGTTCAAGGTGGTGGTGTTTGGGAATGGGATATTTAATCCTGAACGTTCCAGCTCAGCTATTTTAGGAACAAAGATTTGATTTAAGTATTATTTCCATTTAGAATGAAATCGATTTGGATTTGGAATTACCCTCCAGCACGCCGTCCTCAAACTATTTTGAAAAGCCTCAAGAAAGATAATATGTTGGGGGGCAGAGTAGGAGTCTAACTAAAACCAGCTCTTAGAGATTGACAGCATGTCTGAGGAGCGCATGCAGAAATACAGCACCTGTTAAAAAATTCTTTGGACATTAATGAAAGGACTTAGAAGTACACGGAAGTTTTCTGTCACTAAGCTGCATGGACATTGCAGACAAAAGCTACTGAGCTTTAATATAAGTTGCTTGCATCACTAGAAACTAAACTTCCTCATTGTAGAGTCTCTGTAAGCTGCATGTTTATTTACTAGTTGTCTCATAACTCTTGTTCCCCAGCCAGAGTCTCTTTATAGCCCTTCTTCAGCTTCTGCTCCCTGTGGGCAGAAAACTACTAACCCATTTTATCGTCAGTCATCTAAGGTAAAGTTGCATGAAAAAGCTCTGTTGAATGTTGGTTCTTGCTACTCAAGTTACTAAAATAAGACTTTTGCATTTGCTGTGATGTGAACAAAACTGCCATTGCTGAATGTTTCGGCCAGTTTGGGGTGGGAACGATGCCATTATCACAACTTACTTTTATTTAGAGAATGCTTCTTTGCTAATTTTAATTGTAGTTCTTTGTTCTCTTCATTTTCCAGTTATTAAGCTGTTGGTTATTTCTTGACTGTTTATTAACAAACCTTTGTTTCTCTGTAAGCAGAAATGTTGCAAATGGTCTTACTGTACTCATGCATTGTGTTGTGATCTTTGTAAATGGCATTATATTTATTGTCTTCATCTTTTGAAACTTGCATCTGTACTTTTTAGTAAGATCTTATGAGGGAATTTCCTGCTTTCATTCATGTGCAGTCACCCAGATAGCTAGCTGCCTGCACACAGTAGCTATATTTAATATGGTACTGCTATGTATTTAGCAAGGCAGTCAGTTTCAACTGACATGTTGCTAATGAGACAGTTTCTTCCTTTGTTTTTCATTCAGGTTGCTGTAGTAATTAAAGAGATCCTAAGTGTACCCCACAATAGCCCAAATAATGGAAATGGGCTGCGAAAAGCTGTTTGATAGTATTGCTGGCAAGCAGTTCCACATTGAATCTGTGTTTCATACTGATACTGCTCTGGGTATTTCTGAGTAAGAACTAATCTGTCACAATGGTTATGGTCCCAGATAATTTGTAGGGTTACAGCACTGTGCTATACGAAAACTTAGCTAGTTTCTGATACCGTAGCATTCTGGACTCATTAATAAAATGCTGAACACAAGTTATATGGAGGAAAAAAAAAAGGTAAAATAAATCCTGTTATTTTAGGGTTTATTTTGAAAAAAAAAAAAGTAAAAGGAAGAATACCCTTTAATTTATCTTTTGCTTTTCTTGTCCTAGACTGTGCAAGAAAGCGTGCTAAACCTAATTGTTTTGGCAAACTCAAACGTTCCATATTTTATGATGGTAGTTGGTCCATATTAATACAGTGCTGTTGCATGGATTGGGATTAGAGCTAGCAGCAGTATTTTAGGTGCTATGCCATCATGACAAAATACAAATGGCAAGATTTTGAATTACTCTGGCTGGTCTTTTGTTTTCTCTTTTACTAGGATTTCACTGTTCATATACAAAATGTTTGTGATGCTTGTTTTAGTTGCTTAAAATTTCTTCAAGGTACAATTTAAAGTTTTATGCAGATGACAAATGTTATTATTAAGGTGTAATAGGTTCATTACACTGGCAAATTACTTTTCCCAAACTTCTCTTTATGGAAGACAAAATCAAATGTGAATTGCATGTGTAAACAGAAAATCTTGGTGTACTGTAGGGAAAATGCCTGTTGACTTTGAGTGACTCTCCAGTGAAGAAACCTTGTTCATGCAGAGCTCTACTTTCTCATTGCTGAAGATACTGTAGAACCAAGACATATGTTGTCTTACCAAATTACATTTCTTTTTTTTTTTTTCCAAAATGATATGTGAGAGTAAATGTTTAGGGATGCATTTTCTATTTTCAGAATCGTTTAAAAAACAAAAATGTTTTAAGAAAATTTTTAGCAGCAACATATATCTAGATTAAATTTCCATGATAGAAATGTATCAGTTGATGCTACAAGCCTTTCATATTCCTTTCCATTTACTATGCGACTTATTTTCCAGCAGTGTTAAACTTACAACCCTAAGACGTTTAGGCAATTGCCAGATGGATACACCTAGTGCAAAAATTACTTTTAAGTATGCATGGAACAGGATTTCCAACATAGTATGAAAAATCAGAGCTGTTCCCTCTTTATTAAACAGGTTCTGATCTCGAGGACAGTAGAAAAATGCATAAGGATTATAAATGCTCAAATTACATCCTTTAATTTTGTCTAAATGTGAAACTCTTTTTGTGTTAAATAATAATAACGAAGTACCCTGTATTGGTTAAGGAGAAAACCAGAGAATTTAGTTTCATTAAACTAGAAATTCAGAAAATCATAGATGCATGCACACACATACAAAGGGATCTGTAAAAGTTGCTAGATGTGAAGTCTGTTTAGAGATGCCTAATATTACTAAACCTTCTCTTTTGCAAAGGACACAGTGAGTGTTTTACCACAAGAGGTGAATCAAATTACAAGAATTAATCTGGTTTTCAAAATAAAACCAAACATACTGCATTATTACAAAGAATTGTTTTTATTCTAATCCAGAAAGCCACAATCTTATAATTAAATAATGTATAAGAGTATCCCGTATGCTGAGATGCTTGGACAAAATTGTACAAATGTCACAGCAAGAAAATTTTGTGTTGATCATGCTGCTGAATTCTGCACTTCATGCATTTTGTGGGCTAGAACAGGTATGAGGATTGGTGCTTTTTCTCTACACTCTGCTAAACAGAGCTGATACAAACACAGGGCAAATACAGTTTTGCTTACCTTCCCATGTCTGTAGCAAAGTGCAGGAAGCGGACCTTGTTTGGTTAGCACAAACTGCTGAATAAGTAAGTTTTGTTTCATGAGTCACAAAGGATTAATTTAAAAATGTTTTTGCTTAGTTTCTATTATGTTTTTCTTTTAGAACCCTTCCCTGCCTTTCCCGCAGAACAGTCTTTTCTGTAGATCAGCTGTCTTCAGCAGCACTAATCCGTTTGCTGATTCTTCTCAGTTCAGCACTAACAAGGTTGGATGACGACACACTGTCTGCTTTTGACTCATCAAACGTTATATTTGTGCTTCTTTGCCACTAGTGTCTCTCTGCATTTAAATTCTTTGATACCAGTTTGGGTAAAATACGTGCTGATGAGAGTAGAAATTCTGTGTAGTAAATTAAAAAGACACAGACACACATGCAAATAGAACAGTTTTGCAGAAGTTAAAAAATGCCAGCTCCAGTAATTGTAAGCACTAAATCTGATCTAATCAGAGCTACCAAAGGAGTAGGTTGTCAATTACGAAATCAGTCCCTGTGGTATATGTTAAAATATCCACCTGAGTGGACCCATGCCTCTCATTAGTGTGAGGTGTTTTGCTGCTGTGTACTTAATTTTCTTTTTATGTGGTTAGGACTTTCCAGCTTTGAAATATCTTTTTTCTTTTTGCATGAAAAAAAAAAAAACCATTGGCAGCTTTTGTTTTATGATGCTGAATGTATTTTCCCTCTGCTTCTTGAAAATTCTTTTAATGCACCATGAACAGGATGCTGACATCTTTGGAAATATGAAAAAGGTTAGATTCTTTTTTTTTGTGGTTAGTGCTTGCTGCATGTTATTCATACTGGAAACAGAATTAACCTCTAGCACAATAATAAATAAAGGCTTAATTCTTACGTGCATGCATTTCTGGTTTAATAAAATAATTTCTAGCTGGTAATAGGTCTTGGGAGTGATTGTGCCCTTTGTCTATTTCCCCTTGTTGTCAAATAGGTCGAATATACAATGAACACTTACGACATGATATATGGTGTATAATTGCATGTGTGTTTTTGAAATCTGTCTTTGTGTTTGTTACAGTTCTGAAGAAAGGCAGTAGAAGTGTAACATAAATGATGACTTGTATTTTCTATGTTCTCAAAAGTATTTTGGAAAAAAATTGCACATATTTTTAGAGAGAAGCTAATGTTTTGCAGTTTCTGCATAATTCCTTTTTTAACACGAGATAAGAACGGTCTTTTGTCATCTCTGTGTGATTCTGCTGAACTGTAAGATTCATGTACAATAAGAAACTTTGCTGAGTCATGGTCCTTAGTAACCCCCTTAAATACTTCATCCATTTATAAATGGACTTAGTATTGCTGGAGTTAGTTAAATAGAACTGTAATTGAAAATGAGTTATTCATTAATAATGCTGTGTATTGACAAAGGTTCTGTAACATGTGGATTACTGTTTTCTGTTACTGTAGGAGGTATCGAATCCAATTAGGGCTACCTTCCGTTGTTCCCCAACTAACCCTTTTGCTCCTACACCATTCAAGGTTTGTCTGGATTCCAGTGAATGAGTCCTGCTGTATGCGTGCTGTACGTTTGTACATGGCCTGTGATACCTTCTGGAGTACTGCTTCTTCCTCCACGTTTGCCTCCTTTGTTGAAAGTGATACTGCTCCAAACTTACTGCCATTTTTCATATTTGCTTGGCTGTGATTGGGGTGACCTTGGTAGGCAGATGGGTTCATGCACTGTCTGATGCTTTGCATTTTAAATGAAATACTGTGCCATGGCATACTGAAAGTATTTCATGAGTTAAAGCATTTTAGTTTTTTGTCTGTGGCCCGATTCAGGGAGCAAAAGTCTTATGTGTGTGTAAACTGGGGGGGCCAGCATCTACTGCTGGTGGTGCATGTGTGGCAGGCTGAGATCTGGAGGCAGGACGTGGTCCTCTCCACCCAAATGGCATTGTAACACCTTTTTTAGCCTTCTCACAAAGGAGACTTGCTTTTACTTTCATTTGAACATTTCATTAAAAGTTAGACATGTTCAGTTTTATGTACCTGTGCACAGAGGTACAGAAAGAAGCATTTTGTCAATCAGATTATGGTGGCCACAATTTGTAAATGCTGATAATGTCAGGATGTAGCCGTACATCCACCATCTTCTAGAGGTTCTTGTCAGCAATTTTTTGTTCTTTTTTTTTGGTGATGTTTTCTTGAATTTTGCAAAGTTCTTGGACACCATCATTTATAAAGAATACCACTAAAGCGGTACGTTAATTTTGGTTTTAAAACACAGAGGCTACTGTAAGGTCTGCTGATTTGGTCTGCTTTCAACACTGTTATTTCCTCATTTTTTTCTGTATGTTACGTAACTTTCTAGTTAAAACTCTAGGAAGCACTCTGAAAAGTCGTGTTTCTAGAACTACTCTCCCCTTCAACGCTGCTTGAGGTAGAGATCTGTCACCAACTTTTCTGCTTGGAGGATACATGAGTTTTTGATTATGAAAAGTCACTTTGAATGTTATTAAGTAGTATTTCCCCCCTACTCTGATTCTGATTGGTAACAATGTGTTTGCTAGAATCTTGCTGCTTCAGTTGAGGTTTATGTCTGCCCTGTAACTCAAGTTTTAGAGTATAATTTGCCTAAACTGTAGATAATTCCTACAGGAAGTTTAGTGATGCAAGGTATCATCTCAGCAGGGTGGCATTGTCTTATATTTGAAGCACAGATCAGTGTGACCGATATACAAAAAATCATACAGCATTTATATGATTTTTTTTATAAAAAACATTGGCTTGGGTGCCATATTAAAACTTCCCACACTTCTGACATTTAATGACTTCTTAGTTAAGCTCCTAGAACAAGTTTGTGAATGAAAGGAAAATCTTTTTCAAGCAGAAGCAGAATGAGGAAACTGAAATAGGGAACTTGCCTTTTCTTTAAATCTTTGGAGTATACAGAGAATAAAGGTAACTTATTTTCCCTGAGAGATGGGAACTTCCTTAAATCTCAGTAAGACCTAAATTGGTAATTTTATAGTTTTTTCAACACCCTCAATTTAAAGCGGAGTGAAGTCTTCCAGGGTGTATATTGTTACCCATTTCACTGTTGCCTCTGATGAACTTTTTCTAATGGAGGTAATGAAAGCTGAAATGATGACAATAGAGCTATGAAGCTAGGGCAACACCTGAAAATCCTAGTGTTGGGCATGCATAAGCTTCAGAATGATGATATTCAGATACAAATTTCTTGCCTACATGTTTACTCTCGGCAAGTCAAAATGATATGAATTACAAACTCTTAGCCAAACCCCTGACCAGAGTCCATGTTCCTCAAGGAAACTGACTTCAATGGAGGCTTGCCAGATTGTGGATTTGGGCATTTAACCATTATATTGCAGTAGTCATGTGTTTATACTTTTTAACTTTTTGTGAATATAAATAGATCACATACCTCAAACCAAAAGTATTTTTCTCCTTTGTCATTTAATCTGTATCCTCCATTATTTTATCTCCCCTGTGCAGTTTATAGGAAACCAGTAAATAAACAGGAAAAGTTTGGTTCCTGTGGATTTCTTCAGTTATCATCTGTTTAATGTTGTTTTTAAGTTGTCCTTTCAGTTAATACGCCAGTTATTTTCTTTTTTCTGGAGGCATTTCTGAAAGCACCAAATTCTTTGTTCCCTTTCCTCCTATTTGGCTTCCAAAGCATATGATAGGAAGAAATGATATGCGGTGGCTTTTAAAAATAAAATAAAGTGGAAGTATTTTACAAATATGTCATAAAAAAAATCATTTGAGTCTTTGTAAGAGACTTTTTCTGAAATGTAAAGTGGCACATAAAACTTTACTGAATTGGGCTTTTATTGTGAGATCTGTTTGCTTCCAAATACATTTTGGAGTGGTGTTATCTTTTACCTTGCTTGGTGTTTGTTTCTATCTTTGATCTCTTGCAGCCTTTCTGTGCCATGTTATTAATTTAGAATTCCAGCTGCTTGGTATTTAAACTTCAAAGTCATAGCCATTGATTGCCATTTCGACATCTTTGTATACTAGTTTGCCCTACATAGAGTCTGCATCTGCTTAGCCACTGCATTTTTCTTATTCTCCGCAGGCATTCGATCAGTCTGATTTAGAGACAGAAAAGACTTCGCTTTGTAACTTGCCTGTGCCCCCTCCTTCAGCATTTTCAGGAATGAGCTGTGATGTTGCACAGTCATCTTCTAGCAGGGTCCCAGAGGATGTGGAGAAGGAGGATGAGTTCGGTTACAGCTGGAGTAAGTTTATCCTTTGTGATAATGTCCGAAATACTCAGTGTTGAAATAGCACTGTAGCAGAAGGTATGGGGGGGGTTCCAGTTTGAACTACTTCATTCTCATGTGCTTTGTGATTTGGGTGTTAAGTGTTGCTGTCAGCTTTCAGTTGTGCTTGGTCAGATGCACATGGTGAAATATAAAACTAATTTGTTCTTCTTCATTGCACTCCAGTCTCTGTTTTCCTCCATGGTCCAAACTCACTGTTTCACGTGTAGGACTACTTGAAGAATTTCAATGTACTTTAGGTAACTAATGGCAGTGATTGATGTGATAGCTTCTCTTACGTGAAGGTGTTACTGGAGGGAATATTACTGCTTTTATGTGTGAAAAGTCTTTTTTTAAAAGATGTTTTAATGTTTTCCAAAGTTAGAAGGAAAACAAGGAACTAGAAATATTGTTATAAAGCACCTAAGGCTTAGCTTAAAAAAATATGTGGTGTACACCTAAAATTTTCTCATCCAGTTTGGGATTTTTCTGTCAGTTACCACCTACTGGACCCTGATCTTGAATCTCTAGGTGACTTGTGAAACTTTCTAATGTAAACCCAACCTCTGCTGCCCACACTTTTACATTTAGAAAAGATTGTGCAGCGCTATGGAAATCTGCCGGGGGAGCTACACATGATTGAGCTGGAAAAAGGAAGGACAGGTCTGGGACTTAGTCTTGCTGGTAACAAAGACCGATCCAGGATGAGTGTCTTTATAGTGGGAATTGATCCAAATGGAGCAGCTGGCAAAGATGGCAGGTTACAGATTGCAGATGAGTTACTAGAGGTGAGTTTTTACGATTTATACTGAAACCCAAACATACTGACTTAAAATGCACTAGAATATTAGGTTCTTGCTGCTATATAGATGTTCTTCAGTGGACTTCAAAATCCCCAAGTTTTCGAAGTTAATATCACTGTGCTACCAGATTTTCATTCTGGTATATGCCAAATAGTTGTAGCTGGGATTTTTTTTCCTAGTTATAGTAGTAGTAAGTAAAGGTGTCTGTGTGTATTTAAAATGGATAAAAATGAGGGCATGACAGCAGTTTCTGGGTTATGGAGAGGTATGGAAGGGCAATGCATTGCAGACCATGGAAAATACTGTAAGTCCTTTAGTCCATCCATCTGTGGAGTGCTCTAGACTTTCTAATTACTACTCTGTCTACTGGAAGTGTGATAATACCAGAATATTTTTATGTTGTGTAAAATATAAAATGGAAATTAAATCAGGGAAACAAGAACAAATCCATTTATATTATGGATGTTTATCTTATGACGCATTTGGTCTGTTTGCTTGTGGCTTTGTGGAGGGACCCAATCACTGAACGTGCAGCTAGCATTCCCAATATGTATACGAGCGTGATTTTCATATCACCACAGTTCAGCTGATGGTACTTGCAGATGTATTCGCTGCTATAGCATTTCCCATTCTTTCTGATAGCAGTAAGTAACATTGCTCTCACATAAATGCTTTCTGTTAACTTCAAAACTGTATGTGGAGATGTTTGAGGATGCACTGGAGAGATGATACAGAGAGAGAATAGCGAAACTGAACAAAGCTTGAGGGAGACACTGAGAGAGTGGACGATGTAAGTTGGTAGTTGCAGACTAGGAGAGTAACTAATGGATTTGTGGCACTGTGGACCTAGTCTCAAGGAGGGACCTGCTAGTTGCAGAGTCCAATGTTATCTGCTGGGTGGTTCTCTTGAATCAGTTAAAATGTCTGTTTTTAAAACCTTGATGTTGCAGATGCTGAGTATCCTCAGAACACATTGAAGCACATCTGTCTGAGTCTGCTCTCATGTGATTTCTTACTGTCCACTCTGTAAGCCTGCAAACTGATGCTAAGAGATTGTCTCAACCTCTTCTGAGAGGAGACACCTATGCTTGCTCCTTATGTTCCTTAGGGCAGGCTGAGCCCCATCCCACAGCTGACAGTCTGTCTGTGGTTCTTCATAAGGCCGTGGCAAACACTGAAAGCAGTGCTGCATCTGGATAGTCACCTCCAGTGTAAATGATAGGGCTCGGTGTCCCTGTGACCAAGCCTGGTGGACACAGCCTGTGTGGAGCTGAGGGGTTTCTGTTATGCTCAACCCTCAGTTCAGTGTCTTGTGGTTATTGCTCACTGTTCGCTGCTTTTCTAGTTCTATTAGTACTCCCTTGGTGTGTGTTGCATTATTTTCCTTTGTGTAGGGCCAAGCTGTCCTTCTCCAGTCATTTCCCCTTTCTTAGGGTGGACTTCTGCATTGTAGTTTTCCATTTCCAAGAACAAAAGCAACTAATGAAATGTGAACAAATAACTGGCCTTATTCTGCAAATCCACGCTGATGCTTCTAATCATATCTGAATCGTAGGAGCTTCAAGCGGGTTCAGTGAGTCTATTCCAGCAAAGACAAAAATTGTCAGGTCAAACCTTCAGATTGTAAATTCACTGGTGTTCAGACTCCTGTGTATCAAGTGCCCAGTTCAGAGCTGAGATTTGGTGAATAATAGCAATCTCATTGCTGGATATACGTGATTCATTTATTTGTTATCGTTAGAATTTCCCATGGCCCTGCTTTGTCACAACACCAGTCATGAGGTGAACAATGGCAAGTGGAAATAGATTATGTGCCAAGTCAACCCAGTATAACTCAGAGAATGACATTTTTAGCACTGTGACAGTGTTCATCTGAAGTTAAACAATAAGGAATTTTTTAGTGGAAAAAGAGAGTGAAAGCGGGACACAACATACTCTGTTATTATAATACAATTGTTGCTTTAGCCAGTGGTGTGGGATAATGAATTTTTTTTTTAAGGGCTTAAAAATTAGTTTAAGGGAATTAAAATATTTTGGGAAATAATTGGTACCTTCCTTTATATAGATAAATGGGCAAATACTCTATGGAAGGACTCATCAGAATGCCTCCTCAATAATCAAATGGGCACCATCTAAAGTAAAAATAATTTTTATCAGGTAAGTTCTGGTTAAAGATTTGGCTAAAAAGTTTAATGTTTAATATGTTCAAGTTTTGCACAGAGTGTTTCTTTTTTATTTTCAATTTTGGTAAGGTAGAAGTGTTTTTGAACCCAGTTCATAGTAGTTGTTAAATATGTCTTGAGTTTTCTGGTTTGATATTTGCATTGTGAGTGCCAGAAGTAAAGTAAAAGTGCTAGTTTCAAACTTGTTCTAAGAAATATGGTGGTGTATTACCACATTCTTACTACATTCTTTAACTGAATCTATTACAGAAGTAAAGATGCAATAAATCAGATGGCTGTTTGCCCTGCAAAGTCAGTAGAGGCTTCACAGTGTACTTCAGGGACACTTCAACGTCAAGAGGTAAAGTAAATTTTTTGTTTTCCTCGTTTGACTGAGATACTAACATTGTGCTGGATAGAAGAGTGCCTTGTCTGCTTATCAAATACTACAAAAGAAAAAGAAATCCAAGGGAAAAAGAAGTGAGATTTTAGTAAAGCTGTTAACTTAGTTCTGTTTTATTTTATATTAATCTAAACTATGAAATATATCTAATATCCCTGTGAATTGGGTTATAGCAGTTTAAATTAATCCAGAAAATTATCAGACCCGCTTTAAATGTTTGTGTGCTAGTTTCTTTTGATGCAAAATGTTGAATGTAGTTGTTCACAGTTATGTTTTCATTTTCTATTAGATTGATATCAGTGCTGCAAATTCCAGTGCTTGTTCTGACTTCAGTTCATGTAAAAACCTTCAGTATGTTGAACTCCCTAAGGTATGTGCTGAAAATTAAATTTACATCAGCCACATTTGTATTCACTAGCTTGCTTTTTTGTAATAGAGTCCCTCATATGGCAGACAAACTTTGTTTCTTACTTACTGGAAGTCAGAATAGAGATTTCTAGACATCTTCTCTTCCTATTTGTGAATGGACACCGAAGTTTTCCTCATGCAGTGACTGTCTTTGGCAACCTCATGAGTCTCTTCACATAAATTTGCCAATTGCCCTGTGTCTCTTACTTCAAAGTAAATGAATTAGCGGATTATAAACACCAAATCCCCCAAACAACATAGATAATTAGTTGAAATTTTGCAGCTGTGAGAAAATGGCCAGGTGTTCTGTAACTATGAAGCTGCCAAATGAGGGTGGAAAAAATGCTGTTCCTGCTTATTGGCATGGAGGAGATAGTTGTATTCAGTGGACATAAGGATAGAGACTTGTGGACTGTTGGTAAATTTTCTTCTTGGAAGGCATTTAGCCTTCCATTATTAAGCAGGAGAACATCTTACAGATGATGGTATCCAGATGATTTAACTCTAGGTGACAATATTAGGGAAATTTCACTTTGCCACAAACATTTACTAATCTCGTGGGAAGAGCATGCATTTTTCCATCCTCTCTATTTTCCACTTCTGTGAGTATTTTTTCTGTGGTTTCAAATAATGAATTCAAGCTGTATCATGAAGTTTTATTTATCTCAGTTTCTGGTTTCCAAATATTTTGTGTTTCTTACCCCTATTACGAATTTAACAACTGAATCACATAAAGGGGGTGGATTTGAATTTAGAAATGTTTCAGATTTATCTTGGTAGCCAGTATACTGTTTATAGGTGGGCAAATCTATTTCAGAAATAGATTAGTTTAAAACAAAAGTATTGATGCATTGTGAAAACTGAAACTTGTGTTATGTTTGCAGGCTTCACTAGTCTTTAGTGAAGGTGTTCTAACATTTTGATAAACACAGTACCTAACCGTTTGCGTTTTTCTGTTTGCCCCAGGATCAAGGAGGCTTTGGAATTGCCATTAGTGAAGAAGACACAATTAATGGGGTGGTTATTAAGAGCTTGACAGATCATGGTGCAGCAGCAAAGGTGTGAGAACATTTAAAATCCAAATGGGGAATGAAAAATATTTTTTGGAGTAACAGCCATAGCTCATATTTTTTACTCTGTGTTGTTTCCAGGATGGACGAATCAAAGTTGGAGATCAGATCCTGGCAGTGGATGATGAAATTGTTGTGGGATATCCAGTAGAAAAGGTATATCTGAAGTGTCAGGAATGTCGCAGAAATCACAGCTCTTAATGTAGGAGGTGATTGTGTCTTAACAAACCAGTGAGGTTTTCGTGACTATACTCTGACTTCATTTTCAAAGCCGGCTAAAGAACCGAAGATCTGCAGGCATTGTCTGAATAAGGAGAGAATAAGCTAAAGCCTGAATTTAAATCTCAGCTGCTGTTTTACATTTATGCACTACGTGAATCATCTATCTCTGTGCTACAAATGTGGTTTTTTTTTTCCCTGTAGTTTAGATGTGATGACTGAGAGGCACTTAATTGTGGGGTAAAAGCCATGAACTATCGCTCAGTAATGACTCTTCATAGCTAGTCCACTTTAAAAGTATTAGAACCAGTAAAATTAATAAGTGTAAATTTACATGTGTGAGTTACATCAATGGCAAATCAGTTCATGAACTGTGCTTATACATGGGGAGTGTCTGTAATAACTGCCTCGTTGTATTCCAAGCCTGATATTTCAACCCATTGGAGAAAACGATCTCCATTCCTAAATAACAGGATTTATTTCTAACTTCTAGCTCTGCGAACTCAGTTTGGGTTCTGTAATGAATCAAGGAGGGCTTTTTTTCTGCATCTGTCTTTCTACTGAGAAAAGTGATTCTTTAGGCATGAGAAAATTACTTTTTGTTTGTTAGAGGGCAATTAGGAGAGCATCCATCTTACTCTTTGATGCACTGCTCTCTGAAGCATTGAATGAGTAAGAGATAGTAAAATGGTCTGCAGAGACGCAGGTAGGCTTTGGAAGAAGAAACAGATTGAGTAGGTAATTTCTGAAAATACTTCTAGTTCTACTTAAATGTAAAGTCTTGGGAGGATTTGGTGTCTTTTCTGTGAGATGACAATTAATTTTGAAGGTTTTTCAGTATCCCTTTAAACTAGATTTTGTGTTCTACCCTAGTGTCCTTCTCTCCCTCCCATAGTTCAGATAATATTTTTAGATTTTTCTTCCAGCTGTGCATCTGATTAAGGAGCTAGAATGGCAGTAGCACATTTATTTAAATCAGTAGATGTTTTGGCATTGACTTGTGTAGGATCAGATTTGGGCTCCACCCAAGCATTAAAAGACAATGCTAGTTTTCTGATTTTTCTAATTGCTATAAACATAGTATTTTGTCCAGAGAAGCCATTGAAAGACTGTCACATTCTCATCTGGTGTAGTTTGCTGAAGGTTCATGGAAGCTACTTGATTAACAACAGCCAGGTCTGGCCCACAGTTAACTCTATTGCAGTTTCTTATAAAAAACATCAGTATTTGCTCTTGTTCATTACCAAGAAAACTTGCAGGATTGTGACTTGTAGCTCCAGTTTGCAGGACAGTTCTTCTGCTTTATTTTTGTTTTACAACTGAACAGTCTAGTTACACCCTTCACCAGCTTTTCTCTTTATCATTCAGTTTATTAGTCTCCTGAAGACATCCAAAAATGTGGTGAGGCTTACAATCAACTCAGCAGAGACGGATAGCCTGACTGCAGCCCCAGCCCCTTCCAGCACTGCCCCAGCAGAGAGGAGGAATATGCAGCCACCAGCAACTGTCCCCTCTTCTAACTCACCGGAACCGGAAGCAGTGAAAAGTAAGGTTCTCCTTGTGTGTCTGTCTTCACTGGGGCTGTGACATAAAAATGAAGACTCAGCTTGTAAACAAGTTTTCTTTTCTTGGATGCACTCAGCTGTCTTCTGCATTGCATTGTCTAGTGCTAATTTTCAGATTACATATCCACCTAAATAAAGCAGTGAGGCTCCACACATCTTGCCTTCCCACTTTTGTAAAGGTGGGAGGATGGAGGGATTTCCTTCTCCCTCCCAAGGCTGTGCAGCAGGTGCCTTTGTCATGGTTGTCTAGAACTAAGTGGGAGGCATTCCTTTAAATGAGAGAGAAAAGTCATGTCATGTTTCCTAAAAGGGGAATGGCTGAGACTGTCTTGCCATTTATGACTAGCAATGTAGATGTGACCGATTGATGGTGGTTATTGGTTAAGCAGCACACTAAGAAGCTAATAGTAACTTAATTGAGTAATGCACACATCACAATTTATATGTACGTCACTGCAAGTATTACTGAGTCATGTTTTTATTGCTTATTACTAGCAGTAGTATTGATAAGCAATTATACTACTATAAAGAAATCTTAAGAAACAGACAGGAGACCTACTAGGTAATAATTCTGTTGTCTTCCCTTCTGCATTTAGTTTTAGCGTAAAATCTATTGCTTTGTCCAAGTCTATCCTTTCCGTCTCCACGCTGTCACAGCAAGGCTTAGGGATAAAGACCTGATGGAGATTTCAGCGGTGCTCCCTCTAGCATCCTGCGGATTTGCAGTTGCAGCTTGGATTCACTACCATTTACAGGCATCCACAACCCAACTGTTGGAAGATCTCCCTCCTCTTGGTTCTTCACCTGATTTTATAACTTATTCCCCCGCTTTCTTTTACGAAGGATCTCTACCCAACTTTGGTCTTTCCAGCAGTACTATGTAGGCAGTTTTTGGCCCAGTAATGATGCAGCTATCTAGATGAGGCAACCTTGCACGCCAAGACATCTTTCCAATTCTTCAGTCCATGTATTCCATGTGCATTTTATTCCTTCTGGACAGAGTTATTATACTTAAGCCTTGACTCTCCTACTTAGCTCAAACTAAGCATGAGCAGTTGCTTATCGTACACACAAAGAATTTGCATAACAGAGCAGTAGAGTAATCTGTTCTGTACTTGCACAGAAGCTTTACCCTTAAAAAGTCTTAATTGCCTTTCTGGTTCCCTTCAGAGGCCAAGACTCTTAGTTTTGAGACTTACTGTTCCTGTAAGACCTATTGGTTACACTATATCTAAGTATATAGATATTTCTATGTCTATAGAAATTTCTGAACAGTCAGGTCCTCTGGTAGTTTCAGTGGAAATTCTTTTAATCAGTGCCCTGTTTAAAGTGCCTCAAAAGGATTTAGATGCCTGTTTTTAACTTTGGAAACACTTCATTAAAGTGCAGAAGCCATCAGTGATAGAGATAATCTGAACATCCCAGACGTTTTGATTGCTGATTTTTCCCTTTAGTCACTACACAGTATCTCCTCCTAGTATTTTTTGCCTTTTTTTTTTTTGTGTGTGAAGAGTACAGAACATACTAAAATACTGAAGTAAAGATCCATTTGTGACATACCAGAGATACTGAATTTACAGATAAATTGCTATGTAAGGATGCCATATATATTTGTACTATGAGAATATATATTTACACCACAAAACTTACTGCTTCCAAAAGCTGTGTCAGTGGCCAGTTAAAAGTTGGACGGGTGTAAAAAAGTTCTTTTTGAGGACCACTAAATATAATGATACATATGAAAACTTTGACGTGACCCCGGATTGCTGGACTTGCGAAACCACTATATTTGATTCATATTTAGCATTCTTTCTCATGGTACAGAACTGAGTCTGAGATGGTATATTTAGTTAGATGGACCTTGACTTGACCCATTGAAAAAGTGCAGGGCTGACATCCTTGAATCCATGTATTTAATACATACTCTGTACTTCATTTATCTCTGATTTACATTGTATAGTTGCTGGTATAGATGTTTAAATCAAATTCTATCCTAAATAGAATCTGTTGTGTACAATAGCTTCTTTGGCTGTCCAGACTGTGATCCAGATACTTAATGGTATAAAAACTGGACAACTGTGATTAAAACTACAATGCAGTACTTTTCTGAGGGGATGGGAGAGTTGGCAGCATCATTCTCTGTAGGTCAGCTTTTCATCTGTTGCTGGAGTCCTGTCAGTGGACTCTCAAAATGCTGTTTTAAGGTCACTTTTCTAATATTGAGCCCTCTTATTGTAACTGGGATGTATAATTGTTGTTTTAGACACAAGCAGATCTTCAACTCCAGCCACATTAACCTCTGACCCAGCTACTTGTCCCATCATTCCTGGATGTGAAACAACCATTGATATCTCCAAGGGGCGGACTGGTCTTGGTCTGAGCATTGTTGGAGGAGCAGACACTTTGCTGGTTGGTTGGAAAAATATGTGTGTCACTCAAGTGAAATTATATTAATGAAATTAAAATGTCTGATAGAAGAGATTTTTTTCTTAATTTGTTTCCCTAGTATTTATAGAAACATACCAAAGATAGCAATTCAGGGGAAAAAAAAAAGAAAAAAACACTTTCGAAAGTATAAATGAACTTCTTAAATATTGTGGCAATTGTTCATCATACATCTGTTTTGTTTATCACTGATAAATTATAGTAGGAATTTTCAGTTGCTCTTGGTTCAATGTAGGGGCACGTTCTTTCAACATGCAATTTATTTTTGTTTTATTTATCCACAGGGAGCAATCATTATCCATGAAGTATATGAAGAAGGAGCAGCATCTAAAGATGGGAGACTGTGGGCTGGGGATCAGATATTAGAGGTGTGGTGGTTTCTTTGGTCATTTTTTTTCATCGTTCGCTAGCTAGGCATCTTCTGTTTGTCTGATGGAAGGTCCTGCACACTTTATCATTGTATGCTTTCATTGCAGGTGAATGGGATTGACCTCAGGAATGCCACACACGATGAAGCAATAAATGTCCTCAGGCAGACTCCCCAAAAAGTTCGTCTGACTGTGTACAGAGATGAGGCCCAGTACAAGGAGGAAGACATGTATGATGTACTGAACATAGAGCTCCAAAAGAAGCCTGGCAAAGGCCTTGGACTGAGTATTGTTGGGAAAAGGTATGAATGTACCTGGAGAGTCAGTGGCTGGGACACGCTCATGTTTCTGTTGGGATCTGGTGCTCAGACTGAGTGGGCTTGAAGGCCATATATGTAATTTTTGTACCTAAGCTAACTGGTCGTTCCTAGAGGAACTAGTGCAGCGTTTCTCAACAGAAAAATGAGACAATTATCTTCCCAATAGCAAGCCATAAAAATGGCCCTCAAACAATGCTGTAATGCAAAACCTATGTGTATTTGCAGAAATGATACAGGGGTGTTTGTGTCAGACATCGTCAAAGGAGGAATAGCAGATACAGATGGGAGATTGATGCAAGGAGACCAGATATTGACAGTGAATGGAGAAGATGTTCGAAATGCTAACCAGGAGGCTGTTGCAGCTTTGCTAAAGGTATTGGGGAAAAGAGAAGGTGGATAAAAGTGAAGAATTGAGATCCAGATTTTTTGAAAGCTGTAGTTTTACTCAGAGTGAGTTCAGACTGTTACTGAGATGTCAGTGAGAATAAGCTGTGGATCCAAATTTACATTTCCTAAAGTCTAGAGCATTCAGATTTTGATACTTTGCCTGATGAAAATGGGAGTAGTGATGGTGCAGCGCGCCATACGTTTATAGGGCAGTAGAATACCGTTGCCTGGAATAACCTAAGACTTAACACTGTATTTTCTCCAACAAACTGATAACTGGTTAGCTATCTCACATTTTTAAGAAAGATAAGGAGAACTGACTTTAAATGATGGAGAATTCATCAGAGCAGTTGTTCCAAAATGTGATTATTTTCATAGTTGATAATGTTTGTCTTTTTCCTGTGTATGTCTGTTGTCACCTTACATCATTAAATACTATAATCCATTTTTTAGTGACCAAGGCACCTAGTATAAGAAATTGCTTTCTCACAAAGGTGGCTGAAGTAAACTCCTGTCTGCAGCTCTTGGAACCAGAATTTCTTGTCTCAATAAATTTTATGCTTCTGATGTCCTCCTCCCATTTCCAAATCAGAATGAAGTCAGATATACAACATTTCCTGTGGTTTGATAGGAAGTCCAGCTGGTCAGCCAGCTTGTCTGTTTTCCTTCCAGGGTTTTGAGACATTCCTGCTGCATTTGAGACATTTCTGCTTGATTCCATGGAGTTAGCATTTCCAGTGGAAAATGCTTCCACTTCAAAATATTTAACAGCCACTACTCATAGCTGACTCTTAAATACATAGACACACATTCATGCTTCTTTGCATTCGCATTCAAAGGTATAATCTTCCAGGTCTTGAACAATTCCTGGAGCTTACTTTTTGGTTGGGTTTTTTTGAGGGGGAAGGAGGGGCAGGGGTTAGAAAAGGGAGGTAGGAGCCCTTTTTCTGTATTTTCATCATGTGCCCATAAGTGAGAATGCCAGAACTGGGTCTGTGTTCTGACAGTGAAGTCCTTAATGTACTCTTCTGGGCTAATAGTACTTTTCCATTCTTACCTGATACTTTATTTTACCTAAGGACAGTGCATTTCTTCTTCATATACTGCACTTTTACATGCTCTCTAAATTAAAATGCCATTTTATGTGGAAAGTTTCTTTCATTTTGGCAAGCATTTTGGAATATCTAATTGAAAATTCTTAGTTCCCACTTACCATTCATGTATTCATGTTCTAAGTACTTCATCCCACTCAGTAATACTTACAATTTATTGTCATGGCCGTGAGAAATGAAGCTTTTAAAATACCTCAGATATATTACTGTTAACGATTCTGTTTTGTTCATGCAGTATAAATGGAGTAAAGCATGATCAGTCACATGTAGGCAGTCACCATTTTTAGTTCAGGTTTCAGTTCTGTTTTCATTCATGAGAGTAAGATCTAGGACTGAATTTCCTTGAACTGCTTGAAAGGTATTTTGCTAGAAAATTACTTATAATCTTTGGAAAATCCCAGTGTATTTTAAGTAGCATGAGACCATTAGAATGTGTCATCAGGCTGAGGATTCCGCCTGTTCTTGCAGTGTTTCTTTTTAAGTATCCCTAAAACATGTGGAAAGCTGATAATTTTTTCCCCTCATTTGACTTACAGATTTATCAAGTGGGAGATTTCAGGAAGAGGGAGAAAGCTGTAATAAAATTAAATGTGAATTGATTTATTCACAAGTTCAGTTGGAAAGTATTACCTCCCACTTTCACGGATTATAACTTTTAAATCTCATTTGTGGGTTTACATTTTATGTGAATATGTTGTAATTTTAGGTACATGGATTACTTCATCAGTTTTACATATTCTTGTCTGTATGGTTTAATACGAGTTGATTCATACAAGCAGGAAAGAATGGTTTTGCCTGAACTTTGATCAAATCTTTCCCAGGACATAGAGAAGTCAGCTTTATTTAAAAAATAAAAATCAATTTAGTAATAATCTCGTCACCCCTAGGAGAATAACAACAGCATCTGAGGTATGGAAACCCTATTTGAATGGGTATGTCCTGTTGTTGTTTTTGGTGCATTGGTCTATTTCTTACTGTGAATTTTCTGAAAAACACATTCTGTATCTGAATGTGTTGCAGACAGGTGGTCTTCTTTTGGCACTACTTGTATTATATGAGAAGTCCAGTTTTCTAAATGTTGTTTGTGATAATAACTTACCTGTTTCCAACATCAGTCTAATGTCTTGGTTTCTAAATACTTAATTGCAGGGGGAATTTTCTTCTAACACACGCATTTTATGCAGACATGTAAATACTGAATAGTATAATCAAAAGCTTGAGGAGTTGTGGAAATTTTCCAATATACAAACAGTCCATATCACCCAGCTTCCTGTTAGGAGTCAGATACAGAAAGGTCACTTAAACTACAGATAGATGTTTGGAAAATCTCCTGACCAAAATTTCATCAGTTGTGTTGGTACGAATCCAGAGTAACAGATAATTTCAAGAGTGGGAGAGAGATGACTAACTACCAGTTTGAATACCATGTACTCATTCATATCAACAGAAATAATGCTTAATACTTTGAGGTGTTATGCTATTTTTAGTGCTTATTGTGAAAATAGTCAATTTCACTATTCCTCGAAAAATGCCATCTTGAAAATATACGTTGACATTACCATTGAAAAGCCAGAATTACTCCCAGTTAAGTGAAAGGTCACAGAATTAGTCTTCTTGTGTAATTTTCACATCTGTATTGTAATACTGGTTAATCCAAAAAGTACCCTGCTCAGTACTGAATATCATGGTGTACTTGGTTAGTGTGGCTCTGATCCTGCCATGAGCTCTGTCTGCTCAGTGCTCATTGGAGGGTTGTTAGCCCATTATTTTCCCCTCTGTCAATATTTTTTTCTTCTTCCACCATCTAATAAGTGACGTAAATATTGTCATACGCTTTAATGTTGTAGATAGAAGAGATGCATTGTAAGTGACTGGTTCTTTAGTGTTCATTAGGTACAGTAAGACTAGAGGTCGGAAGAATAAAAGCTGGTCCATTCCACTCCGAGAGGAGAACATCCCAGAGCAGCCAGGTGTGTAACTGTAAAACTGTTTAGTTTGGAAAAAATAATGGTTAAATAATGAAAGCAAATAAAAAGAATTGCTTTTATGATGACAATGGTTTTCCACATACCTGATCCAAGATGAAAAAAAGTAGTTTTTATCTACTTTGCAGCTTTTCAGTGCCCATTTTATATGTTCCCTTTAGCATATTGTATCTGTTAAAGACATGATACAGCCAAAAATGTATTCCAGAAGTGGCTTTGCTATGTTGCCTAGTCTTGTTTTTATGGATCGACCCTGGGAAGCAGAGAGCACTCTGATTCTCATTGATACCAGAAGAACTTAGAATTCTTCTTAGACTTTAAACCTCTTTGTTACTTTAGGAGTGCTTAGCATGCAATGGGGTATTGTTCCAGTAAACTTAGTGAATTTCTCCACTCTTTGCATATTCTTATCATAATCTTTGTCATAAGAAGCAAGAAACCTGCACCCTTTCCATCAGACTTCTCTCAAGTTCTTTTTATTCTACTATTGATGTAATGGTGGAGTGTTACAGACTTGTAACCGTTTCTGCATTTGAATACATCCTTTAGGTGGTAGCAGCTCACATCGTGATTCACTCCAGTAGGAGCTTAGAAGTTACCGTAGAAGTTTCTCTGGTTATAAACTGGTTGTGCAAATCATCAAGTACTGAAGATAAATAGTTTTAAGACAAACTGTAATTAAACAGTTTCAAGTGAGCAGGCTAAGACTGGATAAGACTGAAATGTTAGGGTCTCTTCAAAATGGGTAATGCCAAACGAGATGAAGACATGCAGGCTGTGGGTGGCCTTAATCTAAGTTGTCAAGTAAGAGAATCTCACAGTGTTGAATGTTTTGAAGAGTCTATAACAGTCAGTGAACGAGTCTCACTGGGAGCCATGTTGTTTTACATTGCCCTACTGGTATAGTGAAAATCTTTCTGGAAATTGTGCAGGTGAAGGCGAGTGGAGAGCCTAATTGTAGTTTTAGCTGGTACAGTAGGTGAATGTGAGAGTACACATGAGGGTGTATAAAGATCTGTCTTTTGTATTCCGTCACTACCTTGATAATCATGGCTAACATTTGCACCCGAAGATCTCTATGAGGTGATAGAAGGTACAAATAGAAGGACACAGTCTGGCCCTCGGAAGTAGTGCTTCAGAGCGTTGCATGGGGTTGTAGACATGCAATCTCTGTTGGTCTAACAATGTTTCAAGGAAGGAGCCCTCTAGGGTGACCAAGAAGTATGTGGAGATTCACTGTGTCAGCTTTAACTGGGCACAGAAAAAGTAAAATACAACAAAATACACTGAATACAGTGGGTTACAGTTTTACTTTTATCAGTTGGGTGTCTGAAGCTGCTCTCTAATCCCAGTCTAACACTGTATTTAGGTCAGTGAAGGAAGTGGCAGTCTCTCATCATTCAGTGTCCTGGTTTCTGGGTCCAGTGCACCTGAGGTCATTGAAAGTGGTCTAAAGAAGAATACCAGTAAGTTTTCTTTGATGCTTTCAGTATTCTATACATGTGAACTGGTAGCTGAGATCTTTCACGTTCTCTAAAATGTTGTCATTATGTGCTGTATGCCTGAAAGTGATTCCTTAGTCATTAAAACACTGCAGAGTTGGTTACTGTACAGTACATCATATATATCTTTGAATAGCTTTTTAGAAATTAAACTAGCAGCCTGTTACACCAGCAGTTTGGATACTTAGAATCTGTGTAGCCATAATTTTTTATTTAATCTAAATATGTCTTCAGTCAAGCTGTCTCATGCATAGAAATCCAGATACTGTATAGTTAAATTAGAATAGATGTGGAATAGCTGTCTCGTGCTCAAATTTAGAACAAAGTTACTACTGGCCAAAGTATTGCTAGCAAATAATAGCTTTTTATGATCTATTTGAGCATGCTTAGCAGTCCTGTTCCAAAAATTATTTAAATGGAGAGAATGAATGACTTTTTCACCCATTCTAGAAGTATTTCAGTCCTATTAATTTAATGACAGACACTTTCAAAATCAGTTTAAAACATGTCTGTTTAGTGGTTTAGATAACTTTAATGGAAAAGTTTCCTAAAACTGCTAGTTTAACTTTTCTTTTTTTAAATTCTTTTGACAGCAGCTTCTGAAATACAGGGACTAAGAACAGTTGAAATAAAAAAGGTAAGCTACAATGTGAAGTGGTATATATCAGGAACAGGTTTTGTAGATTATGTGTCAATAGGTGTGTTTACAGAAGGGAAGAAGTCTGGCCCTGGTAGTCATATTGGGAGGGGAATTGACATGGCCATAGCTGTCTTTTTGGTAGCAGTCTATTGATAGGCCATAGCCTATCTTTTCAGGTCAAGTCTATCTGATCTCTGCTGCCTGTGTTGTTGTGTAAAATCAGTGCAGTTTATTCTGTCATATTTTGTGACCTGTTTTGAAAACAAAAGGAGGAAGGATTAGTAAGAGCTAATGGGACCTAGTTTTACTGTTACTAGACTGAGTAAAATCCAGACTCCATTTTAGTGAAGTCAAGGGAACTAAGTTGCAAGCCCGTTGTTTGGTATTTCATATTTTTCTTCACACATATGTTTAATGGATAGGCTCTTACACAACAGCTGCCAGGTTTTCAACTGTGAAATTTAGTAGACTTCCTTATTTACAGGAACATAAGATCTGAGTCATAGACTGCTTCTGATTGTCCAAAATATTTATATTTATTTGACTTTGCCTGGCATCTAGTTCACTTGATTACATGGATTGTATTTAGCCATTCTCCTTTTACAGTGGAATCTGCAAATAAATTGCAGTTTACAATAGCAGTTTTTACAGTCAGGTAGTAGTAGGGTGTTGTACGACAGTGAACAGCTAGTTTTGTTCTTCAACAATAGGACACTAGGGGGAGCATAAAGATAATTCTAGTGTTCGGCAGGTTTATAATAGGAGATTGATCCAGACAGTATTAAGGACAAGCAATCCCATCTGTCCGGTTTTCCTTGCCCAGACTTTCTATGCTGACATTAAGGGTCTGATGCTGAATTCTGTAAGTACTTAGTTTGGTTAGGATAAAACATGCAACTAGATCAGCAAATTGTCACCTACCACTGGTAAGAAGAAACATATATTGTGCTTTCTGCTCTTTCTTAAAATGATGCAAAGTGTATTAGCTTAAAAAATGGCTTGAGACATAGGAATAGTGATTCTCATAAAAGAGGCTTTAATATTTTTTTGAGATAAGCCTGCAATCCTCTGTATGTGTTTTTCTTTCTAGAAAAATCTAACCTTTTTTCATTACAAAACAGGGACCTGCAGATTCACTAGGAGTGAGCATTGCTGGAGGTGTAGGAAGTCCTCTTGGAGATGTTCCCATATTTATTGCTATGATGCATCCGAATGGAGTTGCAGCTCAGACTCAGAAACTCAGAGTAAGTTAATTGTTAAGAAGGTTGTAAAGATTGCGTGGGTAAGACACAATAATTATTCTAGGCAGGCAATAAACTAGCAGTTTAATGATACAGTCATAAGTGCTTCTGGTTATGACAAGAATTTTTGCTGTTTGGATTGACAAAACAAACTCAGATTGGTAGGATGGTAGAAGGTAATGCTGAAAGATACTAACTTTGGGAAGGAAGTCCTCAAGCAATCTTGGATCATAGAGGTAGTCAGCTTGTGAAAATTAAAAGCAGAGAAAGTTGTTCAGAATGATAGATTCTGTAAGTGAGCTCCACTGATGAGCGTGGTGGCCATTCCTGCAACTGTATGTATCCAGTCTGTTCTATTTCTCATGTTTTCTATGCTTATCTGTCTTAGGATAGAGATAGTACTTTTAATGTTCTGAGTTAAAGTGGGAGGTTTTATCTGATACAGTACTTACATGCATACTGTATCCAATCTGTACCAAAGGTGGCTGAATTTGACTTGTGCTCCTTGGGAGATGGACAGTGTTATTTCAGGATGAATTCAAACATATAATCTCAATTAAAACATAAAATCTCTGATGATAATTTGCTACTTCAGTCTGTCTTGAGATGACATGCAAAATGCATCTCTTTTTTTATGTGCTGTGCATTTCTAGAGTGTTAGGATCAATTTTGTAAAGCATCCTTACTTTTTTTTATGCTGAATACAGTAAACCAGTGTAATTTGCTACTTGTGATGTTGAATTTTTTACCTTCTTATTGGGTCATTATGTAGTTCAAAGATGATATTCCTTTGAGAGAAAACATACCGTGAACAGTTGCTAATTTCTTTCTTCCTGCCCTATATCACTGATAAAATCTGGCTAAATGCAAATACCCAGATCTGCTGATGTTGAAAGAAAGTGACAAATAAATCTGTGTAACTAAACTTATTGTTAGTTAGATTTTCTATGTTTTCTTCTGCAGGTTGGGGACAGGATTGTTAGCATCTGTGGAACATCTACTGAGGGCATGACTCACTCCCAAGCCGTTAGTCTCTTAAAAAGTGCTTCAGGCACTGTTGAGTTGCAGGTAAAAAATCTTCAGTGACATTTGGAATATTATCTGAATACTATTTTGCAGGCTGCTACAATGTATTATTTTAGTGTCAGCATTCTCATTTTATCGGTTTATGAACTCTGTTCCTAGGTTGTAGCTGGAGGAGAAGTGAGTGTCATAACTGGTCAGCAGCAGGATCCACCTACATCCAATCTTTCATTTACGGGACTAACTTCAACCAGCATTTTTCAGGATGATTTAGGGTCAGTAACTATAGAATATACAACCTCTGTAGCCTTTTATTTTAGGTGGAACTCAAGCTGAAAACCTTAAAATTCTAGCAAATAATGGATGAATTGTTTGACTTGATCATAATTTAATGCTTTTGATATACGTGGGACCTGTAGGCCATAGGTCCTTTTCTGCATTTTTCATGATGTGATTTGCTGTGCTGATTTATTTTGCCCTTTGTAGAGTTACGATGTGATCTGATTTTTTCCTCTGTAAATACAACGTCGTTTGTTTCACTGAGCCTTCGTAGCAGGGGTTAATTGATACACCCAAATTTTTTTTCCTCAGACTTAAATAGTGAGGCCCTTTCCACAGTGGTACCTCTGTTTCCATAATGTGCTTGCTAGCCCTGGGCTATCAGAAGCATCAAACTTTTCTGGCGTACAAAGTATACTGCTTCTGGTATACTGCAAGCTACAGCTATGTAAACAAGATTTGCCTCAAACTCTGTCATAAACCTGAGGCATTTTTTTTCTATGAAGAGGGAAGGAGAGAATGGGTTTCATTAGCCCCATAGATCTACTTTGAAAGATAGAACTTAAAATTTCATATAGTCATATGTGGAGAAATATACCTATAAATAGCCTGTATAAACACAAACATACAAATACACAGTTATATACTAGAGGAGGAGAGAATCAATTAAACCTTACAGGAAAAACTATAGGGGCTAATTTTAGATGTTTTTTAGGCGGTGCAATGGGTTACAAGATTTTTAAAGTACATGTTTGTTACGGAGATTTGAGGTACTGGTATTGCATCTCTGTTTTACTGGTAACCACTGTTAGTGGGACATTGTAGCCATAACTATGCCCCGAGTTGGATGGAAGAGGTGTTTGAAATAGCTATTTCTAAGTAATAAAGAGGGCATTAGGCAGTTACTTAGAGTGTTTTACATGAACTAAAATAGCCAGTTCGTTATAATAAAAGCATTTGTAATTATAGTGGAAAGGGAAATAGCTTGAAAGGAAAAATGTTTTTTGCTGAATGTTCTACATGTTAAATTGTAAGTTCAGACAACATCTCAATACTCTTTTTCCTTAGACCTCCTCAGTACAAGACCATTACTTTGGATAGAGGACCAGATGGCCTAGGTTTTAGTATTGTGGGTGGTTATGGCAGTCCCCATGGAGACTTACCCATTTATGTGAAGACAGTGTTTGCAAAGGTAAGTGTAAATTTGTTCAGTCAATACATATATTATTTAGTTCATAGCAGCTACTATTTTAAAACATGGCCTGAGTTTGAAGTGAAAGGATTGTTAGAGTTTCTCACAGCTTTTCTTCCTTAATGCCAGTGCTGGTCAAAATGTGCTTGCAGCATTTGAAGGCTATGATCTTAGGAAGATTCAGAATTTCCACATGCATGTGACTCTGCATGTAGAATCATAGAACAGTTTGGATTGGAAGGGACATTTAAAGGCCATCTAGTCCAAAAGTCCCTGCAAGGAGCAGGGACATCTTCAATTAGATCACATTGCTCAGAGAACCCATCCAACCTGACCTTGAAGGTTTCCAGGACAGGGCATCTGCCACCTCTCAGGGCAACGTGTGCCAGTGTTTCACCACCCTCATTGTGAAAAATTTCTTCCTTATGTCTAGTCTAAGTCTACAGTCTTTTGGTTTAAAATAATTACTCCTTGTCCTATCGCTACAGGCCCTGCTAAAAAGTTTGTCCCCATCTTTCTTCCAAGCCCCATTTAAGTACTGGAAGGCTGCAATAAGGTCTCCCTGGAGCCTTTTCTTGTCCAGGCTGAACAGCCGTAACTCTCTCAGCCTGTTCTCATAGGAGAAGCGTTCCATCCCTCTGATCTTTTTGTGGTTCTCCTCTGGATCCTCTCCAACAAGTCCATGTCCTTCCTGTGCAGAATCTTCTTCAACTCTCAAAACTGGAATTGTGCACATACTTAGCAAAACAGACCGCTTGCCTTACCTTTAGAGTGTATTTTCTTCACGTAGTAGTAGGGACTTCTTTATTTATTTTGAAAGCTAGACCAAGGTAAAATAATTGAACTCAGTCTGGACCTTTGGAGAAGTTCAGGTACTGACCTGGTTTTGATAGCTTGGACTGCCCTAGAAAACATCCTGGAGTCCGAGAAAAATGAAATCAGGAATTCCAAACATTTATGGTATATCTACAGAGCTAGATTTTGATTACTGAATTTCTTACACCAGTTGCTGAAAACTTCATTAAGTCTTGAAAATCTTACTTCTGTGATAGTAGAGTTTAAACATTATACTAGCTGGCCCAACAGGGTTAAGAGAATATAAAAATTCTATAGATCCAGTTTCTAGGTGTTGTGAAGCTTAAGGCACGGCATACTGCAGCACTAGCAGGCTGTACTACAATTGACTGTATTTGAATCATTGAAAATCAAAAAGGTTTTAAGGGATTTTGTGCACTGAACCCATCTTACTCACACCATAAGGACAGTGTGGCAGGGAGAAAACAAAATGCTTGAGTCTGCAGTTACATGTTGTGTCGTTTCAGGGTGCAGCAGCAGAAGATGGACGCCTGAAGAGGGGGGATCAAATCATTGCTGTGAATGGGCAGAGTTTAGAAGGGGTGACCCATGAGGAAGCAGTTGCTATTCTGAAAAGGACAAAAGGAACAGTCACTTTGACTGTTTTGTCGTGAACTGGCTGCCCAAAGGGGTAGGGTCAATAAGACTATGTTATTTACATTCCGTATAGCAAAGAGAATGGAAGTGTTTATATAGCCTTCTTGCTCTTCCAGCTTCACAGGACTGTGTTACAACACCGATGAAAAAAAAAACATTTAACCGTATTTTTGTATGCAATAGAACTATTTCTTTTACTGTTAAACTACTGGGATGGTGTTATGTAAACTATGGAAAGACAGTGATATTTTTCCTATTAGTGTTAAAATGATTGCTTGTAAGCTACCGGGGGAAAAAAAAAAAAAAAAAAGGAAAGGAATGTTTCCATTAATAACCACATAACAAAACTGGAATGTTTTGCTAAGAGGCTTTGGATATTTGAAATATGTTGGAAAAGTTACAAAGTCACCTGTCAACAAGGGGGTGTCATGGGCAGCAGTAGTCAGAAAACAGAAATAAGATTATTGAAGGGGAAAAAAACCCCAAACCCAAAATAGGGAATTTTTTGAAAAGAAGGAAAAGTATGTAATCTGGAGGCAGATGATTAGTGGACTAAGATGGTTATTTGTGTTGTTTCACAGTGCCCAAGTAGAAGGAGCTGGGTGGGTGACTTTGGTGGATTTTTTTGCTTGTCCATTTCTGTGTTTAAATTTCCTAAGTCACAGTGTATCAAAAAAAAAGAAAACTGTGCTTTACTTTGGCTTAGGTTTGAGGGTTTGGGTTGTGGATTTTTTTTGACGCAGGGGCGTGTATGTGTTTGTTTTGAAAGGAGAGAGCTTGTGCTCAGGGCTGAAAAATCCCTTTGCTAGTGGAAACTACTCTGGTGAATGAGACTGCCCAGCAACTGCAGCATTAGAAGAACTAGAACTCTATAATAGTAGTGTTTTCCAGCCTATATAGGTGTGAAAGCAACCTTCCCAATAAGAAGTGTGTGTAAGCGAAGGTTGTCCTCTTCCAATGTGCAAGATTAACTACAGGCTCAGTGCAGACATTTCTGCGAGCTGCTTGAATCAGAGCTGTGAACAAACTCATCAGGGCAGGTTTACTTAGCTGCAGACAGTGACTTGTTGATACTGGTTAAGCCAAGGTGGAAGAAGTTGATGTTATGGTGTTGCTGCCATTATCAGTAGCAGCAAAGGTAAGAGTCCTCCTCGGATGGAGGAGGCCTAAAACCAGGAGCTGAGGGTCGGTAATGTGACGGTGAGAAGGAGACTTCACTGTAAGGTGCAAATTAGACTTCACTGTAAGGTTCAAATAAACAATGTATTTGAACTCCACTCACAAATTTTTGAACTTCTATTTGAATGCTCACTTCACGTCTGCCAAGGTGAGACGAAGCTGAGTCGATTCACAGCTCCCTGCATCTCGCCTCCATGCTCCAAAACCAGTCTAGCTGGCCATCCCATACAGGTAAAAGGCTGAAAATCCTTCCCAGTGGAGGTTGAGTGAGCCCAGTGGAGACAGCAGTGAAGGACTTCCTGCATCAGCATTAAGCAGAGGAGGAGATTTGAGAGCCACAAGTTGTTTTGGGGTTATTAATGATAGAGGCACAAATACGAGACAGTGTCTAGTAAGTACAGTGCAACCGTGGAGCTGTTATTTGGGTAGGAGTGTGGTCAATAAATTTATCAACATTCTCAGTTTCCTAAGTTGGGGTCCTCACTAAAACGTCCAAAAACTGCGCTCACTGAAACCCTTAGCTGATTGTAGGCTGCCTGTGCCTCTGCTCCTTCAAACTGGCTCTTAGGAATCGGACATATATAAAACATACTTTGCCCATGATTTACCTTCCTGCAGAAAAATGCACCAAGTCTTTTGAGGGAGAAAGATACCTAGCTAATTAGCATGTTAATTAGCAGCAAGGCCCTTTGTGTTAATTAGCAAAAAAATCACAGCAAGAGGGCCACCATGTCAGTTGTCATTTAGGAAAAATCTGAACTGAAAATGCAGGCAATAGTCAGGCCATTATTAGGGCAAGATACAAAAGACTAGCATTTGTTTTAGTGCGACACAAAAACAGTATTAGGAATGTCTGTGAAATAGTAGTAACAAACTGATACCTATGTCGAAATGAATTAACTAAAAAACCCACTCTCTTTGTCTCTCTAACTATTCTAGAAGTTACACTGTGGTAGGCTAAGGTGAAAGAAAATGGATGATACTGTTACTATTCAATTATTATTGAATTGCTCTTCTATACTTATTCCTTGGTTAGAGTGAGAATGCCTCCACTAGACTATGTAAAGTCACTTTAAATAGTACCTATATTTGTAACAGAAGTAGTGTACAGATATTTTATTACTGCTGTTGTGATTAAATAGAGGTTTTAAGTGAATAAATTCCAAACTGTCATGATGAAGAAATAAAGTTGCAGGTGTGTTTCTGGTTGCTTTACAATGGCGTCTTGCATTGCTTGTTCCGTTGTGAAAGGTTAATTCAAAGCAATTTACATTATTTAAAAAAAAAAGGCATTGCTTTTTATGTGAACTTTAAAGCATCTGCTAAAAATTACTTTATTTGGATTTTAAGATTTTATCTTTGCTTCCAAACTTCTAGCAAATCCATGAGACCAGATACCAAAACTATCCAGGAACTAATATGGAGCTGCCTTGCTTTTTTGAAACAGCCAGCGTTAATCATTGTTCGGTTTGTTTAAAAAACATTCCTTCAGACATGGGACTTGCCATGAGGGGTCAAAACAGTGAGCCATGGAGCCTGGGACTCTGCATTTACCTGTGACCCACGCTGTTGTTCCAGAGCACAGGCTCTCCCCCCGAGCCCCAAGCTGGGAAAGCTGTTGCATGACCAGTGACCACATAGTGGCTGCCATGCACTGGACCATGACGTGCAGTAAACTTTGCAGGATTAGGATGTTTGGTTTTCTTCATAATTTGGTATTCAACACAACTTTCATGTCACAGGGATTAGTCCTGTAAGGTGCTACGTACTGTGGCCCCAGTTTTATCAAATCTTCCATTTTTGGTTACATTTTTGCCACATGACTGTGTTAACTATGGGACTTGACAGGATTGGAGCTGAAGGGCTTGGCATCTGAAAGACTCCAGCCCATTGTGTGTTCGGATGCCCAGTCCTTTCTTTTAACTCTGCTTACCTCTCACCTGTTCAATGCTAGTAGTCCTACAGTGGTATTAATGAAAAAGACTGTCACTTTTTGTAAGCGTGGGTCTGGACAAAGGACAGCTGGCTCACGGGAGTGCACATAGTTCATTTCTTAGCAGTGAGCAGGTATCATTGGCATGGCTGCTTTCCTCTTTATTCCTCTGTTGGATTTTATTTCTGGGTTAGCTTTATGGTATCGGTAATTCTCAGTTGGGAGAGTGGGTGGATTTAGTAGCCGTTGAGGATGTCCTTCCCTTCACCCTTTCCAGTCTCTTTTTAAGAAAAAAAGCAGCTGGATATTCTGTGGACCTAGACATGAACTTGCCTAAAAGAAATGCCAAACCTAAAAGAAGACAAAAGTTGTTGTCTTTGATCTAAAGTGTCAAAAATGTATTCTGTTACTGACAGACACTTGCAAGTAATGTGGAGGAACTTAGTGGTTTTAATAGTGTTTTGCAAAAAAGCCTTCTCTCTCCAATGTGAGAGTGACATGTTTCCCACACACACCTTTTTCTTTCTTATTAAAAACAAATTCTTTGAAGCATCTGAAATGTTCATGTGTAGGGAGCACTTCTGTCTTAGGCACTACTTGAAACTACTAAGAATAGATAAAAATTTTCACTTCCTTTACAAATGCTATTAAAATTCTGAACACTGTTGTCCTTAGCATATTCAACACCTGCAGTGTATATGCAAGCTGTTTTTATTTCTCTCTGAATTGGAAATCATGCATTTTCCTGAACAGCTGTGTTGATCTTTATTTTAATGCATTTTAGTTCATAACTACTGTTGCAAAGTTATGTGTTAGCTTGTGAAGTTGTCCCACCGATATTCAGGAAAATGCTAACAGTGTCAGGTTAGACTGATACATTTCAAACACTTGAAAACAGTATATCTGCTAATGGAAGATGATGCATAAGTAGTTCAAGGTTCCTGACTTTTTGCCACATTGTTTTCATTCTCCTGTGGTAAAATCTTCCACAATATTACTGAACTTTCTACTCCCAGTGAAAATGGTCATATGAAACGGTCAGAAAAAAATAGGTGTTGCTTCTCTTACTTCAGTAGAAAGAAGAGGAGAATAATTTCTGATAAATTGCTAATCCTGAAAGCTGCATACCTCTTGGTTGAAGATAACAGAACTACCCAAACTGGTTTATTCATTTTTAACTCAAGATTTATTGTTAAGTTGCAGCAGCAAATTGTTTTTAGAAAGTAAACTAAACAGGCTTTCACTTAGTACTTCCCATCAAATTACTTTCTGGTCACTCCATTATTACTTTTTTTGATCTTCAGATAGGTAGGTGTGGTTTTTTATTGCATAAAGGGAGTGCTTGAATCACGTGCAATAAATCTTAGCTGTGTTCTTAGCTGAGAGTGCTACACTGGATATTTTAATTGCTTGCAGTTAGATGTCCAGTTTACCCACAGACAGGTAAGTGAAAGGTTTTTGTCTTAATATGGGAGGCTTTGAATTTGTCAGCACTTGTTAATGTTTTCTGGTATTTCAGCCTTTGGCAGTTTTTTAGTTAAGATTACACTCTGTTAAGTGTAGTTCAGCTTAATTAAGAGTATGCTTAGACTGAGCAAGGTAAGTGTTATAGCTAAAAGGGATTGAATATTCTTCAAGAGTATTTCCATGAGATGTGGGGTACCTTTTTGAGACTGTCAGCACTGGTCAACAACAGCATCACAGTTCGGTGTGTTGTCATAGCATATTTTTATGCTCCTCACTGTTCATAGCCACAGATGAGTGCACGATACCAGGACTGGGAGGACTGAGACCAAATGGCACATTTTCAGGATGCTTCATCAGCTTTCTGCTGCTGCACAGTCGAGAGAGAAAGGAGTCTGAGTTTCTTGTTGGGTACCTCACACGAGCACTTAGGCTGAGGAACATTAAAAGTCTTTGCAGGCTGTAACTTTCAAGTACCTTCTCATCCCAGGGATACCATAGCCACCACATCCAACACTTCAGAGTTTCACATTACTGGAGATTTTACAAAAAACAATGGGAGCAACATCTTGGTATTTGATAGGAAATGAGTTGTTTTCTGTTTGGGGAGAATCTTTGAAACTGTAAAAGACATACGCTTTTTTTTTCGTTGGAAAAAATTATTCATTACTCAGTGTTAAATGTGAATATGTGTGATGGGAGTAGAAAGGTCAGTGTTGCTGACGAGTTACATAAATATCAATATAATCCTAATGGTTAAAGCAGCAAATGGGCAATGGAATTGTGTTTGTGACAGGAAACACTGAGGACAGATGATAATAAAGATTGTCATATGGGGAAAGCATTAACTTCTGTACTGTCACCAAGACCAGAAGATGGTTAGAAGTGATAGTGTTCATATTTTTGTCATGTTATTTTGGCAAGTCCACACCAGCTCTTTTTCCTGGATTTTATCCAAAGTGTAAAGTGCCTGCAAAGAACTAATAAGGTGTTATTCTTATGATATTCTTGGAATAAAAAAAAATGACTCGGTTATTGTTTCAGATACATTGTTTTTCTTGGTTTTGATGAATACATGCAAATATAGGTAGTGAAGGAAAATGTCGTTCTTAAAATTCTCCGAACTTAGTGTCTGGGCCGGAGACTTAATTTTTGGTAGTTGGGGATTTAAATAGCACAAGTAACACATTTAATATCATAAATTAGTGTTGTTTCATGGTGATCTTAAACACTGGATCATACCAGCTGCACCTGCAGCTTCTTCGTTTTGCACACACCTAGATGGTTCACTGCTTGAATTCCTATGTCCTGGAAAAGATCCTGTAAAGGATCTTAGGATCCAAGGCTTAGGTTCCACCATTTCACTGGCAAGTCATGCTTTAATGGAAAATAAGGTCCAGCAGCATTTTGGAAGAATAACTGTAGATTTCTGTATGAGAAATCCTGAGGTTTAGGTCCCAGGCAGACAAAAACTCTGATGCTGTTCCTGACGGACCTCCTCGGAGAGACGTGGTGGTTAAAAACCCACCGCTGGGTGTACTTGGCTCCAAGGTCGCTCCCTTGACGGGACTGATGCGTACTTGGCTCTCCTCGGTCGGCATACAGGTGTGTACCAGAAATCTGACAAACTTCACTTGCAGTCCTAGAAGTCAGGCGGGTTTTTATTGGTTGGGTGCGTTGGGTTTTTTTTTTTTTAAGATCTAGCCATGAATGTCTTGGCTTAAATTTAAGAACTATGCAGAGGACCTGCACTTGTTCTACCTTTATCTCCAGTTCTATCATATACTTCCCTTTTTAAGCATATACATCAGGAGAAGTAATCTACTTAAATTTATTGTTACTGTAGAGTCAGATGTTGTTCTAACCAAGTATGTGTGTTAATTACTGCAGAAATGTTTGTGAACACAGTCTCCTGGTAAAGCTTTTACAGCCCCTTCACAACACTGAAGGACAGCAGTGATTGCCTTTGTGTTAAATTGGGTGTCTAACAAAGCCTTTGCAGTAACTGTAATTCTGTCCTGGCCAGGAAAGTGAGTTGCTCAAGACAAGGTGGGAACCTCCTGGACTGAGCTGAATTTCCTATTATGACTAAGCAGGCCTTCTTTTTGAAATGTGCCTTATCTCCCTAGGAACAACTTGGCTTTTATTCTTGTCAAATACCAGCTGACCATCGGAATTCTGTGCATGTAGTCTCTTTCCCTCTAGAGAAAGGCCTTTGCTTTTCCAATTGCAGTCGCTAGAGCTGGAATTAAAAATAGAACTGGACCTGTGTCTTTAAATGCAGATCTAGGGAATATTAGCATTAAGTAGAAATAACTCATTAACAGTTTACTGTTTGCTATCATACGACATTCTGTTCTTTCCACCCTAAGAAGTCAGAGACTCGTCAAAGCTATTTATTTTTCCAGCAGCCAAACCATTCCTGTCCATACTTCCCCTGCTCCCATTTCTTTTAATTTGTGTGTGTCTTGTGTATATGGGGATATTATGTGTGAGGGGAGGATGTCAAAGGCTTTTTGTGTGCACATACGTTTATGTATGCATGTTTATGTGTAGTTTGAGGAATAGTACTGTGTGTAAGTGCTAATTATTAGCCTGCAGATATTTGCTTCCAGGCATGATTTTTTTTTTCATGGAAGAAATTAAAATAGGCACTCTAACCCTTTTGAACCATAGGTCTCAAAGGGTTTTAAAAAAGGGAGTAAGTATTTTGTGTATTTTAATGTCAGGAAAAACTGCAGCAGAAGGATTATCTGTTCCTTCTCCATTAGATTGTGATTATAATGATTCCCGATGAATGTTTTTCTATGTGAGTATACAGCTTTTCTATCAGCTTGGTATGTTTAAGTATGGAGTACATTCCAGATTGTGCTTTTAGGTCAATGAAATCCTATTTCATTGGATTGAGAAATTGTTTGGGTCTGGGGTACTGATACAGTGTTTGTGGGCCTTAGAGCACCTCAAGAAGTATCAGTATGCTCCAGACTTCCTCACTGCTAAAAGCTTTTTATTTAGGGCAATGTCAAAGTTCTTACGTTCATAGGACTGTTCCTTTATATGTACTCAATTTTACTCAGTTGATAGTGTGGTTCTCGCGTACCTGTACATATTATTGACACTCAGACTTGAGTGTAAACCTTAAATCTCTTGGCCAAGTGAGCAAACCTCTGACCAAGCCCAAAAGTGGGAACCCTGAACTAGATTGCTTTCCTTCTCAATGTCAAGGCAAGATGAACCAAGAAAAAAATCTCCGGCAACAAGCGGCAAGGAGGCGAAGGTGTTTGCTGGCGCCTGGCAGCCTGTTTGCTTTTCTCTGGAACTGCTCTAGTCTGAACTTCCAGTTCAAAAGTGCATGGGAACAGGAGAGGGCAAGTGCTCACCCATTTAGGCACAAACAGGCCTAGAGGTGGCCACCAGCAATGAATGCTGCCTGCGTGAGTGTTTCTGTGGTACTTCAAGGGAAAAAAGAAAAAGTGTTTGTGCAGTCGGCTGCTGGTTTCAACTTGGGCACTTAGCCTGGGACTTGGGCGCTACTGAAGCTTTGTGGGAGAGGCTATTTGTCTGTTGTACCCAGCCCCACATGCACACCTTGATGTCGGACTAGCCATGGGAGAGGGACCTGGATTTGGCCATAGGTGCTCACTGTTGTGTAGCTGCATTTCTATGCATTAATTATTTTCAGTACTAGCCGCTAGATAGCACTAGAGAATCAAGATAAGTCTCAAAACAGCATGGGTTGCAAAGATTTAAACTCCAAAACTAACAACCACTGGAGTCAGTGATTGGTGTTCAGCTCTGATCAGCAGCCTAATGGAAATCATTCAATCAGGAGAAAGTTGTTTTAACTTCTGGTGTATTTAAAATGTCTACACTGATGTATTCCCAAGCAAAAAGAGTAGCATGAACAATAATAGTAGCATGAACAGTTACCCTACTCTAGCCCTCTTTTTATTACTTTTGATCTTTATTGAAGGCCACAAGCTTTCACAAAATGTGCATTAAATCTAAAATGTTTCATACTGGCCATCACAAAGTGAACACTTTAAAATGGAAGTAAAAATATGCCTCTAAAATTATCCATAGGCATATATGCTTTCCAAAATTATGCTTCCAGAAACATACCCTCAACAGAACTCATCTGCAGAGAGGGTAAAAAGTTGTCTGTGCCTGTCACTTTCTGGAAGTTTACTCTATCCCTTGCAAAATTACTTGGTGTTTTTAGCTTTCCAAGAAGAATTTAAGGTAATGAAATCATTACTGACAATCTGTGTGAGAAGCCAAGAACTGATATTTTTAATCTCTGCTATGAAAAGCAATAAACTTACAACTTTTACTTGCTTACTGATAGCCTTTCAAGAAGCCCCATATGGGATTAGGAAACGCAAAAGGCCTTAGGAGAAAGGCATGGGTTACTGCCTGCTTGTGCTGTGCATTTTCATAGGTTTTGCACTCCTCTTGCAAACCGTATACTTAATACCTGTAAGTACTTTTGATCTGCACATCCATAAACAATTTTTCTGGCAGTTCTGAGGAATGCACGGTGCTGTGCAAGGTAAGAAACTTGGTGATCTCCTCTGAAAACGGTATTCCTGACTTTGGTTCCAAAGTACTGTGTAGGTGATTGCAAATTCTTCTGTTATTTATTAATGGGGTTTGTATACCCATATGCCATATCCTACTTTGATAACATGTCTCAAGAGTTTTTGGCAAGGATCTAAAATTTGAAGTTTGAAGGTCTTGAACTCCTAGAGTAATGTCTCCTTAATGCTTGTCTTGAAGGACAGATTCATAAGCAGCTCAGGGTCTCTGACTCTTGCAGCTTGCTTCTAAAGTACACTAAACAGACTGATACCAAAATACGCAGCTGTACTGGTGCTTACTTGCTATAAGCGTGCTTCATCTTAGGTACAGGAACTTCAAGGACTGCAGACTTGGCTGTCATGGATAGAAGCTCTCAGGAGCTCCCAGTGCACTGGGCTGATGCATGTGGGAACTCTTCTAGCCAGTAAGCTGTTCCTTGCAGAAATGACAGCCTGTTACCAAGACACATGGGCTATCTTTGAGGCTTGCTTACACTTACAGTACACCCAGAACATCGTTACCTACCAACTTTCTGTAGAAATTCATCTTTTCGTGTCAGTATGCGAGAGGTGTATGTTTAAACAAGATAAGAGATTGAACAGCGCTGAAGGTTGATCATCTGTTTCTCCACAATTTGAATTAAGATCTTGCAGCCCTCCTTTTCCCTCCCACGCCAGTCCCTCAGCTGCAGCTTGGAGGGCTGAACTTTCCTGGTGATAAGAGTCAGTTGTGCCAACACAGAACTGGGTAAAGTTTGTCAATCACTCTTCCAGCCTGCTTCAGGCATCCTTTACTAATCGACAGCCATTTGCAGTTGTCAGGCTGGCAAAGCGGTTACCTACAGGACTGGAAGGTGAACTAGCGCTTTAGTGCAGCTAAAGTGAGATTAGTGACTGACATTGTACCACAAGTCCTTCCAGCCCCTTTTTGGCCTGATTTATTTATTGCCTGTATAAAAATATACCAAGCATGTCCAGACTACTACTATACTTTATTCTCAAATGCAGCAGATTTTACAGAGCTTGTTCTGTGATTTGTTTTGCTTCAAGTGCCAGTGGCAGGGAAGCTGTTTTTGTAAGTGCTTTGAAAACAAGTTCCAGCAAAACTGATCTTTATCAGGTCCCGTTGAAAAGGCTGCACATACTGAATAGTGAAACAGGCCAGTTAAATTTTAATCTGGGTTACATAAAAGATTATTCTTAAAGTGGCACGTATTGACATTGTTCTCACACCCATTAACTTGCAGCTGTAAAGTGAAAAGGCCAAGAGACATGTAAAACCTCTGTGTGTGTGTCTGTGCATGTGTGTATAAACAACTTTTAGGTAGGTTATGGTGGAATCACAGAAACCTTTCTGCAGCATCTTGGCTGTTGCTGTGTTTTGCTTTTTTCCTCGTGGGGTGGGGTGCTGGTACCTTGCAGACTAAGAATGTGATTCAATAGCTCTTTTGGGGGAAGAGTCCTTGTTTTGGGGACCTGCTGTCAATGCAGAGAAGATGTTTTTCATGTAAGTTTAGAGGAGTAGTGAGGTTGTGCCTAGAAGCCCATAGGTGGCCTGAGCTGGGAAGGTTCCTAAGTACAGGCAAAGGGATACAACACATATACTCAGGCAAAAGACAGCATGCATTAAACGTATTACAGTTGATAAAATTTACTTGGTTGCCCATGTACAATACTAGCCAGTCGTTCTAAAAACTTCAATTTTTTTGTTTTAAAAATGCTTTTAACAAAACACGCTTTAAAAGTATGTGCTCTTGCATGCTATTCTTGTCTTGTGAAGGACCTGCAGGTACTGCAAGAGAAGCAAGTAAAGACACATGTGCCCAGATAAACCAAGCTACCACTCCTCAGAGCTGTAGGAAAGCACCAGTTCAGCCTAGGAAAAATGAGATGACAGTCTGGTGCTTTAGCTCTTTTTTTTTTTATTTCTGACAGTACTTATCTGTAGTGAAACTTGAAGCAATAATTTTTCCAAGTAAGTAACCTCTGATCTTTAATATTAACTTTGAAGTATTTACACGGTTTCTCTTCTAATTAACTTTAAAAGGACACGGAGTTTTTGTAGGGAATTATGAACAGGTTTTTCTGTGTTGTAAAGTCACACTTTAGGATATTTTAAGATCTAAGAACAAGTAAGTTCTATAGTGTGCCAAATTCAGAGGTCATTTACATACCTGTGATGCTTATTAATCTACATCAGAGACCTTTCATATTTATACTTGTGTACCTCAGATGATAAAATGGCCTGAGGTGCTTAGTTCCCCCTTTGGTTTCAAGTGCTGTTCCATTAACGTTGGGTATAACTTCACTTACATGCAGAAATGCTGCTTAAATCACCGTGGGGAATTTTTTCCTTGATTCACTTTTTGCCACGGGAATTAGCTATTAATCAAAATCTCAGGAACACTGCTGTAGCTAAAAGTTTAGTCAAGCGGGTTGCAATGGCCAGCTGCTGGGTAAAATGGTACAGGTGCAAGCACCAGGAGCAATGGAATATAGAACAGCCTCAAGAGCTGGAGGACCAAACCAGGTATTTTCCTTAACCTATTTGCTGCTAAGTCTTTGGGAAGTCACACATTCTCCTTATTAGTTCTGTTCAGTCCCCTAAGACTGTCCTTAAGGCTGTGTCTTCAATGCAGTAAAATCTCAAAATGATTGGTAAGGCAGCCTTCATCGGTGAAGAAGGGTCAGGAATAGGGAGGTGGCCCTCCATTTTGTCACAAAAGCTGTGCCTTTTATTAAAGCTTGAGCTAAGCTCAAGTCCTATCCCAGGAAAGCCAACCACAAAATAAAACCGTACCGTTTGTTGACCAAAAACAATTGTCAAACCCACACTTCACACATTTTAGTAGTGATGATTAAACGCAACTTCCTCTCCACTGTGGATGTGGTCTTAAACTTGCTTGCACCAAGATTGTGTGCGTAATTGTTTGCTTGTGTACAGTGCCCAGCATTATTTAATTAGGAAAATGTGCTTGGCAGGAAGGAGATGGAAGCTGGAAAAGACAGAATCCTTGTCAATAACCCCTGTGGCTCCCAAAAAAGCAGGGTGAAAATGTGTGAAAGACAGATGGTAAAACACTGCATAAGTAGTGGTATGTGTGGTTGCTGACAATCCAGAAAGCGAGGATGAGCAAAGGCATCTGACTGAAAACTTCAGGAACCACACACCATGCTATGCTGTCTCAGCAGAGGTGCAGGGAGGCTTGGCATTGCCTTTCTGGTGCTACATAATCACTCTTCTAGTGCTTACAGTGCACCTGAGTTAAGCATGGCTCAGAGAGGTCGAGAAATTTCCTGCCTAGGTGTTTCTGCTGACAACAGGTAGGCTGGGAAAATTGTGCTCTGTCACTGAAGAGTCAGTGGGTAGATCTGTTAATCAATCTCTTTTCTGTTTTCATTAAACAGCAAACTTTGTCTTCCACACGTCTTACAGACACGCCAGAGATTCATATTTGTGCATTTTGATCCCTAAAGCCCAGTTAAGATTAAGGAGTGACACCAACAAAATAAAATGAAAAGAGATATCTTTTGCAAAGTGCAGTTACCCCAAGAAACTGTCTTCAGGTTACGCTGTGACATTAAAATGAGAGATGAGGTAAGCTGAAAGCAAGCAGCAGACAGTCTGAAAGATGGCTAACGTTCAAAGCCAAGCTTAGTTCAAGAGAGAAATAGTGTATGTATTGTATGCTTTATTGATAGGCTCCCAAGCTAATGATGTGGGAAAATAAATCTGAATTTCAGCTGGAAATTCTTCCCTCTCCATCTGTATAATTATTGTTTCCCTCCTTGCTTTTTCCAAAGCCCTGTAATTACTACTTTAGCAGATAAAACCTGTAACTGGAGTTAAGGCAACTATAGTAAGCAGCTGCCTTTGCATTAGTGATTAAATCAAGCAGGGCAGATCCGAATCAGATTTGTACAGCATAAATTTACCTTGTAGCCTAAGCAACTAAAAATAACACACGCCTTTACCATCTGCTCAATGAAAGTTTCCATCACTCGCACTGCAGACATCCCCTGGAACTACTGTTATGGAAAAACCATTGACAAACAGTCTAAATGCTTTAAGGGATGATTAGTCCAGTGGGTGGCAACCAACTTGTTCAAATACCCCCATAGATTGTAAAGAAAATTCTTACTAAATACTTCTATTTATCTGGGACAAATAGGATGTAAATTGCCAGAAAAGTCTTACCATGTGTTAAGGACTGTCTGCTGTTCCAGACAATGTGGTGGAATTCAGGAGTCTTCAGGTATCATCCTGAGGCCATCATACAGTTAAATATAGGTACAGCTGCCAGTTCAGGTTATTCCAATGGCTTGACTTTGCTGAGATCTACCTGCCACAATGCTGTTCAGTTATGACTTGAGTATTCCAGGAGATTTGGAGAGACACTCCAACAGGAGAGGCAGGTAAACTGGAGACTGCATTTACAAGGTACATATTTCCAAAGAATTAATTTATAGCAAGGAACTGTTCTTTCTGAAGATACCCATCTTATTTATTTTTCAGTGTAGTTATTCTCAACTAATTCTCATGTGGCTCCTTCAGCTGACTGCTCTTGTGGCACAGCTTCAGCTTTAGTCTCCTCCAAAAGGTGTCAAGTTTGGGTGATCCACTACATGAGGTGAATTATTATGGTCAAAAATGTGCTTTAGGAGTAAACTCCCGATCCAGACTAAAATTCTAATGCAGGTAAACCCAGACAAAAACACATATACTTGCAACAAAGTTTTGATAATACAAGGTAGTTGTTGTTAGCAATCAAAATTGTTGATAATTTTTAGAAACTATTTTAACCAACAGACTAGTTATTACGACCTCTGTACCTTGATAAAGGAGGTAGTGTTCACTTGAGGTCCAAGTCTAACCTGTTTCAGATGAAGGACATAATGAATGTTTTTGCATGTAAGAGACTGCATGCAAATAGGGAGGAACTGTGCTGTGGCTTAGGTAATGCTTGTGCATTCTTATACAGAACAGCATCTGAGTGATGGGATTTAAGTATGTGCTTTAGTCCTGTCCTCAGCATAGATGCTTCCATGTTCTGTGGCCATAAAAAAATGAATCCTTTTTCTTTGCATATGTTTTAGAAGGAAATACTAGATGGAGTTCAGGAAATGGCATTGAAATTTTCATCTCTACAACATGTAGAGTCTGTCTCTCCAACTTACTACTTGGCCACTGCAGTTTCACAAATCAGTCCTCAGCTTAATCTGTTAAACCACTGTGACGAATCATAAACAGCATCTGGGAAGTGGCATTCCTGGTTCTACCAGTTACACTGAGTCCATCAACAATTCTGGCTTATTTAAGGACTATAGAGGGAATGAGATTCACATGCAAGATTATAATGTAGAGCTGCTTCTGAGAAGGTACACTTGCCTGTCTTCTGTATCCAGGAAAACTCTTCAGCTAAAGGGAGGAGCAATTGGAAAATGAGCAAAGCCCAAATTTTAGAGCTTTGTGGGATGAAATCAATACCATCTGCTCTAGCCAGAAAGTCAGAGATGGTGAAGGAATGAGCAAGAGGGTTCAGGCAGATGAAGTGAGCAGCAGCGTTTTGCCCACAGTCGGTAGAAGTCGTGCAGATATCAATGCTGCCAAAGTCTGAAACTCAAGTTTCTCAGGGAGGGAACGGTGCCATGCTGCTCTTGGACAAGAGGACTTCCCAAGCGCTGCGCTCCAGCTTGGCCACGCCACGCACTGGGTTTCGCGTCCTGCTCAGACAAGGGGCTTTGCGCTCTGATGCAGGGCAGTAACTGCAGATACGCGGGATGAGGGCCCGTGGGCTCTGCTAGGTTAACGCAAATTTTGGTGGTTTTACCCTTCCCTTCCTTTCTGTGCCTCTCAACAGCTGCTGAACATGGCAGCAGTAGTTTTTCAAGGGTTGTTAGTTCTGTGTGTCACCTTGCCCTGATTAGCCGTGAAGATATTACTGAGGCGCTGCTGGAGCAGTTTAGGGAAGATCTAGTGAAGTGGAACAATCTTCACTAGATTGCTGCCTTTGTGCTAGTATCTTCTGGTGTCGCATCTGATGCTTCATTTATTTAATGGAGATATCGTAGGAAGAGGATAAATTTTTCTTTCTGTGCTGTTTCTCTGTGAGTGGTCACAAAACCACAAGTTACTCTCGTGTTTTTGCTTCAGTATTTCAAAGGTAGTAAGATACGAATCCTGAATTAAGTTTTTGAGTCAGAGGTGTGAGAGTTATGTAAATATATATAGTATAAACATACACTATATACTATTATATTATTATATACTATATGGTGTATATTTAGTATACATGTAGTATACATATATATTATATGTACACTATAGCATACTATACTGTACACTACGGTATAGTATACTTGTATACGTATAATACATAATAGTATATCTATACACTGTATCTCTCTATAAAAGCGTATGTATATATAAAAGCATATATATACTATACAATATAGTGTACATATATGTATAATACATAATAGTATATCTATATATTATATCTCTCTATAAAAGCATATATAGTATAGGTACACTCTTTTTAATATACACACACTGTTTTAATTGTATTTACCATCATCTAGTTGCTGTTGGATGCAGTATTTAGGAACATGGAGCCATATAAAGCAGATAGCAATGTCTCATTATAAAGTCTCTTGAGCACAAAATGGATGAGTTAGCTCTCACAATGCTTTAAAGTCAAATCATCCTCACATACTTGCTTGTTACAAACCTCAAAATAATTTCTTCCAACTCCAAGTACTCCTTCAAAGTGCTTGCTTTCAGGAGGTATCTTAATTGTTTCCTTTTCACTGCCATGGGTACCTATTTGCACATTATTAAAGCTATTCTTCATCTTGTCTTATTACATAATTATTATTTACTCCACAGCATACAAGTGTTGCATTTTAACACACTGTATCAACTTAAAAATTATAATGATGATTTAAAACCTGGAATATATGTTATATATAATTTTTGTCTTAGGAGAATGAAAAAATCAATGACTGTGATGACCAAGTCGAGTGCTTATGGGTAAGGATGAGGGGGAAGGCCAACAAGGCAGATATCTTGCTGGGAGTCTGTTACAGACCACCTAACCAGGACGAAAAGGCAGATGAAGCATTCTACAAGCAATTGGCAGAAGTCTCACAATTGCTAGCCCTTGTTCTTGTAGGTGACTTGCACTTCCAGCAGATGTCTGGTAAATTGAACACAGCAGAGAGGAAACAGTCTAGGAGGTTCCTGGAGTGTGTGGAGGATAACTTCCTGATGCAGCTGGTGAGTGAGCCCCCCAGGGGAGGTGCCCTGCTTGACCTGCTGTTTACGAACAGAGAAGGACTGGTGAGAGATGTGGTGGTCGGAGGCCGTCTTGGACTTAGCAACCACAACATGATAGAATTCTCAGTTGTGAGTGAAGTAAGGAGAGGGGTCAGCAAAACTGCTACCATGGACTTCCTGAGGGCAGACTTAGACCTGTTCAGGACACTGGTTGAGAGAGTCCCTTGGGAGACAGTCCTGAGGACAAAAGGGTCCAGGAAGGCTGGGCAGCCTTCAAGAAGGAAATCTTAAAGATGCAGGAGCAAACAGTCCCCATGTGCCATAAGAAGAGCTGGCGGGGAGGGCGACCGGCCTGGCTGAAGAGGGAGTTTTGCTGGCACTCAGGGAAAAAAGGAGAGTTTACCACCTTTGGAAGAAGGGGAAGGCAACTCAAGAAGAGTACAAGGATCTTGTTAGGTCAAGCAGAGAGAAAATTAGAAAGGCAAAAGCCCAGCTAGAGCTCAATCTGACCACGGTCATAAGGGACCAAAAAAAAAATAGTTCTTACATTAACAACAAAAAGAGAGCCAAGGAGAATCTCCATCCTTTATTGGATGTGGGGGGGAACATTGTCACCAAGGATGAGGAGAAGGCTGAGGTACTTAATGCCTTCTTTGCCTCAGTCTTTAATAGCCAGTCCAGGTATCCTCAGTGTATTCAGCCCCCTGAGCTGGAAGACAGGGATGGAGAGCACAATATACTCCTCATAATCCAGCAGGAAGCAGTTAAGGACCTGCTATGCCACTTGGACACCAACAAGTCTATGGGGCTGGATGAGATCCACCCAAGATCCACCCGAGAGTACTGAGGGAGCTGGCAGAGGAGCTTGCCAAGCCACTCTCCATCATTTATCAGCAGTCCTGGTTCACAGGGGAGGTCCCAGAAGACTGGAGACTTGCCAATGTGACTCCCATCTGCAAGGAGGGCTGGAAGGAGGATCCCGGGAACTACAGGCCTGTCAGCCTGACCTTGGTACCGGGGAAGACTATGGAGAGGTTATTCTTGAGGGTACTCCCAGACCATGTGCAGGACAACCAAGGGATCAGGCCCAGCCAGCACGAGTTCATGAAAGGCAGGTCCTGCTTGACCAGCCTGATCTCCTTCTATGACCAGGTGACCCGCCTAGTGGATGAGGGAAAGACTGTGGACGTTGTCTACCTGGACTTTAGTAAAGCCTTTGACAGTGTCTCCCACAGCATTCTCCTGGAGAAACTGGGGGCTCGTGGCTTAGACAGGTGCCCTCTTCACTGGGTAAAGAACTGGCTGGATGGCTGAGCCCAGAGAGTTGTGGTGAATGGCGTTAAATCCAGCTGGTGGCTGGTCACAAGCGGTGTTCCCCAGGGCTCAGTTCTGGGGCTGCTCTTGTTTAATAACTTTATCGATGATCTGGATAAGGGGATCGAGTGCTCCCTCAGTAAGTTTGCAGATGACACCAAGTAGAGAGGAAGTGTTGATCTGTTGGAGGGTAGGAGGGCTCTGCAGAGGGATCTGGACAGGCTGGATTGATGGGCCAAGGTCAACTGTATGAGGCCAAGTGCCGGGTCCTGCACATGGGGTCACACAACCCCATGCAACACTACAGGCTTGGGAGGAGTGACTGGAGAGCTGCCTGGCCGAAAAGGACCTGGGGGTGCTGGTTGACAGCTGGCTGAACATGAGCCAGGTGGCCAAGAAGGCCAACAGTGTCCTGGCCTGTATGAGAAATAGTGTGGCCAGCAGGAGTAGGGAAGTGATTGTACACCTGTACTCGACATTGGTGAGTCTGAACCTTGAATCCTGTGTTCAGTTTTGGGCCCCTCACTACAAGAAGGATGTTGAGGTGCTGCAGCGTGTCCAGAGAAGGACAGTGAAGCTGGTGAGGGGGCTGGAGCACAAGTCTTATGAGGAGCAGCTGAGGGAACTGGGGTTGTTCAGTCTGGAGAAGAGGAGGCTGAGAGGAGACCAAATCACCCTCTAGAATTATCTGGACAAGAGTTGTGGTGACAGGAGTGTTGGTCTCTTTTTCCTAAGTAACTAGCAATAGGATGAGAGGAAATGGCCTCAAGTTGCGCCAGGGCAGATTCAGATTGGATATTAGGAAAAATTTCTTCACCGAGAGAGTGGCCAAGCATTGGAACAGGCTGCCCAGGGAGGTGGTGGAGTCACCATCACTGGAAGCGTTCAAAAAATGTGTAGAGGTGACACTTCGGGACATGGTCTAGTGGGCATGGTGGTGTTGGGTTTATGATTGGACTTGATGATCTTAAAGGTCTTTTCCATCCTTAATGATTCTGTGATTCTGTGTGTAAAGGACCAGATAATAGTCTCTGCTTGCCAGGTAAAATATGTGGGCCACTTGCTTCTGTTCAAAAGGTGTTACAGCTCAAATTGGAGAAACAGGACTGGTCTAGCCCGTTAAGCTGGTGCCCATTTGCCATCAGCAGTACTGTTTTTCAGTGTCTGCAGAGATCCCATCCCATGGTGCTCAGCATCACATGGTGCAGCAGAGCAAAGGCCAGTCAAATGCCAGCTGTCTGCTGGACTAGTCAGGGCTGGACCAGGTACCCCATGACAGATGAGAAGCAGTGTGAACATGCACAGTGTCATGGAATTGCCACCTTGCAACTTAAAAGTTGTGACTTTTAAGGTTGCTTCCAAACAAACCACTCCCTGATTCTATGATTACCAACAGCTCGTTCAGACAGGAGTTGAGAGCAGAGGCATCAGACTTGGAAGAGCACCACACAGTGGCTGCTGGCGTTCTGGAAATGGCCAGTGACACGTGGGTGAAGTTAAAAAGCAAACTGAGCTTGGTTACAGATGATCTTAGCCTCCAGGCCCCTCTCCACTTGCCTCCTCAAAAACACCTGTGACAACAAAACATATATGCTGGACAAGGGACAGCTTGCCTTTTGTCATGCTTGATGTGCAGGAAGATGTCGACAGAAGCAGATCCTTTCCACATGGCAGTGACCACTAGAGAATATAGATGATAAAATTAGTTCAGCCAAAGTGACCAAAGAAACTCCAAAACTATTTTAGCTATGTATACTATCACAGTATGGGGTTTACTTGAGATATTTCTTGGAGAGAGAGAGATATTTTTTTTTTTTTTTTTTAGAATATTTTATAAGAGGGATTTTATTCAAAATGGCACTTTCTTAATTTAGAAGAGCTCTGGCTCGCAGGACTCTAAGTATTTTGTTCTCTCTACATCCACTGAGATTACCTGGATTTATGCAAAGCATTTGACACTGTCTCGCATAACATTCTTGTCTCTAAATTGGAGAGACATGAGTTTGACAGAGGGACCACTCGATGGATAAGGAATTGTCTGGACGGCTGCACTCAAAAGAGTTGCTGTCAATGGCTCAATGCCCAAATGGAGACCAGTGATGAGTGGCACTCCTCAGGAGTCAGTACTGGGACCAGCGTTGTTTAACATCTTTGTCAGCGATGTGGACAGTAGGATTGAGTCCACCCTCAGCAAGTTTGCAGATGACACCAAGCTGTGTTGTGTGATCGACACACTGGAGTGAAGGTGTGCCATCCAGGGGGACCTGGACAGGATTAAGAAGTGGGCCTGTGCAAACGTCATAAAGTTCATCAAGGTGAAGTGCAAGGTCCTGCACATGGGTCAGGGCAATCCCAAGCACAAATACAGTCTGGGTAGAGAATAAGGGATTGAGAGCAGGCCTGCCGAGAAGGACTTGGGGTATTGGTGGATGAAAAGCTGGACATGAGCTGGCAATGTGTGCCCATAGCCCAGAAGGACAACCGTATCCTTGGCTGCACCCAAAGAACCATGGCCAGCAGGTTGAGGGGGGGGATTCTGCCCCTCTAATCCGCTCTGGTGAGACCTCACCTGGAGTACTGCATCCAGCTTTGGAGCCCTGAGCACAGGAAAGATATGGACCTGTTGGAGAGGATCCAGAGGAGATGAGGGCCACAAAAATGATCAGGGAGATGGAACACCTATCCTATAAGAAGAGGCTGAGAGAGTTGTTGAGCCTGGAGAAGAGAAGGCTCTAGGGAGACCTTACTGCAGCCTTCCAGTACTTAAAAGGAGCTTATAAGAAAGATGGAGACAGGCTTTTCAGCAGGGCCTGTAGCAGTAAGACAAGGGGTAACAGTTTTAAACTAAAAGAGGGTAAATTCAGACTAGATCTAAGGAAGAAATTTTTCACAATGAGAGTGGTGAAACACTGGCACGGATTTCCTTGAGATGTGGTAGATGTCCCATCCTTGGAAGTGTTCAAGGCCAGGTTGGATGGCGCTTTGAGCAACTTGGACTATTGGAAGGTGTTCCTGCCCATGGCAGGGGGATCGGAACTAAATGACTTTTAGGGTCGCTTCCAACCCAAACCATTCTCTGCTTCTATGATTATGAAATGTCTCTGTATAAAAATACAGGAAAACCCAAACACCCACAAGAAAACCACTTAAAAAGAGTTGTCAGATTAGCCACCTGCACTAGTTAAGTGAATTGCTTTCTTAGATCTTACCCCTCACCCTTCACCCCATTTAGACTATGAACCTTAGTCCTTCAGTATCCAAACCTGGCAAGGGCCTTCTGAAAGACTGAAAAACCTCCTTGTTTTAGGTCCTTCAGCTCTGGAATATGGAACAGCACCCTATACTCTGCACACACTTGAATGAGAAATCCCAAGCTCAGCAGAAGAAATCCTGACCATGCTGAGCCTGATTGCAACAGTCCATCTGGTTTTAAGAGAGGCAGTATTTCACCTGGGAAGACTATTGCCTAGTGTGAGAAATTGCAGAATCTCAGCAAGAGGAAAATAAAAGCTCTTCAGCTAAGACACTCCAAAGAAATCAAAAGTTGTGCCAGAATTGTTCCCATATTCACCCGAAGATGTAATTACCTGTAGAGCCAGGTAAGCAGCAGTCCTCAGATAAGGTGCATTTGCAACTGCCAAGCAATGGTGGCTTGGTTATAGTTGCTGAGAACAGTAACGATCTATTTAATGCAGTATCTGTGATGGGTTAATAAATGAAACTCACAGCTGCTGTTGCAAGGACATGGTGTTCAGCCTTTTATTCATATCTGGATCTTTGGCTGCTAATTGGATCTTAACCAGTGGATTTGATGAACTGTGCCCTAGTATGTCTTCTGTTAAAAGGCAGGTAATTACACATTCCAGGAAAAAAAGAAAAGACAAGTCAGTGGAACAGGTTGGGATAGGCCCATGGTATTATTTCAACTAAAGAACAAAAAGTAACTCTTTAAAATTGGCTCCTGAAATAAAGACAGGTGCAGGATGAAATTATGGATATGCTAGTTACAGAGAAGTAGAATAACCAATGGGATTGTATAATGAATTTCCCTATTAGTCTCTGCGTGAAGAAATCTTAATTGGTGCTAAAATAGGTTATTTATGTCCAGCACTGTAAAGATGATGAGTTTTTTTTATCCAAGAAGTTGTTTCATGCAGGAGGGAATCTTACAGGCCAAGTATAAAAATATCTTGATCTCTGTCCTTGTTTGTTGGAGGTTATATAACTTTTCCCAGATAATTATTTTGTTGCATTGATGGAAACCTATTGAACTGTTATTTAATGCTTAACTACTGCACTGTGTTTTTGAAAAAGAGGTCATAAAATGATTTTCTCTCTCTCTCTCTCACACTCTCATAAAATTGAGTACAATTTTTTGTCCTGAGTCTGTTTTCCTTTTCTCAACTGAAGGTGTTAGTTCTTTGGATATTTCTAGCTTGAACCCAAACTGAAGAAGTTGACTTCTTCTGAATTGTGGAAAAATACACTTGCCTGCAGAAAATCAGTGATAAAAAGGTACAGGTGGAACTGAGCTGCTTAAACACAACTGTTCAATGTCACACATTTAGGTTTACACCAGTATCCCCTGTTGGGTTCATTGCTCTTAAATCTTAACTTTAGCAGATGATTGATTTTCTTCTCTCCTCTTGGCTTATTTAAGTTTCTTGTGTGTCTTGTTATAGAACAGTACAAAAAATACATTGAAAGGGACAGCGTACGCATTAAAAAAAAAAGAAGAAAATCAGGAATCAGGAAGTTGAGAGGGTCAAATGTAGAAAGAAACTACATCCATTTCTACCTCTAATCATTTTGACTGTGTGTTGTTCCTACAGATTTGAACTCTCTAAACCAGACTGTTCATCTGAACTTTTAATATAGTCTGGGTTGCCAGGTAAAGTAAATAATAACATTGTACTATGAAAAAACTTTTGATTTTTTTCTGGGGCATTCATTTTGCAGTTCCTAAAACCTGAATTCAAGTGCTGGGATCATCCTCTTGTCTCAGTAAGAACATAGTGCAGTCCAGCCTAGTTTGTGTCACTTCATATTCTCTTACCAAGGGATTCTCCTGTTGCTTCCAAGGCTTTTAATTCCCTTGAGCTAGTGAAGAAAATTGCTGATAGGATTTCAGGAAGCAAACATTGTAAGACACTCATAAGAACAGTGTGCTGCATTCTGGGGATAGGTGCCTCCTCTGGACGAGGAGCCCTGGCTCACAGTAACCCTTGTTGTTGAGATGGGATCCCTAGTAGATGAGGGTTGACCTCTGATCACACGCAGTTGCACAACCCTGTCTCAGACAGGTGAGAGCATGAAGACGGTGCAAGGACAAGCAGAGAGAAAGTCTGCAAAGAGACAAGGGTCATAAGATTAACAGACAGAGGGAGGGTGGTTGGAACAGGATCATCAGGTGTGCAAGGATTTTCCCAAGAGGGAAAACACCTACGTGAGAACTGTGAAGTCTAGAGAAAGAGCGAGGTTAATCTAAGGACTGCCTGGTCTCACTAAATCACCAGTGTAAGGACTGTGGATGGAGCTGGTGGCAGAGGGCAGCTTGGCAGCACTGAGGATCTGGCCTGGGGAGTTCCAGGCAGTGGTTGTTCTTCCCCGGTTCACTGATGGGAAGTTCACAGCCTCATCAACAAAGGATATTTGTGTGCCTTATCAGGGTGGCAAGAAGACCTGAATCCTACCTCTTTTCTGTGTGTCAACTGAGAAATAGCTGTTTCATATTTTTTAGTTGTGTTTGTCTTGCCTGCAGGATCCTTTCCTATAGTTAAGGAGGCCCAGCTGGACTCACCCAGAAGAGGATCGTTTAAGAGGTAAATATCAAATTGAATAAAGTTTGGGTTTTTTTTAAGAAATCATTACCTATTTGCAAAATTTTGCTGGACTTGAATGCAGTGAATGTCTGAACTGAGTGACTGCTGAAAACGCATTGCTGGAAGCAAGCTGGTAATACATGACTTCCAGGGTGAAAATGACAGCAGGCATATTGGGTCAGCAAAAATATGTTAGGAGTTGTTATCTCTGACTATGTTAGTAGGCAGACTTCTGTAATGAGTCAAATGGTAGTAACTGCCATTTTTACTTAAAAATTGCTCTATGGAAATAGGCTCCCCCCTCTTTTTTTTCTCTCTTTTGATTATTTAATTCTTAAGATTTCTCTCCTTCTCTCTTTATTAGTACTTTATCAGTTATTAATCAAGCCTTCCCAGCTTTGTGTATTTAAAACAGCTCACATGACTTCAGCAGTCCCTCATGATATTTTTGAAACCTGGTGATTTACAGCTATAAATAATAACTTCTATTTTATTTTCATGCTGCTTAATATTTTCCATCACTTAATTTGTAACAGTTATCTAATGTTGCATTTTTGTTACCTGTGACAAATTTATACAGACTCAGGAGTTCAGACTGTTGCACCAAGAAAGGTTTCATGCTTGGATTTAATAGGTAGGAAGTCATAGAATAATTCTGGTATGGTGCTTCTTGGAATTCAGAGTGACCGACTCATAATGCTGTATGTCTGACCTTTTCTTTTTCATTCTTACCGGCTGAGGAAGAAGAAAACAAGAGTTACTGGTCTTCGGTTTAGATTCTAGAAGTTAAAGGGCAACTCAGCGAGACAGCTTTTAATTTGGACCCATAGTCCATACGTGTAAATGTTCAGCTCCAGATCTTTCAATCTAACTTGAATGGCCTGGCCATTCTGAAAAGCTGTTTCCCACTGCTGTGTGAAAACAAAATGTTGATTGACATGATATATCACTAAACACAACGTTCCACTGACATCCATGACTCAGATGGTATTGCGTACAGTGGTATGCTTACACTCTCGAAACATGACCTCTGTAACTAACAGGTGACAGATGGGAGTACTTCTCAGAAAGTTTCCATCCCAGGTCCTCACATATACATAGCTTTTCTTTCCTAGGGAACAGGGAGATATTTAGTGTTAATGCACTGCTGAAATTCACAGAAGTGATTTCTACTAGGTAACCATTTCAATGACATTGCTTTTCTTCAAGACTTGTGGCGTTGTCCTAGAGCATGCATTATGCAGTGTTTATGCATATTATTGTGGTAGGCTAATTGCTGTGGTGATTGTTCCCTTTAGTGTAGGTTGCATACATTTTTCAAGCAATCAACATGGTTTGCCTTTTTTATTTGTATTATTGGGCTCTCTACATAGTCTGTGTCAAAATTCTATCACACAAACCCCATTTTTCCTTTCCTGTCAACAACACAGATAATTTGTAAAATCAATAGTAAATTCTTCCCAACTTTCAATTCAATGTCAAAGTGCAGCTCAGCTCCACCAGGTGTTTTTGAGTAATGAAAGGCACATAAAATGTTAATTTATACTTGTTTCATAGAATCATTGAATAGTTTGGGTTGGAAGGGACCTTTAAAGGTCAGCTGGACCAACACACCTGCAAGGAGCAGGGACATCTTCCATTAGATCAAGTTGCTCAGAGCCTTGTCCAACCTGACCTGGAATGTTTCCAGGGATGGGGCATCTACCACCTCTCCGGGCAACCTGTGCCAGTGTTTCACCACTCTCATTGTGAAAAATTTCTTCCTTCTATCTAGTCTGAATCTACCTTCTTTTAATTCAAAACCATTACCCCTTGTCCTATCACTACCGGCCCTGCTGAAAAGTCTGTCCCCTTCTTTCCTCTAAGCCCCCTTTAAAAGGCTGCAGTAAGGTCTCCCTGGAGCCTTCTCTTCCCGAGGCTGAAAAACCCCAACTCTCTCAGCCTGTCCTCAGAGGAGAGGTGTTCCATCTCCCTGATCATTTTTGTGGCCCTCCTCTGGACCCTCTCCAACAGGTCCATGTCTTTCCTGTGCTCAGGGCTCCAAAGCTGGATGCAGTACTCCAGGTGGGGTCTCATCAGAGCAGAGTAGAGGGGCAGAATCCCCCCCCTCAACCTGCTGGCCATGGTTCTTTGGGTGCAGCCCAGGATACGGTTGTCCTTCTGGGCTGTGGGCACACATTGCCGGCTCATGTCCAGCTTTTCATCCACCAGCACCCCCAAGTCCTTCTTGGCAGGGCTACTCTCAATCCCTTCATCTCCCAGCCTGTATTGATACTGGGGGTTGCCTCAACCCATGTGCAGGACCTTGCACTTGACCTTGTTGAACCTCATTCAAATGGGCCCATTTCTGGGTCCCTCTGGATGGCATCCTGTCCCTCAGGTATGTCAACCACACCACTCAGCTTGGTGTCGTCTGCAAAATTGCTGAGGGTGCACTCGTTCCTACTGGCTATGTCACTGATGAAGATATTAAAGAGTACTTTTCCCTACATGGACCCCTGAGGGACACCACACATCACCAGTCTCCATCTGGACATTGAGCTGTTGTCTACTACCCTCTGGATGCAACCATCCAACCATCATGTGCATAAATATATACAAATGTCTATATAAGTCTATATACACGTATGTATTTTCCTCTCTCTGAAATGATTATTCATGTTGAGTTTCATTCATAAAGAAACAAATGACATCTGAGAGTCATGACGTGGATCTTTTTCATTTGTTTGGGTTTTTTTTTGTTTTCAGGAATAAATGGGTTCTCTTTTGCCTTTAAATTTTCTGGTAACTTCTATCTATTAAGAAATTGCATCTTCCTTCTTTGGCTCAGTCACATATCATAGGTCAGAGTAAGAAAAGTTTTTCCTCTTCTGCTAGTGAATTGGTCCAACAAAGTTATTGCTGGGATCTTCTAGTTTGTAGGCATTCAGAACTTGATGGAAGTACTTTTTCCATGCTTCACTGTCAAATGGTTTGATCACCTGTGTAACATTGTAATACTTGCATGTGAATGTGGATATGCAATACAAGACCAGTACTGTTCTTCTTCTAGGAACTGAATTTATTTCCTGCAGGTGCTGCACTTGATGGATTTTGAAAGGAAGATTTATTAAGTAAATGCCAAAGCTAACAAAGAAGAAAAGTCATCTTTCACATGGAACAAGCACTTTCTAAAGAATCAAACATGCCACTAGTGGCTGTTGTACTTTAGCTTAAGGCCACCACATAAATTATATTTGACAAATTATTTATGGAAGGTTATGCACACCTGTTTCCATCAGTGCTATGAAATATTAATTTCAATGTAGCTTCTGCTTAACTGAACACTTTATTCCATTCTCAAAGTTATTTTAGGGTCTAGACCTACTGATAATGCTCCATTATCTTGGTTTACAACTAATTTATACTTGTTTCATAGAATCATTGAATAGTTTGGGTTGGAAGGGACCTTTAAAGGTCAGCTGGACCAACACACCTGCAAGGAGCAGGGACATCTTCCATTAGATCAAGTTGCTCAGAGCCTTGTCCAACCTGACCTGGAATGTTGGCAAACTGTTACGTTACGTTACGTTACGTTACGTTACGTTACGTTACGTTACGTTATCCCTCCCATTAAAACAATGCTAATGATCACCATTGAGAGCATCAGTTAAACTTTCAGAAAATTCAGGAGACATTGATTTATTATTCTACATCAACTACCTTTCATGCTGAGGTTACAAACAGAACTGATTTGTTTATTTAAAATGACGTTGCAATGCACGACGCATTCTTGATTTTTTTAATTTGTGTGGAATACTTTCATCTGAACCCTATGTGTTGAACTGTCAGGTTTTTAGAAATTTGCTAAAACATAAAAATGTCAGTGTTCAAGTTTGAATTGAAATGCAATACCTGTGATAAAAAAAGCTGGTAGATTATATTACAGCATAGACATAAACAAATAAATCTTCCTAAATGTAAATTACTGTAGCTGTATTGACTAGACAGTCTGCCCCAGCACGTCCCTGGAATACTTCTCTATTTTCTTTTTTTTTTTTTTTATGTATCTATACTGATACAAGGAAAGTTAAAAACCTGGAGTTATAAATGTACTAGTACATTAGTAACAATAATGATTTATTGTAAATCTATAATAGAAAGCTGTCACTGCAGATTACAGCCAGGATGGATTTGAGCTGTGCCTCTTTCACCCTGTATGTTTGCTGGGTGAAATTATTTCTCTTATACTCCCTATTGTCTAGCAGCTGCAGTAAGATACCTGCATATTGAAGTAGGACTTCCCCCTGTAAGCCTGTCCACCCCACCCCACAAAACAGAAAAAATACCTCAGTGAAAACATTTGGATGGAAAAAGTCTGGATTTTGTGATTTAACATATTACCCTAATCTGTGCTCTGGGCTGTGCTGCTTTGAGGATGACACTCAAACCTCTGAATTCAGGGTGATATTTCTCCTTATTAGGTCAAAGATGGCAGTGACTCAATCCAGAATATGCAGTAGTTCTGTGAGGCTTTGCACTGTGGCAGAGAAGTACACCACAGGCGCTTGGAATATCTCCTAACGCGCTGCATTTTGCAGCACAGTTTTGCGTCTCTGTGTGTTGCCCACAGCATTTGGGAGCCAAACCAAAACTCAAGGCACGAGAAGAATTTAGTTCCAGCTACTTCCTCTCTGGCCTCGGCTGCATCCGGTTGATGTGTGTTCTTAGTGCATGGCCGTTAGGTGATTTGAAACCCAGCTGAGGAGCGCTTATTTGTTATCCTTCTTCCTCTTTCACACAGGTGATTTGGGTAAATGTGATACCAGAATTCAGGAGTCAGATGAGAAGAGGTCTTCTCAGGAAAGAGAGTGAGTTCAGTTTCTTCCCAATGCTGATGCAGAGCATACTGCTTCTTTGCCCTCCCCTGCTGTTTGGATCGCTGCTAGTCTTGTGCTTGAAGGATGTATTTGTATTGCCCCCACTAGGCATGGCCTGAGAGATGTCTTTTCTGGCCTTTCTTGTTGCTTGGGAAAATGTCCAAATATGACACACTGCAGTGCAGACTTCCTGATCCTGCAGCTGGCTTGAAAGCCCAGTAGCAGAAAACAGCACACATGTTTAACTTTGAATTTTACTGATAACAACCAGGTGATGCTAATTCTGGCAAGATATAAATGTTTGCCTTTCCTACTGTGAGAATCATTCCTTATGGAAACTGGGAAAAACTTGATCCTTCTTGCCTTGAGCTGGAATTGCATTTAACTGAAAGTATTTTAAAGCATTTTTCTCCTCAGTTTCTAAGTCATGACCTGACTCATGATTACTGAATAAAATTGCATAATAATTACCAGCTTGCACCATGATACCATGGCATGGCTGATCATTTCACGTGGTTGACCAAACAAATGTTCTTCTCCAGTATTGGATGTAGTGGTAAGATGACATTGTTATCTGTGACTATGCTCTGTGATTTATCTCTACCCTGTGGTGACAGTGAATGGATTCCATTTTCTCACTATTCAAAAAATGCAGTATAAAATGAGGCTTTCTTCAGTGTTAGAAGGGAGACAAGCTGTTATATCAAGTTAACCAGTGGTGACCATGGTGCTAATTTTTCATTAGGACTTGTAGAAACTGTACCTACACATAGGCACAGTTGACCAGTGATGACTGGCTTTTCTGACCTAACTGTTCAGTATGGATTCAGTATGTATTTGGTTTGAGAAGGGTGCCAAATATCTGTGAGGTGGTGAAGGTGGGTTATGAAATAGCAGGTATAGAACATCCTACCAGCACTCCATAGTACAGAGTGGTAATTTTGTGGGTTTTTTATTTTTTTTCTTATTTTCCTGCCAGCTGTCTATATATTGGTTCCTTAGTCTGTTTATCTGGGCAAATCCAGATTGGAGTTTCCATGGTATTGCCATGTAAAGACCTACTCCAGCACACCCTGTATCTGTGAATAATGCTTATCTGTATTAATGGTCCTGCTGGCAACACTATTATTACTCATGTGAACAAATCTTGAAAGAGCAGATCCAGCCTTATTCTGGGAAAACTGGAGCTGTAGGTAAAAACTCACTGTGAGATCAAATTTGCGACCTAATGTAAGCCATGAGGTGCTGTGAGGAGGAAGAAATGGTATGAGTGCCCTGTCACTATCTGGTATTTCTCAAAACTGGTTATGACTGTCTTTCCTCTGCCATCTTGAAGATAAATATTCTGTTGCCTTAGACCATTTTACTGGAAGGAGCTCAGTAAATGTCACTTAGATGCAAGAGACAACTCTGTGATAAGACTAGTAATGTGATACTGAATCATCTCCAGAGGAACTCTCCCTTTTGGCTGTACCAGAAGACTTTATGGTCCAGGGCCTGGCAGTACCTGACCCTTCTTTTCTCTGTCTAGCCAGCATCCATCTACCTGGTCTATGGTGTGTTTATCCAAAGCAGATAAATAGTTTCTCCTTTGTTAGAATGGGGGGAATCAGAGACCTAGCTTGTCCAGATTACTACTTCTTATTTGGAAGACTTGCTCTATTTGCTAGTATGTGGGATCACTGGTGCGTAAAGAGCATGCATGAAAGCAGCCCTTGGTGGGGAACCTGCTTGACTTGTTCTTGGTGCTGGAGACATCCTGTGTGTGAACTCACCACCCAGCCAGTGGGTCGTGGGGAGACACTCCCCAGGGTCTCCCAGAAGAGCAGGGACACAGCTTCCACACTTATCACCAGGACTTCAGGTCTCTCTGCAGGCATCTGGCTTTCTCTAGCCCAGCCTCCTGAGACAATGACACAGTCCCTTGGGCATCTGTTCTAAAGCACAAAAGCCTTTGTGTAAGATCTTACAAAAGAACGCAGAAATCTTTGAGCCAAGAGCTGAGATCACCATGTGTATTCAAAATAACAACAGAAAATGGCTATCTCTAGGGGCAATGGTGACTTAAAAATACTCTTGAGCAGCTGTAGTGTGGGAATCAGCTGGAATCAGCTTTTGGCTGAAAATGTGCAGCAGCCTCTAAATGTCTCAATGCTTGGGCACTGTTCTATTAATATTGATTTTAGGCAGCTACTAATTAGTAACACACAGAGGAATAAAGTAGTGAGGCTGCGAAAGCCTGCCCCACTTTGACAGAGTATCTGCCAGAATTTTACTGTGCTCTAGTCTTGATGGCCAGTGAAAACAAAATTTGTTAACCCCTTCTATTCTTGGAGTTTTACGAAACAACCTGTTTCATTTGGTTAGTTCCTGCTCATAGGTATTAATACTTCTCTGTTCTCCTTTCTTTAAATTAAAATATCATTGACTTTTCTGGGAATTTGTTTGGGAGAACGATAGAAACCTCTGCCACATGGGTGCATAAGAATACTTTGAAAAATCGAAAGTTGTGACAGCAACTACCGCAGTCAAGATGTAAGGCAGAAAAAGGGCAGTAGGTAGAAGAACAAATAGACTTTTCCTTCAGTTGGAGTGGCCATACTGGTTCCCATTATTCACAGCACAGTCTCCTTCAAACATGCAAGTGAAATAAGAAAACAAATTTCCAAGTTAGTAAGATTTTTTCTTTCTTTTTTCTTTCAGAAGTTCTTGCTTAAAAAGGGACATCAATAGACAAAAAGACTATTTGTCAGTATAAAAATATTTCTGCAAGGAGTAAAAATATCTGTTTTTTGCTGCCTGTAACCAAATGGATGTATTGAACAGATGATGGATTTATGCTGAAGGCATTGGACCAACACTCAGAAACACCTGGTCTGAGTTCTTCATGCTCTTAGACTTCCTGTGTATTCTTGGATACACGGGTGTTGAATTTCATACCACCTTTAGTTTTCAAGTTAAATTGAAAGATGAGGACTACTACTACAGCACTGTGAAGAGAGTGCTATCAATATTTGTGGGTATCAAGCACACATGTTCATCTTGGTGCGTACTGTGTTCCTCTGCTCCTGAGTTCTGCTTTGCATGACATGATGGCCTTGGCCTTGCAAATGATGTTCGGTCCTGTAACAGTAAGGGCATATCAAATCACCAAGAATATTCAGAATAGCCTTACAAACAACCCTTCATGGATCAGATACCATGATCTCAGAGATTCTCTGAAATAACTCTGTAAGTGGCTTGTCATCATGGAAGTGGGCATAGTCATGCTCTGTCTTCCAAAATGGGCCGAAGAGGCTGTTATGCTGCACTTTCCTAAATAGGTAGGTTTCCTAAGAACTTCAGTTGACAAGGTGCAACTCCGTATGTCCTTGTTAGGTTGAAAAGGGCTTCACTTGAGTAGTTCCTTCTCTTCTTTGGATGATCCATGTACACAGCATTCAAAACTCATTGAGTATATCGTATGAGGGAGAAATCTGTCATTTTCATTCTTGCTTTCAGGAATGCAGGATGTCACTAATGGTAAACACTGTAAAGGGGAGTTTATATCCATGTGGAGTGCAGCAGTACAAACTCTCCCACTCCCAGTGTTTTGCACAGAACACAGAAAAGGAGCATCTACAGGCTTTTTGGTGTTTACCAGCAAATGAGTTCACTGGAAAAAAGCACTAGAAAGTGTACACAATATATCTGTAAGACAACTTGCCAGACCCTTTGATTCAACATCTGATAGTATGAGAAAATAAAATATTTTAATGTGAGGAAAGAAAGGGGCAAATAAGCCCACAGGTTTTTATACTAAAAGCAGATGTTGGGAAGAATCTGCAAATCAAGGGGGACAATTTTTCTCAAGCAGAAAATAATTCATTGGAAGGCAGCATTGTCTATGATACATTCACGCAACTTTGGACAAGGAAATTTTTTTATTTCTTTAGACTATACAGACCAAGTAAGGACAATGAAAAACTCTGAGTGTTTGTGTCATCTTCTTAATTTAGAGTGTGTGGTGAAGGGGCATGTTTATGTGTGAAATATACACATGGGACCTGCAAGGCTGCCGGCACATTAAGGCCGAGGCAAGTTTTAAGTGGAAAACTCATTAATTTTTTCAATACAGCTACTTCTGAAAATGGTCACAATAGCTTAACAATGCTTAAAAATGAGACTGGATGGACCTTTTACTGCTCTGAGCTATTTCACGCCACTGTATAGTGCTTAATACTGTGCTTTTATCGCAGGCTTTACTAACTGTGCATTAGGTGATTTGTTACTGGAACCAAGGTTTCAAGGGAACAGAACCGAAATGAGCAATTGAGAGCAGAACATGGGAGGGATGTTTAAGCAATATGAATGAAAGACAAACCAGGTAATTTTAAAAAATTTCTTTCAATTAAGTTAGAGTTACTCCATTACAACCAGATTTGCTACTTAAAGGAGAATCAGGTCACTTCCTAATAAGTTTGCTGGTAGAGTCCATTTAATCTCTGATATTGCCTATGAAAGAAACACAGTGCAGTTGTATATGCTAGGGACTGTCAGCAATTTAATAATCTCTGTTTCCTTTTCTCTCATACAAAGAAAAATTACAGTGCATCTGACATATAAAGGAAAGGTGTGTTTTGACCTTTGGGCATTTTTTATACTCTTACTTAGAACAGATGGGTTTCTTAGTCTCAAAAAACTATTTAGAACCCAGCTCTGACTTTCCTATTCAACTGAGCACTGAAGGAAATACTTTAAAACAGCAACGGTCTGTTGAATTTATAGGACTTTGGGACAGCTACTTTTAATTCTCTGCTGAATAGGACTGTCTTTTAATTAGATCATTGTTGGGGATAGTTTGGATAGTTTGTTTCAATCATAAATATAATGAGCATGCTTGGGCCTCCAAGGGAGAAAACCTCTCTAATGTCTTTTGATCATGCGTGTGTGGCAAGTGATGCTCTGGGGAAGACATAGTCATGCATCAAGTGAGGATGCAAATGGCTGAAGTGGTTGAAATGCACTACTTCTGCCCACAAGTGAAAGAATGTGAAGGCAACTAGGTGAGGCCAGGGCCCAACAAAATGGCAAGCAGAAAAACCACCAGCACATGCTGGCTGTTGAAATGCATTCCATTAGCCCCTGACCAGCTGCACTCACCCACAGGATGCAGGTGGATGTTTTTTCTCCATGCTACGTGTTCTGCCACCAGATCAATGGCATGCCACCCCAAGGTTTGGTTTTTTCCTTTTTGTCTGAAGCTGGTGTGAATGCCATTCAGTACTCCAGTCCATTCACTTCGTTGGGTCTGCTTGGCACCATAACCTCTTCTGAGCTGAGAGACCAGAACGCTAGAATTTTTCCTATTTGTTTTTATAGGTCCTTTCTATCACCCCATAATTTTTTTAAGATGTCTGATAGATAAAGTATGTTTTTAAAGGTGCCTGGCCTGAATTTTAACAATATTTGGAAAGGATTACCAGACACTAAACAGTCTCCATTACTCAGAAGATTGTCTTGAAATTTATGAGGTTTTAAATTTTTTAGATTTTATTTTTGCTAGTGCTTTTCTGTATTACTGCTTGGAAACAGACAGTTCAACAACTGAAATAGTAGGAAGATATGTTGCCTTACTTTTTTTAAATAGCAGTTGACCATGAAACATTAGAACAGCAATATTACAGAGATGGGGGAAAAGAAGAATGAGCAACTTTCAGATTTTTATTATGTAATTTCATAAAAGTTCACATGTGCCTACTTCCTCAATACCGTTACATTTTATGTGCATTTTTTTTCGCATTAATTGGACAAAATATACCATAGTGTGCATTTTTCTCCTCAAATTCTGATCACAGAAGCAGCTTCTCACACTTTTGAAAAATTAAATAGCACATGTGGGAATATGAAGACCTGTGAAAACCTGAAGTGTCTTAATTAGGGTCTTTTTTTGCTGCATGGGAGAACCTTGTTAGCATGAGTTCAGAACTTTTTATGTTCACTAAGTCAGAGACAAAGGTTTAACAAACAAAACCTTCTTGTCCAGCATATTCTCACTACCCTAAATTTTCTAGCTTCCTCTAGTTTGAGCCAGGTTGATTTACATATCTTTTTTTCTGTTTAAATTAAATTTTCTGTAAATTAATGTCAGGTGTAACTGAAACCCAGTTATTCTTAATAGCTTTATGACATCTGTGCCAGAGTAAGGCAAGCATGCCAGGACAAAACTTCTAAAGGCACAGAAATAAGTATAAAGTAAAAATAAACTCAAATTGAAATAGTTTGCTTCCAGTAAAATGACAAAATTTAATTTCAGTGTGACTTTACTGGGCAAACTGATAACAGATCACATGACTAATTAAAAAAACACCCATCACTGTCAGGTACTCACTGCAAATTCTCTGATGATCAGTTGGGTAGGAAGGCATACAAGGAGAATTTGGCTTAAATGCTGTCTTCAACATAAGGTAGATTTATTTCAAACTGGGCAAAATGACATCACCGATAATTACATTGTTAAAAAAAGGAAAAGAAGAAAAAAAAATTAAAACAGGGGAACTTGATTTCCTGGAGATATTTACACCAGATGAACCATTTCGAGTGCAAGGCAAACCACTGCAGGACTCCATCTCAGCTTGCTCATTGTTGCATGCCAGAATCCAAACAAATTCTTGATTGTGCACAGATTTCCTTGCCCTACCTACCTGCAGCTGTTGACAGTGCTGATAGACTGTAAGGCACTGAGGCTGTCGGCTGCAGTGATTCGTTTGTGGTGTGGCCTCTGAGCAGTGGCTGCTCAGGCTCCCATCTCACGCAGCGGCCCCAATGATAAGGTAGCTGCCAAGTAACCTCGTGTGTACTTTGGACAGAAATGTCAGTCTGAAAGTGTTTCTCAGTGCCTCATTTCTGTTTGGCTTGTCACCACAGCAATGGATAATTGTATTTTTACAGTTCTATTATGTATCATGTCTTTTCCCTCTGATGACTTTGAGCTTGTAAATGTTTGGTTGCAGACTGGCATGATGGAACACAGTGACCTGTTTCATTGAAAACAATTGAATATTCTCCTGACATTAAAAGAAGTAAATTATTTGGCTTAAAATACAAAAAAAGAAAAAAAGATGCTCTGTATGGGACAGAAAAGGAGAATGAAGAAATGTGCTCAGATTTGAATCTTAGGTCTGCCATCTTTATCTCAAACGCAACATTCTTAGAGACTCTTTTGCCAGGAATTACAGAATGGTCAGGTTTTAAAGTATTTCTAAGCAGAGCAAACAGCTAGTCTTCAAATTATACCTTTTCTGAAATATCAGTTCGCAGATTGGGTTTGCAGAAATGATATTTCACTGTTAACAAGTTAAGAAGTTACTCCCTAGCCAGTGTCCTGTGTGACAGGTGGGGAAGTTGCAGTTGGTATTACCCTCTGTGATTTATAAAATCTCTATTACTGCAAATCTATGGAAAATGAGAACACTTGTTACGCTAGAGGCCCTGCCCTTTATGAAAGCCTGGATGATAGAAAAACAAAAAAAAACCCCTCCAGCTACTGCACTGAGCACATTTGTTTACACATAAAAATACAAACAAGCTACTGAAATACACTGAAAGAAGAATGGGCATTTAACTGCTAGGCTGCAGGCTGTAGAATCAAAGCAAATGGAAAATTGAGTAGATGAACTAAATTAAATTAACAACTTGGATGCAGTTAAAAACTTTGTATCTTTAAGCACTTAAAATCAATACAATCAATTCATGCTGCAAGGATGAAAGTGCTATGGGGGCATCTCATTTCTTCTGGCCTTCCCCAGCAATATTCTGCTGTGTGGGTGAAGAGCTACCAGAGAAAACAGCATGTGCTCCAGCTGGAAGTGAGGGGGCTGCACAAAGAGCAAGGCTGTTTTACTGCTGGTATTTCAGTTGCATTTTTGGGTGAAGTACAATGCTGCTTTGCACAGGGAGACATAGTCACAAGCTCAGAAGTTACCACTGCGTAAGTCTGAATCAGGCTCTCTTCTAGTACGTGGACGCTGATGACAATGGCTGATGACAACAGTAACCCCTTATTTTCTTCCTTTGTATGTGCATGCAAACTGTATGGTGATGGAGGTGATATAGCTAGGATATTTAACATCAGTTTTTAGGGTATCAGCACAGCAGCACTGAAATATTTCATATAAAGATTTCATATGAAAAACATACAGATAAACAAACCATAATCAGTAGCCTCTGGCTGTGAAAGGTTTGGTCTGCAGATTAGTAGCAATTTCACTGGTATTAAATGTAGAGTGCATGCCACACATGAGCTAATTTACTCTATTATTTAAGTCCTGTAACAGAGCCAAGCTGCTAAAAAACATACTCCTGGCCTTGCAAAAAGAAGCAATTCAATGACCAGTACCTGCTGCTGATGCAGTACTGCTGTGGGAAGACCTGATCTCGGCGTTTTAAGTTAATCCATATGTAATTTGAGTTTTGTTAACAAGCTAAGTACAATGTTATTGCCAATGTGGTATGGTTAAATCTAGAGCTATTGTTAGCTCTGTATTTCACACTTCATGCAGCAGCTGTTCCACAAGTAGTTAACCAGAATAAGACTGCACATTGTGTTCAATCTTGTCACTTTATGGTCATTTTTGACATGTGTTTGTGAAACTGTTAGGCACAATACTTTCATGATCATTTTGGCTTCATGAACTACTTAAAAAACAAAGATAGGTTTTTGAGGTAGTTAACAACAGGTCTAAAGAGTGGGCTGTAGAGAACAGCTGTCCTTTTCCAGCAAACCTCTTCACACAGATAGAAGAGCAGCACAACCTTTGGGTTCAGAACATTAACACACTGTAGGCACCCTACCGTAACACCCCCATGGGATTATCTTCCTAGCCTGCAGAGGAATAGAGGATAAAAAGCAGCTCCACAGTTTGGAGTGGGTTAATGCCATACATGCTAGAGAGTTGGGTGCTCTGCAAGGGGACAACGTAGGAATGCTGTGGTGAAGCAGACTGAACCCACAGTGGTTGCTGCCTTTCAGCTTAAGGACATTTCTCCAGGGGAAGTTTGACAGATTTTAGTTCCCACTGGTGAATATGACCAATCTGTATGAAAAGGGGTGAAAATCTTCCTATGCATGAGACTAATTTCCATGCCAAATGAAGGCAGAATTATTAGCATGTGGTTAATAGCTCTTCTCTTTTTATAAATGCTAATGTTGATTTATTGGGAGAAGCAGAATGGCAGAAGAGCATCTTTCCCCTTGTTTTTCCCATAGATTTCCCCCGAGTAAAACCTGTTATTTAATAAATGTGCAACATATTTTCTAGACTGATTAGACTGTGAGGAGAAGTAAGAGCTTTTCAATTTCTTGGCATGTTATTTCTTTATAACCTTTATCTCCCTTTGTGAGGGCATCAGGGACCACCTTTAAAAAATAATAGAAATGAAGTTTGAAAATAATGATCCCTCACAGCTGTGTGGCGTAACCTTCGAATGAAGAGGCTTTTGAGAAGAGCTGGGATTAGCATTCAGTACAGGCTGCAGAAGGAGTAGGAAATTTCAACAGGCCCAAAGGCATAGTTTCAAGCCCCCCTGAGTAGTAAAAACATAATGTAATATAAAGTTGTATCTATTTTCTGCCACTGTCAGCTGGACTCAGGAACTAGACATGGGATGAATGGGTGGATAATCCTGTTACAGTTGTGAGTGGACCCTGTGTCCTGTTTTCTGTATGATGAACTACAGAATTGGGGCTTTTATGAAGTACACTCAGCTTTTTGGCATAATTAAATAGGAACTTTAAGACTTCATTCTTATTGCTTTGGGCTGAGAGCCAATGTAGTGACAGCATTTATACATTGTGTAGTTTGTTCTGTGAAGTACTAAGTTGCACCCTCTCTCTTTTTTTTAACAGCTCACACTGCCAAAGCAAGGCACAAACTGTTCCATAAGATCTCTTAAAAAGAGATTTTGGTCTTTGGCAAAGAAAAGAAATACACAGCACTTCAATGAAAAAAAAACCCCATTGAGTCAAAGTGAATAATTCATTCCCTACTGAGTACAAGGTAAAATAAACATCTGTACATCAGATGTTGATAGAAACCTCCCTTCTTCTGTGACTTGAGCCGGACTGTTACCAGGAAGACAGCAGCAACAGGCTGTGGTGAAATACACTCCGACAATCTTTTCCCTTCCCAGCCTTCCTTCTACATCTTAGTCATGAAAAAATACAGCAAGCACAGGAATCTTCTTTGCATCAATTGCTATTAAGGAAACAACCTTATTTTCCTGACAGTGGCTAGGCTCCTTGCTTGACCTGCCAGGATGCTTCAGAGGTTTCTAACAGTAGCTGTCTCCCTACTGATGGTGTGGGAACCTATCAGATGAGGAAATTTTTTAGTAAAGGTGGGAAAATTATTTTAAGCTATTGGTTGTTCGGTGCTATTGCTGAGCACCTGTGTGATCAGTGGACCTGCAGGTCACAGCACTCATTATTGGCAGCAGCAGCAGGGGGTTGAGGAGGACTGAAGAGTCTTGAATTCAGCCCATGGTACATGGGTTCTCATCTGAGATGCTTCTGCCACCAGCACTTTCTGCTTGTCCTCATCCTCTTTGGCTGCTAACGCTTTCCACAGATAGAAATTTGTTCAGATACTTGCCCTCACACAGCTCTCTTGCTCCTCTGAACTTTGTTAAAGCTGCTGTTTCTTCCTCTTCTTTGATCCATGTATGTTAATGGGGCAGACAGTAACATCACAGATAATTTTAATGAGTGATTTAATGCAGAGGCTCCACTTTCATCCGTCAAAGTTGGCCTAGGTATTTACTAAAGTTTCAGGAACTCTGTCCTCTAACCTAGAAAGTAGTGATGCTCCTCATATTCTATGTCTCACCAGACAAAGACACCCACATTTTGCTAGTGTCCATCACGTGTGAGTATTTTTCATTTTCCATTCCTTCAGACATAAGAACATGACTGACCTGAGTAAAGAAGGTGTTTTGTTAGCAATAGGGATATTGTTCTGTCATCAGCATTGTGTTACTATACCATTGCTTTGGAGGGATATTTCCCATTGGGGTAGGAACTGACCACTTATCAGAACTATTGCAAAAGGGAAAGTTGCAACTGCTGGTTGAGAAATTGCACAGAAGTTCTGCTTTTGCTGCAGTATACACCTGCAAAGCAGAACTAGCCTTACACAAGAAGAGCTTTACTCTGTCACAAAACCATTAATATTCCTACTTTCAACTCTGTTTAAAGCTGATTTGTGTATTTCTAAATTACACATGAATTTTCATGGGCCATCAAAATATGAATTTTGGTCTTCCAATAACACAATACATATTCTTCAAAGATCACAAGTTGGTGTGTTCCGGGAGAAGGAGGGAGAAAAACTCTGGAGGAGGGAAAGAGGCATGTGGGGGCATGGTGATTGTGTCGAGGACTGGGAAAGGTCAGTGAGAAGGATTTAGGAGCTCTTCTGGGGCAGGAAAGAGGATGTGTGATGGATTGACCATGGCTGGACACCAGGTGCCCACCAAAACTGCTCTATCACTCCCCTCCTCAGCTGGATAGGGGAGAGAAAATATAATTAAAGGCTTGTGGGATGAGGTAAGGACAGGGAGAGATCATTCAGCAATTACTGTCACCAGCAAAACAGACTTGACTTGGGAAATTTAGTTTAATTTATTACCCATCAAAATCAGAGTAGGATAATGAGGAACAAAAACTAAATCTTAAAACACCTTCCCCCCACCCCTCCCTTCTTCCCAGGCTCAAGTTCACTCCTGAATTCTCTAAGTCCTCTTCCCGAGCAGTGCAGAGCAGAAATGGGGGTTGTGGTCAGTTCATCACATGTCTCTGCTGCTCCTTCCTCTTCAGGGGGAGGACTCCTCACACTCTTCCCCTGCTCCAGCCTGGGGTCCCTCCCACAGGAGACAGACCTCCATGAGCTTCTTCAATGTGAGTCCTTCCCACAGGCTGCAGTTCTTCACAAACTGCTCCGGCCTGAGTCTATTCCACGGGGTGCTGTCCTTCAGGAACAGACTGCTCCAGCATGGGTACCCCACAGGGTCAAAGTCCTGCCAGCAAACCTGCCAGCATGGGTTCCTCTCTCCATGGGTCCACAGGTCCTGCCAGGAGCTGACTCCAGCATGGGCTTCCAAAGTTGTCACACCCTCCTTTGGGCAACCACCTGCTCTGGCGTGGGGTCCTCCACAGACTGCAGGTGGATATCTGCTCCACCATGGAACTCCATGGGCTACAGCCTGCCTGTAGGCTGTCCTACAGGGGGACAGCCTGCCTCACCATGGTCTTCACCATGGGCTGCAGGGGAATCTCTGCTCTGGTGCCTGGAGCACCTCCTCCCCCTCCTTCTTCACTGACCTTGGTGTCTACAGATTTGTTTCTCTCACATATTCTCACTCCTCTCTCCAGCTGCAGTTGCTATTGTGCAGCAACACCTTCTGCTTCTTAAATCTGTTATCCCAGAGGTGCTACCACCATTGCTGATAGGCTGAGCCTTGGCCAGCAGCTGGTCCATCTTGGAGCTGGCTGGCATTGGCTCTATTGGACATGAGGGAAACTTCTAGCAGCTTCTCACAGAAACCATCCCTGTAGTGCCCCCACGATCAAAACCTGGCCATGCAAAGGATGATAGCTCCCTCTTTCCTTTACCACTCCCAGGAGGTCCAATGAGTGGGGAGGGAAGGGGGACACTGATCCTGCTACAGGACAGTCAGTAAAAGAGACCAAGTTTAAACAGGATCGTTGAGCTGCAGAGGATCTGCACCACCGCCTAGACTTGCTGCTCTTGCCAGTGGTGGAGAGATGGACACTTCTGCCACTGGAATAGCCCTCCCTCTCCCACCCTGCTGCCAGCCTCCACTCCAGACAGCCAGTCTGGCTTGGGGAGGGTGAGATCAACCCCTGGGCATCTGGGATTTCTCAACTAGTGGCTCACTCTCTGTCCCCAGTGCCCATCTCTGTTCCAAGACAAGCAACAGCAGGGCCAATGCCAGCTCTCTTCTCTCACCAATTTGTCACCAAGACTCATTATCCAGCCTTTTAAAAATCACAGCCTTGCCTGAGCAGCCTTTGAGCTTTTTCTTGGTCTAGATGACTACTATACAACAGTTAGGGTGTAGGCGGATGTTTGACTTCATATGCAGTCCTGTGGCTGAACTTGCTGACAAAAGGAGGTCTGCATGCGATGTATGCAGGAGCACCTGCTCTGCTGACAGTGACTCCCTAAGATGCTGCTTAGGTTTGTGTGCAGGTTTTGGCTGGGATAGAGTGAATTTTCTTCATGGTAGCTAGTATGGGGCTATGCTTTGGATTTGTTCTTAAAACAGTGCTGATAACACAGGGATGTTTTAGTTGCTGCCGAGCAGTGCTTATGCCTTTTCTGCCTCTTGCACCACCCCAACAGCAAGCGGGCTGTGGGTACACAAGAAGTTGGGAGGGAACACAGCTGGAACAACTGACCTCAACTGACCAAAGGGATGTCCTGTATTATATGACGTCATGCTCAGCATATAAAGCTGGGGGAAGAAGAAGGAAGTGGGGGACGTTCAGGGTTATGGCGTTTGTCTTCCCAGGTAACTGTTATGCATCACGGAGTCCTGCTTACCTGGAGATGGTTGAACCCCTGCCTGCCCATGGGAAGTGGTGATTTAATTCCTTCTTTGGCTTTGCTTGTGCACACGGCTTTTGCTTTACCTATTAAACTGTCTTTATCTCAACCCACGAGTTTCCTCATTTTTACAATTCCCTCCCCCATCCCACAGTGGGGGGTGTTAGTGTGAGGCTGTGTGGTGCTTAGTTGCTGGCTGGGGGGTTTGTTTGACCTGAAATTCTGGGTCTGTATTTGGTGTATGTGGCTTTCGATAGCAAGATGAAGAAACTCTGCAAGGAACTGGGACTGTTCACAAGGCTCAGGTATGGCTTGCAAGCTGTAGGGTGAAGGGTGTCTGAATTAAAATGCAGCCACAACCACAACATGCTGCTCACATATCTTCAGCAGCTTCTGGTACTGGTTCATTTGGAAGAGTCCCAGTGAAAGAGAAATGCTGTTGGCTTCATAAGACTTCTGATGAAATTGAAGGCCTGTGTTTGACCTCAGTTCACTCTTCCATCATCTGGTAGTAAATTAGGTTTAAGTCATGACATCATATGCACAGTTTAAAAGTCTGAGTTGCATTCAAGTGATTACCTTCAGATTACCCTTGAGCACGTGACTGAGTTTGCAGTTGTCCTGAAGTGGCTCTGAGTGGGGAACTGAGGCTCTGCCTTGCAGATGATCCCTTTGCAAGGAATTATGACTCTGGTCACACTCTTTTAAATCCTGTGCAGTAAGCTGTGCCTGTAATATGATGCCATAGATCTTTGGACAGCAAAGCTGGAACGGTGTTAGTGGCCAGATAACCGCTGCAATGCTGTTGAAGACCAAAAAAGCTATAACTTGCTTTTCAGAAGTAGATGGTGCTTTTTTTCCCAATATTCTTACCCTGTAACAGCTATGTTACTCCAGATGAATCCTCTGAGCACATTCCCTCCAAGTACAGGAAAAAATAACACTTCATTTCACTTCACTACTGCCTAAACAACAAATTGATCATGGCTTTTACCTTATATGACCCAGCTTCTGTAAAGTTTGACTGTATGACTTCAGTAGTAAATAGCTAGCTGGTGTTATTTTTGAGCTCAAATCCCAGAGAGCGTATTTACTTAATAATAGATGATCTATGCAGCAGCATATGGGCATGTCATTAAAAGGGGTTCCTGTTAACTAATTAGGACTAGGTCTCTGTTTGCCGTTCCATACAGTGAATTAAGGCTTGGCTCACAGCTCTGCTTCTCAGCTCCCCTGGAAGCTTCAGGTCAAAACCGGGCTAAAACTTTATCTGACCCGAGATGACCCACTTCCAGCAAATTCTGCCTCTCAGCCCACAAATGACTATCCCTTCCCAAGTAGCCTTGAACCTCGGCCAGCTGTCTGAGGAGCACATGGGGTTCATTTCCCCTCTGTGGGTCCTCCAGAGCATCCTGCCTCATGTCTGTTCGACCATGGACAAACCTGCTGGCTGCAGAGGCAGGGAGGGAGCACTTGCTTTCTGCAAAATGTTCTCCAAGTGTTTCTTCCCGGTGGTCTTGGTGGCATTTTCCTGGAGAAACATGCTTCAGAAACTTCTCATTGTGCCACTGCCAAACAGTGTTTTGATCTTCTTTTGCACAAATCATCAGTCTTTCACTAGCAGAGAAAGCATGTAGAACAAGGTGAAAATGTGGGTACTGTGCAATTTTAAATGTGGACCTAAAGCAAGGTAAATCTAGAATTATGCTGATAAAGGATTCAGACCTAAAATTAAAAACTATTTCTAATGTTCCAGGTTTTTCTACTTGCTTTTTGAAAAGCCTATCTTACGCTTTTCATTTTTCATAACCTTCAATTTATTATGGTTTGTTTGAGTACCTGTTATACAGGGCTGCAGTCTTATAATTTAAAGCTTGAAAATACTGGTTTTATGTCTGTATCTGACAGAACTGAATAGGACCAAAGCTACAGTAACTAAAGCCTAATCATTCAAGAGAATAAAATTTATGCTGCAGGACTAGTATAAGTAAAACTCTGTTTCATGTCCTAGTCATGGAAAATTCGTGTCAAGTTTTCCTTATAGTTGGCTTGTAAATCTCATATAGAAAAATGAGGAACTCAGACCTCTAAAGCTTTAAAATATTTTTTCCAGAATATCCTGCTAATGTTACTTAAAGAATTAAAACCAACCAAACAAAAAAAACCCCACCAAAGATTTCTTCTTTTTTTTTTCCCCAAACACCAAATTAGAATGATGCCTTATAAATGATGAATTGATATTCCTCCTGGCTTTTGAAGAAATTATAAAAGGCTGTGTAAACTTCTTGGCAATTTCTCACAGTTAAAGCATCTATTTGCTCTCAATTTTTTAGTATGAAGGTGCTTTTTTCTTCAGTGGCATATATAGTGCTTATAGTTTGTTAAATCTAAGGGTAGTGTTTTGTCTTTTTTGAACAATTAAGAACTACATTATTGCAAGATCCTCAGATTTATTTACACAAGTGAGCAGTTATTTCATTCCATAAGTACATAACAGACCCAGACATCTCTCAGTGATGGGAGACAGCTACGTGCAGTATAAAGGACATGACCATGTGGGTTTATGTGTACACAACTTATAGATTAATTGTCAGATATCCAATCTGGGTGCAGTTTTCAGTGTCTGTATTTAAGCTACCACAGAGGAACAAGTCCTTTGAGCTTGGTGCTCATGTCCAGGAATGGCACCATGACAGTCTCTGAGGAGGAGACCTGCTGTGTGGAAAAATTATGAAAGTATTCTCCAAAACAGTTGGCATCTGGGGTTTGGAGACTTCAATACCATGCCTTGCTCTTGTTTTTCAATGCCTGGGACATGCCGTAGCTACCAGACCTAACCTTCACCAAAAGGATTGTTTTAATGTTCTCAGAGACAATTGATTAGTAATCTGTGTAATTATTATGTTTTTTAGCTCACCAATGACCATAATCTCTCTCTCACCACACATTTAAATGAGGTGTGTGGGTATTTTTGTTTTGCTTACAGTGAAGCCAGTACTGCCCTTCCTCATCCTAACTGCTACAGGGTAGCTCAAATATGTACTGCGTCTGGCTGGGATGACGTTAACTGTCTTCATAGCAGAATGTATGTATAGTGCTGTTTTTGGTCTGTGACTAAAGCAATGTTGATAAAACACCAGTGTTTTGGCTGTAGCTGACCAGTTCTTGCACAACACTGAGGCTTTATCTTTCTCCCACTCTGCCCTATCAGTAGAGTAGGCTGGGGATGTGCGAGATATTGGGAGAGGACACAGCCAGAATAGCTGACACAAATTGACCAAAGGGATATCCCGTATCCCAGCAATAAAAGCTGGTGGAAACAGGAGGAAGGAAGGATGTTCATGGTTATGGCATTTGTCTTCCCAAGTAACTGTTACCAACATTACCCTGGTTCTGGTAAAGTAAAAGTTCAGTAACCTATTTTCCTACCTAAAAAGAGAATTACAAAGGAAGAGCACACACAGTTTCTACACATAACAGTTTCTACACATAACAGTTTCTGGATAGCATGGTGTGGTTCAGAACTTGCTTCCTGTCAAGTTTTCTTGATGCAAATGATGGGGGAAAGTTCCTTTCCCCTTCAGAGCACCATATTTCTGTGAAGGGGTTCCTAGTATATAGTATATATTCACAGTTAGGTGAATCAGGGGTAGAAGACCTCAGAATATGGTATACGGATGGCAAGCTGATTAGCTTTTGGGATGTCCTGGCCCAGGGGCTGATGGAGGTCTATATTCTCTGGTGTCTTAATTCAGGCTGATAGACTCTAATCAACTGCTAATATATCGCTGACTTCTATCTTATCTCCTAACTCATACTGAAACAATGCTGTAAAAGCACTAACGGTCCTCAGAATTACTCTTCTAGGCTACTGTTGCAATTCTAAACTAAACGTGTGTTTCAGACATGTAATTGCTAGCCAGCGATTTTTTATTTTATCCTTTTAACATGTTTTATGGTGGATAAGCAAGAGCCTTCCTCATTGACAAAACTTGTTTCCAATGCATTTTGTAATAGCATCATACTGTGCTATGGTATGTAAATACATTGTAAAAACACAGCAAGGATTCATGCTTAAACTGGTTCAGTAGACATGTGAATCCTGAAAAGTTGTTCTCCTACGATCTGTGAACAAGTTAGTACAGCTTTACTCAAAACACATTGCAACTTGCTCATTAATGTGTCTCAGTTCCTCCAAGCAGTAGCTTCTGGATGGTTGAACTGCACTGGCAATGAAGACCAACTCGTAGAGCAATCACAGACCACCTAAACAGTTCCATTTTATCTGTGTATGCATGGACTCTCACAGGTTTGGGCAGAATCCCTTTGCCAATTCACCCAGAAAATCATGAAATATTCTTCTGTTCCCATTCAAAGAATCTGTGAGATGTTCTCCACTTCCTCTAGGACAGAAAAAATGCTAGACATGCTTCTAGGACAGGGCACAGCTGACACAATCCCAGAGAGTCTACAACAAAACTCCAAAGGGCAGATGTATGAGAGTTTTTCTCTAAAAAGCCCACTTTGGAAGCTCAGTGGCTTCAAGTTAGATAAGGGAAGTGCTGTGCATGTATCCTGGAGATATCTAAGTTGAATATCTATATTTCAAAATTGAAACAAATACAAGTCATTGGGAGAGTAACATTTAGCTTGAACTGACTTGAAATGACTTGTATATGTTTTTAATGCACTTTTTCCGTGTCTAGAATGCTAAGATGTTCAGGAAACTTATTAAAGTACAAAGCCAAATGTTTCTTCTGTGTTTGTGGTGAGTGGGATAATTAGACTCGGAGATCAAACAAAGAGACAGATATTTGAATACAAACATTTAATATATTGCCTTGTATCAATGCATGTCTCCACTAATGGTCCTACGTCTTTTTTATTCTGCACACAGCAGAATTAAATTTTTTTTAGGTTAATCAAACTAACATTGTAATTTAGTTAGAGTTAAGGTGGTATGCATATTCCTTTAGCTAGCATATGATGAAAGATGACTACCATGTATTGGAGGTAGTCCAAGAAGGCATTAAATATGCAAGTAGTTCTACTTGTTTCAGTAGCATTAGTTACAGGCCTAAAGAAAGAAGCTGATGTAAATATATTACTGGCCTAGGGTTACTGTTATCGAACTGCAGGAAATGCAGAATGTGTGTTTTCAGATTGACAATTTTAATTTTCCAGTGTTTATGATGAAGTGGAACATTTTTAACATAAATGGGGTAGTATAAAGAGTATGACCAGAGAGCTAAGTTTGCCAGAGATTTGTATTTTTTCTTTTGTATCCAAATTTTCTCCATTCATTCCCAAAGTGTGAATGTCTTATGGTTCATTGATTCTGATGAGATGATTGAAAAAGCTTACACTGAACTACAGCCTGTTTCCAATCCAACAAATGGAAAGTGTATGGTTTGTTCAGATTTCTTCCAAATCCATTAATCATCCTACTTTATGGAATAGAAATTCTAATTCTTCCTCTCCTTAAGCACAAGAGTTAAGTGAGATTGTACTAGTCAGCATACGGGTCAATGAAGAAAGCAGCATTTTTCAAGATTTTTTACTGCAGATACCTACTTATTGAAAAAAGGAATCAAAAAGGAATGTTGTGTGGACCTCTCCAGAATAAGGAACAAAATGGGGAGAACAGGGGAAGGATTATTTTGGCATTCCAAATTTTTCTGCTCTGTTACTGTCCTGGTTTCAGCCAGGATAGAGCTGGTTTTCTTCACAGAAGCCAGTGTGAGACTGTGTTTTGGATTTGGGATGAGGAACTGTTGATAATGTGCTGATGTTTTGGGTTGTTGCTGAGCAGTCAAGGACAGTCCAGCTTCTTGTGCTGCCCTGCCAGCGAGCAGGCTGGGGGTGCACGGGGAGCTGGGAGGGGACACAGCCGGGACAGCTGACCCAGACTGGCCAAAGAGATATTCCCTACCATCCGACGTCATGCCCAGTACATAAACTGGAGTTGGCCGGGGGGCGGGAATCGCTGCTCGGGGACGGGCTGTCGATCACGGGGTGGTGAGCAATTGCTGTATTGGGCATCACTTGTTCTTGTACATTCCTTTGTTGGTATTATCATTATTGTTCCCTTCTTTCTTTCTGTCCTATTAAACCGTGTTTATCTCAACCCACGAGGTTTTTCCTAATTCTCTCCCCCGTCCCACTGCGGGAGGGGGAGTGAGCGAGCGGCAGCGTGGTGCTTAGTTGCCGGCTGGGGCTAAACCACGACAGTCCTTTTTGGCGCCCAACGTGGGGCAAAAGGCTTGAGATAATAACGGTTGAGGTCACAATATCAGTTTATTTGATTTGCATCATGCTCTCGTCTTTGCTGTACATGTTAAGGATCGGTGTTGGTTTCTGCGGGCTGCTGCACTCTGCAATGATTAGGAATGTCTCGCCTGTGAGTTTTGTTTTTAGAGCACTGACCTTGAGCTTAATGTGGTATCATCTGAGCTCTGTACTAAAGCCGTTACTGTATTTTGGCTACAGTCTTGTGGAAACGATTAGCAATTATACTTCTGCCTCTGAAAGGTTTTTTATGGAGGAAATGCAGAATGGTATCTTTGCTACCCTCTATCATAACATTTCCTCCTTCATCACAATAATTTTTCAGTATTTTGAACACCCTTGGGTAGTTAAAATACCTCTATTGCTACTTCTGGGGAACATTGTTTTGGTTTTGTCTAAGGTTGGCAAGCAATTTAAGAATATCACCCGGAGATCTGCCCCAAGGCTGGATAGTTATGAATGGCAGGGCGTGTGGAACAGCATGGGCAAATGCCTGGGGCGGTGGGCACCTCCGGTGTTTTGGAGCTTCACTCCCGAACAAGTGCAGAATCCTGATAAACTAGCAGAATATTTGGAAGAAGCATGCTTTCGGCCTGGCAGCTCCAAGGAGACACAAATCATTGCCATGTGCTGGGGCCTGGCCCATGCCTACAGAACCCTATTTAACACTGTGCAAAGGGGAGAGAGGCTCTCTGGGTCTGATGGCAATGTGGCAGGCACTGTGACTACTCCAACCCCCACGGCGGGCACTGCCACTACTCCAACCCCCACGGTGGGCACTGTAGCTACTCCGACTGTTGCAGCTGAACCAGAGAACCAGCCCATCCCGGTATCAGTTGCCCCTGTACAAAAGAAGAAATCTTGGAAGCGGAAGTCAGCTCGTTTAGTAAGGGAGGAGGAAGATTCTGCTAAGAAGGAGGCAGAGGAAGAGAGTGAGGAGGCAGAGTGCTCTGAAGCAGGGCCATCACAAGGACTGAAGAGGGAAGAGAGTGAGTCATCACTTGAAGAGGAGGAAGAGGAAGAACTTATAAAAGAGACGGTAACTACCCGATCTCTATCCCTGAGTGAATTGCGAGATATGCGAAAGGATTTCAGCTGTCGTCCAGGTGAGCACATTGTCACCTGGCTGCTCCGATGCTGGGATAATGGGGCCAGTAGCCTGGAATTAGAGGGTAGGGAAGCCAAGCAGCTGGGATCCCTTTCTAGGGAAGGGGGCATTGACAAAGCAATTGGAAAAGGTGCACAAGTCCTCAGCCTCTGGAGATGACTCCTGTCGGGTGTGAAGGAAAGGTATCCCTTCAAGGAAGATGTTCTGTGTCACCCAGGCAAGTGGACCACCATGGAGAAAGGTATCCAGTACCTGAGGGAGCTAGCTGTGCTGGAGGTGATTTATGGTGACTTGGACAATGGACAATCATCCAAAGATCCAGATGAAGTCAACTGCACGCAACCTATGTGGCGGAAGTTTGTACGGAGTGCACCATCATCATATGCCAACTCATTAGCAGTAATGGCCTGGAAGGACGGAGAGAGACCAACGGTGGATGAATTGGCTGGCCAACTCCGGCAATACGAAGAAAGTCTCTCTTCCTCCCTACGGGCCTGCGTCTCTGCTATAGAGAAACTGTCCCGGGAGTTCCGGCAATTCAAAGAGGATATGCCCTACCCTCCACCCATACGGACCAGTGTCTCAGCCATTAGGAGTAAGCGCTCTTCTGATCAAGAGAGAAGATACAGAGGATACACACCACGAGCCACCCTGTGGTTTCAATTGCGTGACTACGGAGAGGACATGAGGAGGTGGGATGGAAAACCTACCTCGACCCTAGAGGCACGAGTACGCGAGCTGCAAGGAAAAACAATTACAAAAGGGGGTTCAGGTTCCTCAAGGAAAATCGTCGCTCCACTTTCCAGTGGGCAGCTTCCCAGAAAGAATAGAAGAGCTGATCTCACCTCTGATCCTCTTGACGGGACTTCTGATTCCTATTTACAAGAAGTGGGTAACGAGTACTATGAGCAGGATTAGAGGGGCCCTGCCTCCAGCCAGGCAGAGGAGAGGGACAACCGAGTTTATTGGACTGTGTGGATTAGATGGCCTGGCATATCAGACCCACAGGAATATAAGGCTTTAGTGGACACCGGTGCACAATGTACCCTGATGCCATCAAGCCATATAGGGGCAGAACCCATCTGTATTTCCGGAGTGACAGGGGGATCCCAACAGCTGACTGTGCTGGAGGCCGAAGTGAGCCTAACTGGGAATGAGTGGCAGAAGCACCCCATTGTGACTGGCCCAGAGGCTCCGCGCATCTTGGGCATAGACTACCTCAGCAGAGGGTATTTCAAGGACCCAAAAGGGTACCGGTGGGTTTTTGGTATAGCTGCCTTGGAGACGGAAGAAATTAAACAGCTGTCCACCTTGCCTGGTCTCTCAGAGGACCCTTCTGTGGTGGAGTTGCTCAGGGTCAAAGAACAACAGGTGCCGATCGCTACCACAACAGTGCACTGGCGGCAATATCGCACCAACAGAGACTCCCTGATCCCCATCCATGAGCTGATTCGTCGGCTGGAGAGCCAAGGAGTGATCAGCAAGACTCGCTCACCCTTTAACAGCCCCATATGGCCAGTGCGAAAGTCTAATGGAGAGTGGAGACTGACAGTAGACTATTGTGGCCTGAATGAAGTCACGCCGCCACTGAGCGCTGCCGTGCCGGACATGCTAGAACTTCAAGATGAACTGGAGTCAAAGGCAGCCAAGTGGTAAGCCACCATTGATATTGCTAACGCGTTTTTCTCGATCCCTTTGGCGGCAGAGTGCAGGCCACAGTTTGCTTTCACTTGGAGGGGTGTCCAATACACCTGGAATCGACTTCCCCAGGGGTGGAAACACAGCCCTACCATTTGCCATGGGCTGATACAAACTGCACTGGAACAGGGTGAAGCTCCAGAGCATCTGCAATACATTGATGACATCATCGTATGGGGCAACACAGCAGAAGAAGTTTTCAAGAAAGGGAAGAAAATAATTCAAGTCCTTCTGAAAGCTGGTTTTGCTATAAAACAAAGTAAAGTCAAGGGACCTGCACAAGAGATCCAGTTTTTAGGAATAAAATGGCAAGATGGACGTTGACAGATCCCAACGGATGTGATCAACAAAATAACAGCTATGTCTCCACCAACTAGCAAAAAAGAAACACAAGCATTTTTGGGCGTTGTGGGTTTCTGGAGAATGCATATTCCAAATTACAGTCTGATTGTAAGCCCTCTTTATCAAGTGACCCGGAAGAAGAACGATTTTAAATGGGGCCCTGAGCAACGACAAGCCTTCGAACAAATCAAACAGGAGATAGTTCATGCCGTAGCCCTCGGGCCAGTCTGGGCAGGACAAGATGTTAAAAATGTGCTCTACACGGCAGCCGGGGAGAATGGCCCTACCTGGAGTCTCTGGCAGAAGGTATCAGGAGAGACTCGAGGTTGACCTCTAGGGTTTTGGAGTCGAGGATATAGGGGATCTGAGTCCCGCTATACTCCAACTGAAAAGGAGATATTGGCGGCATACGAAGGAGTTCGAGCTGCCTCAGAAGTGGTTGGTACTGAAGCACAGCTCCTCCTGGCACCCCGACTGCCAGTGCTGGGCTGGATGTTCAAAGGGAGGGTCCCCTCTACACATCATGCGACTGATGCTACATGGAGTAAGTGGGTCGCGCTTATTACACAGCAGGCTCGAATAGGAAATCTTAATCGCCCGGGAATCTTGGAAGTGATCATGGACTGGCCAGAAGGGAAAGATTTTGGAATATCACCGGAAGAGGAGGTGGCGCGTGCTGAAGAGGCTCCACCATATAATGAACTGCCAGAGAATGAAAGGCAATATGCCCTGTTTACTGATGGGTCCTGTCGTATTGTAGGCAAACATCGAAGGTGGAAAGCTGCTGTATGGAGCCCTATACGACGAGTTGCAGAAGTGGCTGAAGGACAAGGTGAATCAAGTCAGTTTGCGGAGGTGAAAGCCATCCAGCTGGCTTTAGATATTGCTGAACGAGAAAAATGGCCAGTACTCTATCTTTATACTGACTCATGGATGGTAGCAAATGCTCTATGGGGGTGGCTGCAGCAATGGAAGCAGAGCAACTGGCAACGCAGAGGCAAGCCCATCTGGGCTGCTGAATTGTGGCAAGATATTGCTGCCCGACTAGAGAATCTCGTCATAAAAGTACGTCACGTAGATGCTCACGTACCCAAGAGTCGGGCCACCGAAGAACATCAAAACAATCATCAGGTAGATCAGGCTGCTAAGATTGAAGTGGCTTAGGTGGATCTGGACTGGCAACATAAGGGTGAATTATTTATAGCTCGGTGGGCCCATGACACCTCAGGCCATCAGGGAAGAGATGCAACATATAGATGGACTCGGGATCGAGGGGTGGACCTGACCATGGATGCTATTGCACAGGTTATCCATGAATGTGAAACGTGTGCTGTGATCAAACAAGCCAAGCGGTTAAAGCCTCTCTGGTATGAAGGACGATGGTTGAAATATAAATATGGGGAGGCTTGGCAGATTGACTATATCACACTTCCACAAACTCGCCAAGGCAAGCGCTATGTGCTTACCATGGTGGAAGCAACCACTGGATGGCTGGAAACATACCCTGTGCCCCATGCCACCGCCCGGAACACTATCCTGGGCCTTGAAAAGCAAGTCTTATGGCGACATGGCACCCCCGAAAGAATTGAGTCAGACAATGGGACTCATTTCCGAAACAACCTCATAGACACCTGGGCCAAAGAGCACGGCATTGAGTGGGTGTATCATATCCCCTATCATGCACCAGCTTCCGGAAAAATTGAACGATACAACGGACTGTTAAAGACTACACTGAAAGCAATGGGTGACGGGACATTCAAACATTGGGATAAACATTTAGCCAAAGCCACCTGGTTAGTCAACACTAGGGGATCTACTAATAGAGCCGGCCCTGCCCAATCAAAACTTCTACGTACTGTAGAAGGGGATAAAGTCCCTGTGGTGCATGTGAGAAACATGCTGGGGAAGACAGTCTGGGTTACTCCTGCCTCAGGCAAAGGCAAACCCGTTCGTGGGATTGCCTTTGCCCAGGGACCTGTGTGCACTTGGTGGGTAATGCGGAAGGATGGGGAAGTCTGATGTGTACCTCAAGGAGACTTGATTTTGGGTGAAAACAGTCAATGATTTGAATTGTATTATGTTAATTGTTGAGTATGACATTACTACTATGGCTGCTATCTACCATATCAATGGTATTATAGTAAGAATCACCCAGACTGATGAAGAATGAGCTTCACTGAAACCAAGCAACGTGCAGCAGTGATGAAACCAGAACTGGCTTCAGCAGCTTGCGCCCAACAAATCCCTCGAGATCGACATCTTCGACCTGCAGATCATGGACATGGACCGTGCCAGATGACAATCCAACACCACATACCATCTCCCCTGCCCTGAGAGACTGCTATGGTGGATGAAGCCCAGAGTCATGGACTGACTGAACTCCATAGACATTTTAAAGTGATGGCCCATGGACTAAGAAAGTGATATCTGTGTGTATATATTAAAAGACATGAAGAGTAATAATGAATAATTGGAATGTATTGAAAAGTATAGGACCTGGGCATGACGTAAATGGTATGGAATAAGGGGTGGATACTGTCCTGGTTTCAACCAGGATAGAGTTGGTTTTCCTCACAGAAGCCAGTGTGAGACTGTGTTTTGGATTTGGGATGAGGAACTGTTGATAATGTGCTGATGTTTTGGGTTGTTGCTGAGCAGTCAAGGACAGTCCAGCTTCTTGTGCTGGCCTGCCAGCGAGCAGGCTGGGGGTGCACGGGGAGCTGGGAGGGGACACAGCCGGGACAGCTGACCCAGACTGGCCAAAGAGATATTCCCTACCATCCGACATCATGCCCAGTACATAAACTGGAGTTGGCCGTGGGGTGGAAATCGCTGCTCAGGGACGGGCTGTCGATCACGGGGTGGTGAGCAATTGCTGTATTGGGCATCACTTGTTCTTGTACATTCCTTTGTTGGTATTATCATTATTGTTCCCTTCTTTCTTTCTGTCCTATTAAACCGTGTTTATCTCAACCCACGAGGTTTTTCCTAATTCTATCTCCCGTCCCACTGCGGGAGGGGGAGTGAGTGAGCGGCTGCGTGGTGCTTAGTTGCCGGCTGGGGCTAAACCACGACAGTTACTTAAGGTTTCCTGTAATGTAGTAACAATCAATCAGATTAGTTCTGAATGTAGACTTCTGCCATAAAGGTCCCATGCAACATTATCATGACAATGTTCTGATACTGTAAACCTTCTGAAAAGAAGTATTTATTTGCCCTAAATTAAATGGTCACTTAAACATGAGTCAGAATCTTATTTCAGCTTACTTTTCTTTTACAGATATTAGAAAGTGAGTTTTAAGTAAATTTCTCAACAAATGTGGCTGAGAAAATCAAAAGAGCATGAATGAAAGTAACCAGAGACTTTAGGCATCATGATTCTACTTATGAAAGACAGAAGTCCTCAGCTGTGAAAAGTGTGAAATAGATTTAATTCTGTCATTGGGACTTATAACTAGGCTCCGCTTAAGATGAGTTTCTTTCCTTTTTTTTGTGTGTTTAAGAGTGAAACACCAAAGTAAGACTAATCTCTGTCTCTGTATTCTGCAAGTTAATTGTGGAAAATAGGTTAAAGAACCATCTGTAGGAGAGGCAGTAAGCTAAGTTCACAATCTATCTCCAGTAAAGAGATCTGTACAGAGAGTAGTTGCACTTCTGTCTTAGAAAGTAGCCGGAGTATTCTTTAATTTTAGTTCCTGTTTTCTATAGGAAAACAGCTGAACACCAGTCACCCTGCAGTAAACTGTAATGAGAAAAAAACACCCTGAGTTTCAAATAGCTTAAGGCTGGGAAACATGGTAAGCCTTTAAGGTATTTCAGGTGGTTAAGTGGTAATTGATATTTATATACTCACCATCTTTTACAATATTACTTCAATGACTCCAATGTTTTTTTACCTCAATATAGCAATAATATTTTTACCACATATGTGATAGTTTGGTATTTCTTATGTTTAAATGAAGACATTCCTTCTTAGAAAAGTATCTTGCTGCTCTCAGACACTGCCCTAAAGTAAAAACAAAACACCTCCCCCCGCCAAAGTCACAAGTGATTTTTAAGATATTTCAGCACTAGACTTCTTATCTTCTGGCAGGATTGGCAGCAGGAGACTAAAGGAAGATCCAGCTCAGTATGGTGATATGTTTGGTGGGGGGAGAAGCATTGGTGTAAAGGAAGACAGCACAACCGTGAAGTAGGTTGGCAGCTTTTATGGATGCATTCTTTGTTCAAGGTACTTTTACCTATTAATGTCACTTAATGGCATTTGGTGATATGGATTGATGGATTTAGTGATACAGAAGAGAAAATGTTGGTTTAAAACCCCAAAAGAGATAGAACTGCATTAAGCTGTTTCTCAGGAGACCTGGTTGGAGCTAAGGCCAGTAGCCTCAGCTAAGGTTATTGCTGAGGAAATAATAGACTCATATTTTACACATAAATCCCTTATACGTTCCCTTCTTGCAAGGGTAGTGGAAGAGCAGAAGGTACTGTAAGCCCTGAACTTACTGTCTTTTTTTGAAATATCCTCTAGACAAATGAATTGCTTTCCCTAGCCTTTTTTCTGAGCTGATATCAAATTTCTAGATTAAAAAGACTGTTACTTCTAAAGTGGAGTTGATCTTATAATAGCACAGAAAAAATAGAATATGTGCTTTTACATGGAAGTCACTATGATGAATTGAAGTATTTGGGGACAAACATATTTTCCCATTGCAAACCAAACTTCAAGATGTTAGGCTTTACTCCAAATTGGATGCAAGCCCAAGGTATTGGCAGGTATAAACATTTAAGAAGACATCTCTTCCAAATTCTTTATTTATATTCTTGACAGCCTTTACATAGGATTTTGCCAGTCAGATCACACCTAGTGAAGGATCTGGGGAGACCATAATTCAGTGGCCAAACAAATCTGTTTGGCCAGGTAAACTTCACCTTCAATTACATTTGTGTGAATTCGTATTAACTGCACTCATAGGAATTTAATTTAAAATTAATTTAAATTTACAGTAGTATAACCCATAGAACTTGGGTCCCAATGCCCAGTGTGAATAAACAACTGATTGCATTTTGATGGAGAGGGCTTTGTCCCTTGTTTACCACAAAAAATCTCTGATTTTTTGTGGTAAACCTGGAGATTGGGAGCTCTTGCACTCTGTGGAAAGTGTCCTTAAAGATATGCCAGCTCTGTTCTGCTAACTCCCTGAAGAGCTGGAAGTTTGCTTTCCTAAAATGTCCTGATTTTACTCCTTGCCTGTGCCATTTCCTTCAGGACTGTGAACTCCACCAGGGCCTGATTGCTGCAGCCCAGGTTGCCTCCAATCTTGACACCACCAATTAGCTCACTTGCATTGGTGACCAACAGGGCCAGTGTTGCATCCCCTCTGGTAGGACTGTCTATTACCTGGCTTACGAAGTTATCCTCCATGCACTCCAGGAGTCTCCTGGATTGCCTACAGCTTGCCATGCTACTTTTCCAGCAGATGTTGGATGGAGGTCTGAGCAACCTGATCTAGCGGAAGACGTCCCTGCTCGTTACAGGAGGTTGGACTAGATGACCTTAAAAGGTCCCTTCCAAGTCAAACTATTCTATGTTTCTATCATTCTCTGTCAGGATGATTGAAGTCCCCCAGCAGGACGAGAGCCTGCAAACGTGATGCTTCCTGTAGAATCCCCTTGATTGGGCAGCCTGTAGTGGACACCAACCACAAGGTTACCTTTGTGGCCTTGGTCTCTGATTTTTACCCATAAACTTTCAACCTGCTTGAGGCTGTTCTTCAGAGACAGCTCTTCATAGTCTATCCATTTCTTGATGTAGAGGGCAATGTCTCCACCCTTCCTTCCTCGCCTGTCCTTTCTTAACAGCCTGCAGCCATCGATAGCTGCACTCCAGTCATGTGATTTGTCCTACCAAGTTTCAGTAATGGCAACCAGGTCGTAGCTTTCAAGCTTCCAGTTCCTCCTGTCTGTTGCCCATGCTGCATGCATTGGAGTAGAGGCACTTCAGCTGGGCTGTTGGCCATGTCACCCTGTTAGAGGAACACTTAGTTCCTTTGAGGTCTTTCTCTGGTGTCACAGGATGAGTGGCACCCCATCCTTCTAACGTTGATGTGTCACCCACAGCTTGTCATGGGTAAGCCTGATATTATCCCCCCTCCCACTTCGTGTCTAGTTTAAAGCCCTGCCAATAAGCCCCACTAGCCCCATATTGTGTTGCCTTACGTCAGTTGCTTGTCCCTTTTTGGGTGCTTGTTGTCAGTGTAGGAGTTACTACAATTATTTAAATAACTTTAAATTCTATGGAACTTCCATTCTATTGCAGAGGTGAATTTGAAATCTGTTGCTGGCTATGAGGACAGAGAAAATCTTAAACTTTGAAAGTGTTCTAAATTTTCATGAGACATATCTGAAGCCAAGAACAAGAAAAACTTTAGAGTTCTAATTCCATTCTACTTTAGAGGCTTAATTCATGTTATGATGACATCAGTAATGAATCAGTAATGGTGTAGGTCAGTCCTATTTACACCTGTGGGGGCATAGGCAGAACCACAGGTATATGTATCAACACTTTGAACACTACTGGCCCTTAAGTTTGTGAGCAGGTATCTCACTGTAGTTTACTTTATAAAATAAGCATGATACATATTTCTTACAAGAAAATTCAAAAATGTGTGCAAAATCTAAAAGGCTGAAATCCATTTCTTGTTAGTGGCCTTACAGAGAGTGGCTACTTAGGCTGCAACTCTCTACTGCTCATGACTGTGTGATCCTCTTCTTATTTTTAGTAAGCTTTACTGAGCTCTGGCTGTTTCAGACTAAATCTTCCTTTGGGCTCAGCTGATGACTTTTCTTCCTTCTTTTTAGAGAATTGCAAGTCCAGAAGTCTTCTGTCTTTAGAAGATAAGTGGAATTCTACATGTGAATATATTTGTTCCATTTCTTTAGTCTTGTCTGTGCCTTGCACCACATTCAATTCATACTTAGCTTTACAAATTATAAATTACATTTATTCTTTCCCTCACTGAGGTCCACTAGCCTAGCGTGTTTGTCCAACTCCTACTTGTTGCCCAATTTCAGGGTTGCAAAATGCAATTCTCAGGAGAACAAAGCAATAGCAAACTATCTGTATATAAGGCCAAGCAATGTTCAGGATAATTTTTTTTTAAACATGATTTATATATCACCGCAGCTGTTTGTGAACAGTTTTTGAAGATACTATAAATGCAGCAAAAGAAAAGATCTGTCTGAAAAAAGTTGCTGTCGTAGTTTCTGATTTTTACAACAAGGGAAAATATGGTTGTCTTCCTACATTTACCCTTGAACATCCTTAGTCTGCTTTCTAAGACAACTTAAAATCAACTTTAGACTCTTTCTTTATGCTGGAAAGTTTGATAGCGAGGTGCTTATGTTCTTGAGCGTGGGATCCTTTGCCTGCCATCACCACTATGTTACCCTCTTGTGTGGCACTAAAAGCAACAGGCTCGGTTCTGCTTTTACTGGGTGAGAGATTGTGCTATGATGCACGTAGTGAAAATCTATCTTTCATATACATAATGCACCAGAGAGAGTGCATTTGGAGACTTTTCATCTGACTGCTTGTATTGATCTGTGAACAATGGACTTTTGGATTCTAGGAAAGCTTCAGAGGGGTAAATTTATAAAATGAAAAAAAAAATTTGTAATGTTTAATATTTTCTTTTGTTTCTCCCTAGAAACCACTGTGTGTTTGATATCTGAAGTGCATTTTTCTCTCCTCCTTCTCTGTCCAAACTTAAGCTTTTTTAAGGGGGAGTAACAAGGAAAGGGCTATCATCTGCTTAAGCAGCACTAAATAATTCATGCTGATGGAATCAGTACCCGGTTATACTAAAAAAGAAAAGCATGAGTTTTACTCACTTTGGACCAGCAGTTTATTCTGTGTGTGTCCTTCAGACTCATCTTTCAGAATAAGCTTTCTTTTCTGAACTTGAGTAAAAATTAAATGACCAAACAGTTTCTGTCTAGAAAAGCATGAATTCCTCTCCTCCCTACCCTCTCCAGCCATCCTCTTCTCCTTGCCATATCACGTCTTCAAGAAGTAAATTAATGCTGGTTAATAGCCATTCATGACTAACATAATGGAAGTAGAATAGCATCATAACCCTTTTGTGCAGGACTGAATGTACACGTCTCCACTCTATACATAGCCTATGGGAGGCATATGTTTAACCAGTTTGCCACAGATTAGCACTCTTTCCTCCCCACATCATCAACATTTGAAGTGGGGAGAGGGAGATATTTCCTCTATCATCTACTGCTCTATTATTTTAAGAGGTATCTAGTATAATGGTTGGAGAGTGAATGACTCAGATTCATTTAGTCTCCAAAATGCTAAGGAGGATGTTCAGAGGCAGCATCTGACCTCTACCAACCTGCCTGACTGTGTTTCAAAACCAAGGTCTTGAATATGTGTTTTTGTGTAAATGTGTTCTATATTGATAGATAAGCAACGGATAAATAGATAGACTGAGAGACAGGTATGGCATCTGTCTGATGCCACAGATACCATACGTATGTAAGTACATGTATGTGTGTGTATGTATGTAGATATGTGTCTATCTGTTTCTCTAGATATCTAGAGATACAGATATAGATAAAGAAATAGATTGGTTGGTAGGTACGTAGGCAGATAGATAAATGGATAGACAGATAAATAGATAGGTAGGTAGATAGATAGGTATATAATACATAAATACATAGGGTTAGCTAGATCAATTTTCCTCACAAACTCTCAGAAATAGAAGAAATATTTTCACTAATGTAGATTTTCACACATTCATGCAAACTGTTGGAGAAGCATGGGAATTTTTAACCTTTCCATTTGCCACAATGAACCTATGATGGCAGGGGTGATGATACCTTGGAAGTCCAACACATGTTTTGCCCCTAGGTTGCTCTATCAAATCACAAGTTATAGCCTGAGAATCATGTACCGTTAATGCTACCAGTCTAGCCATAGATCAGCCTTACAGTGAGACAATTAGCCAAGAGTGTTGCCATATGGGTTGACAAATATGGACAATGACTTGTTTCAGGTTGAATGAAAATTGTGTACTCTGCAATGAAGAAGTGCTTTACGTAGTTTCAGATTACAGCATCAATAAACACTGCAAACCCTCCCATCTTCTAAAAAGGTAACCTTTTCTGAGCTATGTAGATGTGCCTCGCTGACTTTCAAGGTCTCCTGACACACAGCCCTGGAAGAAAAGGAGAGTTGTAATTAAGATTTAGTAGAAATTTTAGAGGCATTCAGTCACCTTGAAGCCTTAAAAAAAGGCTTTACATTTTGAAGGTCAGGAGAACTATCAAGAACCATCCTCCAGTGACTTTTATATCTTTTATACAGTGCAATTTGAGAAACAAAATCAAGTGTCTTGTTTTCTCTTTGGTCTTGTGAACCTTTCTGTGTGATAGCTTCCCTTTGGTGCACGTTTTCCATTCTCAGTAACAGTGCTGGCACGTTAAGCTGCTAAAGGGAGGGAAGGCAGTCAGCAGGAGGTTCTGGAGGGAAGAGATTGATTGCACCCTGATAATCACACAAATGATTCAGAGGTCTGAAGTAATGAGAACCTGAGGGCTGATGCTAAGAAAGTATGTGGGGGAAACCCTCAAGAGAAGCTTAAGTTTCATGACTTCCTCACCTACTGATAAAGCAAACTGAATACCTCTCTTAGCCTGGTAAAGTGTCCCTCCCACTTTGTTTGCTGTAGCTCCAAAGAATTTAACAGGGCAGTTTTCTTTTTAGAACCAAAAAAAGGCAGACCTCGATCTAGAGGCTGTTGGAGAACTCTTTCAACAAAGTGACCTTGGAAGTGACCTAGCTTTCAAGTGACATACCTCAATAAGCTACAGGGAAGAAAATCAAACTGAGCTTGACTATTACTTCTGTGGGGTAATTTGATAATTCTGTTGCAAGAACCTCTCTTCCACCTCAGTCAATGGGTTATAGTAAGAGTTATGAGGAAGATGATTGTTGAAGAGACCCATCAATCAATTTCTCACAACTTTTGAAAAGCTACATATTAGGAATTTTCAGACCTTGATTCCTAAAAATGTTGTCTGAGTTATGGCAGTGGAGATTAAAGAGCTACTGGAATGTCTGTCTGTCTGACAGGAGTGTCAGTATGAGTCTTAGTACATCCCCAGTGTGCCCATGCAATTTGGCATCATTGTACTTATTCTAAGCACAAAATACATGAAGATGAAAGGAACACCATCAGATTGCCCTGAAGGATAATTCAAATGACTCAAATAGTGTTCTAGATAACAATTCATGAGTCATTGAAATTATTCCAGACATCAGTAAATAAAACTATATTCATTGTAGGAAAGTGGTTAATGGGAGGGAATAATTCTTGGATAAATAATTTATATTCCTCCCCTAACCCCATTATGCAGGTTTACTTTTTGAAGTAAATCCTGGTAAAATGTAAAGAAAAACTTACATGAGCTGGCAGCAGGTGATGGACCAGTTGTCACCGAGGATCATTTGCAAGTGAGTTGGTAGGATGGAAGAGGGGATATTCAAGTGAGATTACAACTTGAGCTGATTATCAGAAAATTATGTTTTATCTGAAATGTCAGTTGTTACAGTTGACTTGTGGTATATCCTATGGGTTTTCTTTTCCAATAGCTTGGTCTGTACTACGTGGGCTGTCAGTATCAAAGGAAAAGTCATCTAAGAGAGTCCTTTACGTTACAAAAGGTTTTGCAAGAGGCAGTGGCCTCCTGTCTGCTGATCTCATAGTCAGCATTTGTTTACTAAAGCAGTTCCAATGGCAAAAGTGTTCAACAGTAAATACCAAGAAGCAGCTTACTAAAAGTATGTGTTCTTAAATAAATCAGAATAACAGAAACACTGATGTGTGGTGCCCTAGTCCTGTTTTGGAAACATTTTTGTTGTGTTTTCAAGGCTGATGCTGTTGGCCAGGCATCTCAGTGCTCAAGAAACTTCATCTGAAAACACCAGCGTTATGTCTTCCACCATGATTATGGATTTCCAATATTTCTAGTGTATGGCTTTTTAAGGCAGCCATGAAATGATACTCATGACATTTAGTAAATTGAAATACTGTTTGTCAAGCACTCGTGTGTAAACTAACATATTCAAGTCTTGATCTATAAGTAACTGTTTTCTTAATTTTTTTTCATTAAGGTTTTTTCATGTGTTTTAGTGTTAGAAGACATTGACTTAAAAGTTTGAAACTTTCCAGAACACAGGGAGTTTTTGCAGTGAAGCTTAGCTGGAAGGACGTATCTCCACAGTCAATATTTTGTAAGCATAAACCCAGATAAACAAATCATTGTTCATGCTACTGAGTCAACCAAAAGGCCTCCTCTGCATATATTATAACTAGCAGCTACTTACAATCTGTGTTTATTGCTTTGCTTCTTGTATTCTAAAGTCCATTATGTAAGACTTTAATTGTTGACACATTTTTCCTTGTCTGCAGCTGAAATCTCCTCAGGGTATTTGTTTACTTTTTCCTTTCAATTTTCTGGAAAATATGTTTACTAATCTAAAAATGTTTTAGCTTCCAGTTGTCACTAGTTTTTTTAAATAAAATCTTGTAAAAATGGAATAATTTTTTAAAAAATCCACTATATTGTGATGAAAGTGTTTATATTTTTATGTTAATACAGCTCTTCTATAAACTGACAGAAAAAGAGGATCTCCCACTGAGTCTGTTCTCTGCCTGTAAATAAAATTTTATAAATCAACTGGAACTGTTCTGCCTTACGCTGGGAATAGTATATTAAACCTTTGCCTTTCATTGGTTCTTTGTCACTTTATTTTATTTCTTGACACCAAACAATCACTGTTGTTATGGAAATGAGATCATAACTGGGCAAAACTTACTTCACACTCATACAAAGTTCAGAGGAAAAAAAATTTGGCCCCTATGCTTAGGTGTTTCAACTGCTGAAAAACTGGGAATTGAATGTTATTTAAGCTATCATAGGTTACTTTAAGGATAGGTGCATCAGGAGGAGAAATTGTCAGACACAGGCCTTCTTATGGCGCACAACTTCTGTGCATTGAGACTTATGTCTCAAAGCTGGTCTGCAAAGGAACTGTAGACCTGTTTGTTGCTCCTCTGGAACATTTCCAGGATGACAAGATTCTCCTAGTGATACCAAACCTTGAGATCTTGTGGTTGTTGTTGTTTGGAGATAATCACTGAGATTAGCACTTCCTGTGACTGAGTTATCTCAGGCTGGGATGTCTAGGAGCCTGAATATGATGTTTGCCAATGACTAAACTGGCAATCTATCCAGGTAGTTAACCTCCTTTTACAGAGCTGAAGTTGGGTGAGAACGACTCCACCCCTAGTGCAAAAGTTGGATCTAAGAAAAAGAACCTGCTAATGTTGAGGCCCTATAAAACTGAGCCACAGGTAATTGGGGTGCCACTGAGGAGAACGCAGTAGTCACCTCTGGGCTATGAGCTGTAAATTATTAGCACACTTAAGCCCTATATTACTATATGGTTAAGTTGCCATATAGCCAGTGCCAAGCTAGGGCGAAAACAATGTGGTATTAACACAGAGGAAAGGCAGACCAGACAGTTAAAAGTAAATCCTAAAACAGAAAACATCTGGCATCCTCCCTGAATACCTCAGTGCCTGCTCCTTCTTTTATATTTTTTGTTATGTGCAAACTGAATCTAGGAGAGTGGCATCATCGAAGGTATCATAGCTCAACTTGCAGCCTGCATTCAGCTTTGTGAAAAACAGACTCTTTGCTGTAATTGGACAGAAAATTGGGTTTAACAGTTCTAAAAGATTGATCAGCATCTTACATGGTTCTGAGCCTTTACCTGTTGCTACTTTAATTTAAAGAAATATGGTATTTGGTGCTGAATGGACCTATGTCCTGGTATTTGGGTCAACACAGGGGTTGGTTTGACTGTAGATATGCAGATTCAAAATCTCCATTATTTTCAGTAATAAATGATGGTCTGGTGATGAGCTCATTGTGGGTACCTAAAGGAAAACTTCTTCATTCATTCTGCTAAGCAAGCACAGACTTAAAGGAATGGTGAGATAATTTTGAACCATCCTTATGTCTTAGTTGGGACTGCTTGTCATAAGCCATCCAGTGACTGTGGCCTTCACTGCCTGATACAAAATTCAAAACCTTCTTTTTATTGCTGCTAGAAGAAACATTTTTGTTCATAAAGGGGGAAGGACGGTTGTAGCATTGACTTCAGGGAATCTGTTTAACCTCTCATTTTTTCTTTGCAAAGGTCATCTGACTCCTGTTATGTTTACAACTGTTGGCATCATTCAGCCTTTGACTTGCTTAGAAAGGTCAACCTTAACTGGACCGCATCAAGAGGCATCTCTGCGGCTGTAGCGCTTGCTTGCAGGCACAGATGTGGTGTCAGTCATGCTAGCAGGGGTTGTGCTGAAAAGATTTCGATAGCAGCTGTCCTTCTCTCTGCGGAGGGCTGAACACTGTTCCCACACTGCAAAAAGCTGTAAGTCAGACTTAGAGGACAGCAGGGCTGCTTACTTTCACTGGCTAGTCTTAATGAAGTTTGTCATCCAAAAATATCAGCTCTTGCCACTAGGTAGGTGGAGTGCTGTAAGTATCAGACAGACCAACCTAAAAGGAAAAACTAGTAAGCAAGTTACTTGCTTGTAACTTGTGAGCTACAAACTCCCAGAGAAGTAATTAAACGTAAATTTCTGAGGGAGTTGGAGGATATGTCCAAGAGAGGATGACTCAGGTGCAGATCCGTGCCACTGACAGCAACGCTATTCTGCCTCAGCAAGGCTGATATCTGTTGAAGTTACTATAGGAGTTTCTACATTGAACAGCAAAGTTCCCAGCAGGAGTACATCAGAAAGATTCAGCATGTTGCTCAGTTTCACGTTACGCATTTCATGCTTTACTAGAAAAGCTGATGGGCTTGTTTGTGCAAAAAGACCATGTTAACACAGCAGTAAGTGAGAGGGGAAAGAGAAAGTAGGTAACAGCATGTGTTCAGGCTGTAATATGAATTAGGGCTTCTCCTTTATAGCTTTAACTCATTATGTGTCATACATCAAAACGTATATATAAATAAAAACAAATATTTTGTAATATATGTATATACACACATAATACAAAAAAGGAAAGGGGCTTCAAATGAACCTGCTCCTTCCACCGTTTTGGAGAAAATACATTTCCAAACAGATAAAGAATGTCTTAGCAGAGTCACTGAGACTCTTTTGAAGCATATCAATGAACTAGACATATGTTAATTTGAAAAAGAAAGATCTTGACATATTACATATACCCTGCTCATCTAAAGAAATGCAATTTCATTGCACTGTAGGACACTGGCACTAGGAAAAGTTGATCACAGATAATGTAGCTCAATCTTTTTAACTCCAGGGTCAGACACAAAAAACATGGCCAAAATGTAGATATTTCTTCCAAAGCTGAGGAATTCAGCAAGCACATTAAAGAGGGAGCAAAAGACATGTCTCTTTTGGTGAGCCATTTAAACATAGTACTTCAGGCTATGCTAAACAACATTATCAAAACATTGACTATAACTATTACACATCCAGGTAAACTGCTAGATCACACAGCCTACCCGGCCCTAAAATTTCCAGTTATAGGAAATCTATAACATTTCCTTTTTTACATTTACAGATTTTTCACTCTTACCAGTATGGTCATGTTCAGCAAGTCTTCCCTTCACATTGAAACCTAGTTTCTTTAACTATAAGATTGTTGTAATACCACAAATTAACATGAAATTTTAAAATATCTAGTCAAGTAGTATTTTAAATTATCCCTTGAATGATCTTTGTAATTTCACATGTAAAGGACTCGAGAATTTTCATCCTGAAGCTGAAGCGCTGTAACTCTTCAGTAAAGAATTGCTGCTGATCTGTGCTGGCATATTGCCTGATTATGGGGCAGTTTTCCTACAAAGCTGACTTACAAAAAACTACACATCAAATAGCAGGTTCAGAGCACCACAGGTTATTTCATGTGGACAGAACAAATCCAGCTGGAATGGAAAGGAAAACACTTTAATAATCATTACTTTTAACAACTTGCTAATCATATCTAGAAAGAGTAAATAATTCAGGAGGGAGACATTTAGGAAATATTCACCCTTGGCTGTATTATATAAAGCAGCAGGTTGCCAAGAGGGTAACAGAAAAAGGACTGAATGTTAGATGACATCACCCTATGGTGTTCCATCTCCCAGTCTGATCAGAAATCCTGACCTATGCTGAAGTCAAACTAATTTAGGTTTCTGGGTGAGCATGAATAGAGTGAACAAAGACTTCCTCCACTTCCATGAGCAAATTAATTTGGGTATCAGCTGCTACTTCAGCCATAATTTTGGAAACCATAGAGGTAAGGTAAGTGGAAGGAAGAACAAAAAGAATGTAATGGAAAATACAAGTCTTCACGCCTAGGAATGTGGACCACTGAACCATGAATCACTGAAAAGATATTTTAACAGACATCTATTGCTCTCAGGGTCAGAGTTCAATTTTCAAATGAACCAACAATTCAAACATTTAACAAATTGACAGCATCAGTTTCTGTGTTAAATCCCTTTAAACTTCTTCCGGCACTGGTTTTGGAGGAAATTTAGCCTAAGTTTTCACCTCCATACTGTTTCCTACTGCCAGCCTTCCTGTGAAATGTAGTGGGCGGCTGAGAGGAAAGGGAACATGAGGATACAGTCCCACTGTACGTATATAATAATAACTATAACCATATGTAATGAATAAGTAATATATTATGTATATCTGTCTATCTACCTGTCTCTCCATCTCTCTCTCTTTCCATCTACCTGTCTATCTGCCTGCCTGTCCATCTATCTATAATGTCCTTTAAGAAAAAGGCAACGAGGAATTTGGCTGCTCCAAATAACATAAACTCTGAAGGAAGATATAGCTCACTATCTTTTTTTTCTAAGCAGTTCATTCTATGCTGAGCTCCATATTTCCAAAGGAATAGAGATACTATTAATCAGGATATTCCACAACAGATCACCTTCAGATGTTAAATGAAGTATTGAGAGAAAAAAAAGAATATAAACTACCGCTGCTTAAATGTTTATTGATCATGCACAAACTTTCTACTTAGCCTAGAAGAGAACTAATAAATAGAGCTCCAACAGCTGAAAAACATTGATAAATGCTAACATTAGCTCTCATATTTCACCAAATTGGGATCCTTATAAATTAGACCAAACCAGAAAGCAAGGTTGTGTCACTATTGTCAAGAGTTCTAGCATAAATAACGCTGCAGAAGACAGAAATACAGAAACACGAGGAATAGAATAACTCCTATATGCAATTCTGCAAAAGTTGCATACCTTGGCACTGAACATGAAAACTGAGCTAGCTAACATCTGTGACTTTGAGGATCCTAAACCCAGAATTCCTTCTAAAGGGTTAAAAGATAAAACTGCAGAACTGCAGTGCAAATTAGACATTCACTGCATTTTCTTACTATACCTCACAAATAAATATAACTAGCATATATCTGTGTCACACACATCTAAAGCAGATTAAATCAAAGGAATGGATTTTGCTTTTTCTCTTTATCCAACATGGTCAGCATGGCTATTATGCATAGTTAAATGTGGTCACAAATATCTCAATGAACAGCAATGTTAATTTTGGATCCAGATGCTTCGTTGTCAAAGAGGTATTAGGAGACCAAATAGCAACAAAACGAAGAGGAGCACTGGGAAAACTCATCTGAAAGCAAAGGTGGGCAGTTTTGTTTATATGTATCATACTCAAGTGAAGAATGAAAAGAATGTAAATGTAGTTACAGGCCAAAATCTACAGCTTACACTACTATTTAAGTGCCAGAAAATGTAGATAACTTTTTTTTTCCCCATGGAGCCTTTGGTCCTTCCTCTGCACATCTTATTGGCAAAATCTGGTCCTAAGCAATAAGCTAAATTCCATGCAGTTATGAATAACAGAATGAAGGAAAGGATAAAAGATCTTAATTTATAGTATTTTCTGACCCAAAACGTAAAACCTCACTTATATTCAGGAGATTTTCTGTGACCAAATTGCACTCTACATAGCTTTGATACTCTTCCCTTATTCTCTGCTTGGTTTTGGCTGTCAAGGATAGCTATCGATAATTTTAGATATGTCGTTCTAATGCTATGCTCTGGCTCTGTATACACATACATGTATGTGACAGCGATAAACTGAAACCAGATCAAAGTGTGTCTCAAAATCGCAATAGTTGCAACCTTGCAATTGTGTGGCCAGAACAAGAAGTCATTTAGTTTGCAGTGTTAATTTCTACAGTTTTACTAGGAAATGTGCCTTTCACACATAATCTGGAAAAAAAAAAAAGTAAGATTAAATAGTAACGATGTTAATATGGGCAGAATTTAAAGATACACCTTTATTGTAACGGTCTGGGATTCTAAAACAGAAACATGTCTAGGTCTTCTATGCCTTTGAATTTAAGAAGAGAGAAAATGCAAAGTTGCACGTGTGTTACCCAAAGAGTAAAGCTGCTTAAATATAGGCAGAAGATAGACAGATTCAAACTCTTTCTGGTTTATTGCAAGCTGACGGTCGTAAGAAATGGTATTAGAAAGGGTTTTTTTTTTTTAATTTTTTAAAATGAAATGCCCTCCCATTGAAAGTAATAAGATTCTCCTAGCTTTCATGTATTTGATTACTTATTTTTTTCTTCTTAGACGTCAGAAACATTTTCAAGGTAGTTATGTATTTGGCTGGAAACTCTATTAGCAGAAATTCTAAAATGTAATTAAAAACATTTTTCAGCTAAGTCAGGGCCTTGGTAAAAACAAACAGAAACAATGAAGCTGGTGATTCTGATGAATATCTGGTCACAGAACATCAATTTCTGTGATGAGAAAGGAAGATTATTTTATTATTCATCTTTGTTAAATGTAAACGACTGAGAAAGCTGTAAATATCAGTACAAAAATTAGTAAGAGCAATTTCTGAAGTACACTTACAGCCTGAAATCTCTTCTAATTCTAATATGAAACAGCTGGTGCTCATGTAGCAAATGTGTCCACCAAGACGCTCAGCTACCTTCACCTTTCATCATATTTTTCAAAGGACTGGTAATTGTCCAAAAGTCTGAGTGTTCTCAGCCCGATCAGATCCTCCTCCTCCTTCTCCTAACCCCAAATATAGGACACCTATCCACATATACAAAGGATAGGTTGATCTTAACCTTGTTATGATCTTTCAAGTGTGCCAAGAACTAAAATGATTTATGTACCAGCAGCTTGTGGGCAAGTTAATAAGGCAGTGCCTGACTCTCAAAAGTTACTGAAGACTCTTTAAGCAGAACAGCTATTTTTCCCAGATTTGATGCTGCCTGCCATTTTCCCCAGATACCCTGGGGACTGTGGCGTGCCGAGGAAAACTGCAGGGACTTCACAGCTGCCCTGCAGTAAGATACGCTGGTTTTGTGTAATACGGTGTAGTCATCTACTGAAGAAGAAAATCCCTGAGGAAAACACAAATCCATTCTGTCGGGCTGAAAGGCTCCCCTGCACCATTGCAATTTGCTGGCTAAAAGGGTGGCTGTGTAACAAAACACAGTTCTGAAATCTTCCTAGTGTATTGGCATGAGTTTGTCTTTCCCTTGTGTAGTGCAGATATGTGTGTGCATGCACAGCATCATTTCAGCTCCCTTATTCATGAAGCTGAAGCAAAATATCAAGCCTGTCCAGTTCTGGTGCCCCTACAGCACTTAACACAGATACCTTCAAAGAACATCTCTTGTTTTGATTATATATTCCACTTAGCTATTTGCTCTGCTGTATATCCCTTCTGCTCTGTTTATAGCTTCAGTGATGCACACTGCACTGGAAAGCATCCACATTGAAAATACAGAACACATAAAAGGCCAAACGTGTTGTGGGAGACCATTGGTGTTTGCAGACTCATTGTCACGGAAAACTTTGAGACAAATGTGACAAAACGTTAAGAGGGGCTAATCTGTGATGAACTTGCTACCAAATAAAACTCTAAATTGTTCCATAAAAAAAGAAGTTGCTGTCAAAAGTTTAGGTAAATACTCAAAAAAGGTTTTGTTGAGTATGTGCAGAAATCACTGCAGTTGAAGAAATAGAATACAATAGCTTGTTGTATCCCAAAAGAAATTCATTAAAATTAAATTAATTTTCATTTGCTAACTGGCTGGTGCCTGATTTCATAGGGGGTGGTTTTAGCCTGTAAATATTCTGTAAATATCTCTGTATCATAATCTCTCTATGTTCATTCTTAACAGTAAAATCAGACATATCTTAACAAGATCATGTATTAAGAATAATTTTTTTTTAGTGTTACAGATCCTTGTGTTAGGCCAAGATAGCCTAGAGTGCTAATATTGAGTTAGTGTTCTTGGACTTGGTTGTTCTGTGGATGGAGAAATGACTCCAGATGAATGGAACATTTTTCACAGATTTATTTTTTTATTTATTTTAAATCACAGGAATCTCTCTGGTTCACCAGGACCTGCAGCCCTTTATCCAACCTTAATATTTCTTTCTACAAGGAGAATGCACAATGTAAAATGGAGAGAAACAGCTATGTTAAGCAGCATTAAAATTGCTTTTGTGAGAAAAGTATCAAAATTTCTTCAAAGTTGCTTATCATGGAGAAATATTAGAGCTTTTTCAGACCTTGCCTCTACCCAGACTTGTTTCTATGTTTGTCCTTTCATTGCTGGCTCACATGGAGGCAAAGCATTTCGTCCACATCAGTGCTCTTTCAGCACAGTAATTGCTGCGTCCTAGATTCTGGTTCTGCTACTTTCAATGAATGCCCCACTTTTTTAAAAACAAAAAGAATGTTAGAAGAAAAGCTCTTTCATAACAGCTGTAAAACTTTGTCTTTTGCCTTTAGTTTTCAAGCTGTGACAGCTGAATATTTAATCACCCCAAAGTGGAAACAGGACTCAAGCACATCATCATTTTTATCCCTTTTAAGTCACTTTTATCCTGACCTTGGTGATTAGTTTTGTTCCACTGAACAGTGAACACTGTGCAGATGAATTTTATATGTAACTATAATTTTAATTACAAAAATTAAAAGTTCACTTAATGATGTTTGCATTCCTTAAGACGAGAACGGACAAGTACATAGGAAAAGAGTTAGATAAAACATTTCTGCATGTGAATATTAATACAAGAGTGTTTATTAATGGATATTACTTGTGGAAATTAGAAAGAATCACATAAGAAGAAGGTTGTGTTTTCAAACTGCTGTACAAAGTATGAAGTCACAATGCATGGAACTTACTTAATATATTTATTAGAGGATTAGATGCTTCCCACGTGACTTTACCTGAGTTCACCCTAAAGTCTCACTCGCCAGCTGTCAGGCAGAAAAACATGATGATTGTGGCCTTTGCTGCAGCGCAGAGCACCAGGCCGTCCATGAAGCTGCCTGACTGACGTTGCTGCTGCCTCTCCTGCTTCCCGCTCTCCAAGTCTGAATAAACCATCCTACACTTTCCCACAACGTCATGGTCACTTATCAGCTCCTGAAGCCATGGCATTTCAGCTCCTTCTTCCTTGTTTCCTAAATCAAAGGGCATTTTACTGTTTCTTGAGGCCCAGACAACTCTTTCAGCTCTGGTTTGAGCTCAGTGCAATAGCAAAATACCCCTCTGTGTGCAGCTACACTCTTTTTTTTAGATAGACAACCTTGAAGGACAAAAATGAAAGTTTCCTTACCTTACTCCTTTATTTCCTCCTAATGCTTTCCCCTTTTTTGGACACTGAAGACATTCCCTTGACAGATTTAGTCTAGTTTCTGAGCTATCTTGAAAGTTTGCATCTCTGTTCCAGATTTGCAGTAATTAAGGAAACTAGAGACGTCTGTCAAATGCTACATTATTAAAAAATACTCATAAAATTCAGGCTTCTCTCAAAGTCACAGTGATGGAGAAACCAACTATGTCACATACACATCATTTGCAAACTGCAAAAACCCCTTTCTATGTGGAAAATTTCAGATTTTCCTTTCATGTAAACCAAGGAATCAGAAACTTAATCCGCTCAGGAGACATAGATGTGCCAAAGAACTGGAAAAGTGGAAAAAGTGAAAAGGGAAAAGTTAGGAACCTTTCATGATCTGATTTATTTCACATACAACCCTATTGCTTTGACTACTGTTTTGACAAAACCTGGCATCAAAATTGTTCTGGTTTCTTTCTATCTGCAAATCTCTTTGACAAACCGGTCAGACAGACACTGTAAAACTCAGGATGGATAAGCTTCTTCAGCAGTGGCATTTCTGGTATTTCAGTGTTTATACAGAGAGGAGTTTCAGTCCATGTGATTCAGTGGAAAAGAGTACAGAGGCTGTGTGCTCGTCAGACTTCCAGTTTTCTGCAATGAACTGTGAGTGTTAGGTATCTAAAGACAGAATATGAAGAAAGAGACAACACATTTATCAGGTTTTTTTTCATGTTACATTGTCAAGCCATGAGGCTGGTCCACCTCCAAACAGCTAAACACAGTGGTGCTTTGGACGAGTCCTTAAAGAGATGTTTGGTGAAGACTAACCTTCCTAACACCTGCTTAGTCCTTTTGCATTTCATTTGCATTTTCGCATGTTTTCTGGAATGGTGTGTGGCTGTGGGGCTACTGACAAAGGAGAAAAAGAGAGAAGTAAATTTGCAAGAGGTGCCTGTGTGATCTCCTTGAAGTCACTGTTTTTGGAACACTTCATGATGTGGTCGTAGGCAGATGGGCTTCATGGGGCTGCAAAAGGAAGCTACTCAGGTGTGGTGCAGAACTATGTCTTGGAAGAGGGTTTTTTTATGTATAAATGTAAAAGTAGCTTCAAAATGAAAGGAAACTTTGGATACTTCACTCTTTCCCTCCAATTACTACTCAGTAATTAAGGACCATGCCTACCAGGTGCTTAAATACTCAAAGATGTATCTAAGTGGATAGCGACATTTTTTAAAGTGTGCAGCCTAGCTTCATGAAGATGTTCAAGATTAACTTGATCTTAACGTGCTCCTTAATTTCAGTGAAATATCTTGGAAATATATACCAAGATTCTCAAACTCTGACTGGGGGCCTGTAGGAATTTTCAAATACCTAAATCCATTTTGAACACGTAAATAAATCTACTTGTCTAAAAATTACCTTCCTTTCTTTTATATCATTAAAGGTACCAACCATGTGTCAATGTACTAATATGCCAGCAGTAATCCATCTGGATTGCCTGTATAATGACACCAGCATCTTCTACGAGAGCCTACAAACATAATAATTCGTCATGGTTTAACCCCAGGCTGAAACTAAGCACCACACAGCTGCTTGCTCACTCCCCTCCAATGGGATGGAGGAGAGAAACAGAAGGGTAAAAGCAAGGAAACTCATGGGTTGAAATAAAGACAGTTTAATAGGGAAAGCAAGTCGCACACACAAGCAAAACCAAAGAAGGAATTAAGTCACCACTCCCCACGGGCAGGCAGGTGTTCAGCCATCTCCAGGTAAGCAGGGCTCCATCATGCGCAATGGTTACTTGGGAAGACAATCTCCATAACCCTGAATGTCCCCTCTTTCCTTCGTCTTCCCCCAGCTTTATATGCTGAGCATGACGTCACACAGTATGGAATAGCCCTTTGGTCAGTTGGGGTCAGCTGTCCCAGCTGTGTCCCCTCCCAACTTCTTGTGTACCCCCAGCCTGCTCGCTGGTGGGGTGGAGTGAGAAGCAGAAAAGGCTTTGACTCTGTGTAAGCACTGCTCAGCAATAACTAAAACTAAATATGATCAACACTATTTTCAGCACAAATCCCAGACATAGCCCCATACTAGCTACTATGAAGAAAATTAATTCTGTCACAGCCAAAACCAGCACAGAATCCCATAATCTTTGCCACTGGCTCTTGAAATCAGCATGGCCAACCTTAAAAAAATCCAGAGAAACAGAAATGATTGAAAAAAATAATATTAGTGCTAAACAATTGTCATGAAGGTTAAAGACTCAGTTTAAATCATAATATAGAAACTAAACCCTTGTCATTTTTATGTACAGATCTACCTCTGTATGTATGATATGAAGTTCTGAAAGAAATAACTGTTTTAGTAGGAGCTTATATGATTTTTTCCCTGATTATATATTTGATTCTGAAGGGAATATTTTAGTTATTTTTGTCTACAGGCTTCCTGGGTGGGCTAATATGGGACATTAGCAGTGGCAACAGCAAGAGCCACCTGGAAGTTCACAGGTTATTGAGGAAAGAAATGGAATTCTGGAGTATTTTAGAGTCAGATGTTTTGTGGGAGTTTACAGGTAAAGGGTAGTTTGCATTCCACAAATATTGTATTTATGAAAAGAGACAAAACACACTATGCATATAATGTAACTATTCTTCGCAGGACTAGAAAGCAGTAAAACTGTGTCTGGAGCATAGCTAGTGCTTTATAGCATTGCTAGTTCGGGCAGTCATCAATTTTCCGTCAATTTGTTTTCTTCTAGCTCTCCTCCTACCCATTACTTTCAGAATCATGATTATATTCTTCATTCTCACCTCTAGTTCATCAGAATAAATTTTATAATATCTAAACCAGCAGGTGAGGACTGTGTTACAAGGAAGTTCAAGGTGTGCCGTACTTTTGAATGAATATGCTGTTGAGCAACAATTAAAAAAAATTTACTTAATCTGATACTCACTAATCACTAGTGACTGTCCAGATAGGAGAAAACTTGGAAAGTGCTGTACCAGGTTATACTACCTCAGAGCTGCAGTGACTTGCATTACTTGATGTCCCGCGGAAAATGCAGCTAACTGGTAACAGGGTGTCCTGTGCTAAAGGCAGAGATATCATTATGAAAAGCAGCAAAATCATCCTCTTGCATACCGTTACCCATTTTAGATGGAGAAAAAATGGAAGTGGTATTTGACAAATACCAAACTTCATTGGTTATAAAAGTGGAAATCAGATAGGAATACAACTTGCTGCTTACAAGTCTGAATTCACAAAACCTGCATTGCTACAAAAAGAAAATAGACATTTTTTGCAGGAGGAAAAAAAAAAAAAAGCCCAGCAATGTTTCCCGGAGAATGAAATTACATTTACAAGAAGGATCCCTGTCCTAAATCAGGATTTTTTATCACAGACGAAACTTAGGCTGTGATTTCTTTTTTAAACACAGACCATTTGACTCAGATGCATTGCTAAAATGCAGGCCAAGATATTCTTATTCATTCTGTAGAAGAGAATTGTGAGGCCACATCCTCATACTAGCATTGACTCTTAATTTCTGAGTCTAGTGATCCAGAACTCATGATTTAAAAAAATTGCAGACAGCAGAAACAGATAAGAAAAAAGTTTATATAAAAGCATGGTGAACAGGAAAACAACCCTGTCTTGCCTTGAGGTGGCTGAATAACTTATTTACTTTTAAAGACTTTCACATGTTATTACATGATTGTCTTATGAAATGTGATACATACAGATATGCGTAGGAAGAAGAGACCTGTGGCTGTTGTTATCACCAAGAGAATCTTTTTAGTCTTGTTATGTTTTGTATTTCAAGATTTTGACTCAAGCATCTACCATGACTGGAATTTCTAATGTTGTAAAATTCTTTGAATAAGTAGCAATATATTATGCTTTAGTTGTTATCTTTATACAGTAGACCTATCCTTGTGCAGCATTAGAAACTTATATCCTATTTGCCATTTCAGAGGGTTGGACAAATAAACACAATTTTACAGATGACAGATAAGTGACATATGAGGATTCAAATATTCAGCCTTCTAGAGGATGATCAAAACACATTGAGTTTTAGGAATGAATTATAGAATGTAAAATATAATAAAGATGCATTCCATCAAAGATCAGTAATAAGAGCAAACCCATTCCTGTTTAAACGTTGCACAGGGAACAATATTATTTATGTTCAGAATCAGTCAGTTCGTAAGGATTTTTGTGTTACAGTTCATTGGTCTACTCAATCTATTTTTAATTAAAACTACTTGCTGCCCTAGGCTTAGGCTAATCTCTGAGAATTATAGACACAAACAGATATATAAACCAGAAGAGAGAAAACAGTTACTGACAGCTACTCACGGAGGACAAATCTGGTCTCTTCAGGTTATCATGCCTGAGTTTTGGAAGTGAGGATTAACACACAGGTGGGCATCTAAGATTTTTTTTCAATCTGTAATAAAGTAACCTCCGAGTACAAACATCTGCAGTTGCTCTCTTGTCTTGATTTAGATAGCTACAGCAAACCAGTACAATGGAGTGAGGCAGGGAGAGAGGCAGTGGAGGAAGGAGGAACGAAGAAAGAGAGGAAAGGAAGGAAAGGAGGGAAGGACACTCAGCAGCATGTTCTGCCTTTGGTATTATCTCCATTAAACATTCTTAAGCATTCTTCCCTGGAGTATAAACAGTCCTGCTTCTGTCCAGGGCTGCTGTAGTTTGCATTGAGGCAGGTAAACACACAGTCACCATTCTAGTGGTATGTTTCATGAATTTTTAAATAACAATGATTTCAGATTTGTTCTGCTTCTTGCAGATAAAACCCAAAAATATCAGGTAAAACATCTGTCAAATCTAAATTGCCTTTACTACATAGATGATGTAAACTGAAATATGTTTGGATGTCATCTGACTGACATGGATCAACACTAGTCCTTTTAAGGAGAGGTATGCCAATTCACAGCATAATGCTGTATACTTTAGAAAGCCTTAATGACTCACAAATACAGTAAGGATGATAGAACAATAGGGTGCAAGAAAAAAAGTATAGCAAGGAGCAAGTAATAAGGTTAGATACAATTTATTATATATTTTAATATCCCAAATCCTACATCAGCAAGAAAGATTTATATGACTATTCCCTGCTAATGATAATCACAATACTTTAACAACCTTGTCCTGTTTACAAGTGACTAGTAACTCATTAATTGAAGTTAAAAGAAGCAATTTGGGGATGGAGGTTGTAACTTTTAGGCCAGCGGGTCACATTGAGTACATTCTGAAAACCCCAAATATTGTTTCTAAGAAAGATTCAGAGCAAATTTATTTATAAATTTCTTTAAGTTCGATCAGGGAAGGCATCCATTTCCTCAGGAAGATGAATTAAGAGCTTGTCTTCTAAAATTACTCTTATTTATGCCTCTGTCTTTATTGCAAAGTACACAGCATTCACGATACTTGCAGGGATCTTCTTTCTTTTTTCTTATTTTGGGGTGGGGAGGGATGAGATATGTAGCATTATTTCAATCTAAGGTTGACCTTAAAGTCCTCATGTCACCTAGGTGTACACTATGAGGAACACAAGGTAAATTGAACCACAGATATGAGTGTAATGTTGACATCATCTAGATATCTACAGTAATTTGCTCCCCAGTGATTTTCATGGTGATAGAGTTAATGTGCGTGAATCATGTCAATGTGGAAAGGAAAGTAAGAAAGACCTAAATTCATACGACTAAATGGTAACAGGATCTTTTATTAAGATGAGGCTTTGTTCTTAGTTTTGAGCTATCGTAAAATGAAACCATCATGCGTATTTCTAAAGATTAACTAAAAGCTATACCTATTGCTGCCAGTAAAATGTTAGACCAGGGAAGAAACTGTTTATGAGAGTATGGCCACTTCCTTTCTTCTCTTCTAAAGCTATTGTTGAAGAAAGCATTGTAGACAGATAAATGATAAATGGTACAAGAAATCGAGTTGCCTTTGCTCATTTTTTAGATGGATATCAAGGAAAAGCTTTTATGTCAGTAAATAACTTCTGATTCTTCACTGACATAAGATGAATGGCTTCCATAAGATGTCCTAAAAAAAAAGATTCTTTATCTGATCCTAAGTATGTTGATTAAACTTGGAACAAATTGGCAGCAAAATTTTGGTTGTTCCTTGCCAATGTGTTGGCAGGAAACAGAAACATTTGTCATTATGGAAGCCAGAGGAGCTCCTACAATGAAGAATTTTTCTATATTGTTTATCATCTTGCTCTGCATAAGACTTTTTGTTTTTAATGGAGACAAAGTAAATGTGACATCAAACCAGATAAGGGAAACAGAGAGAAAAGATAAACCTTGAAACAAGAAGCAGAACTACATTAAGTACCTTTATATCCACTCCCCAGTCTGAAGTAACCTTGCTCAAAATCATGACTTTTCTAAGATTGAAAACCCCCTGGCTAGGACCTTGGAATGCAATGCACCTGACTTGTTTAGCTCCTTGACCAGCCACTAGGGTGCTAACTTTTGGTAATTATACTTGATTAATTGGAGGAAATGTCTTCCTAATGCTCACTGATAAAAAGCTCTAATAGCAGCCTCATGAGACTGCTGTTATGTGTCAGTACTTCCTTTCTTCTCTCTCTGTCCTTATTGTTTGTAGGTAAAGATCTAGTCTACTCACTTGAATAACTGTGCCTTCTACTGCACGTGTCAAAGCAATTTACAAGCAAGCATTCATTAATAAGGATCAAATTAATAGGGAATTAAGTATAATAGTTTGTTATTTTTTAACATTTCTACTACTGATTTGGAATACTACGCCAACACCAAACACATCTGAAGCCACAGACAAATAAAAATAAGTATTAATTCACTATATACGTTATTAATTCCTTCATTTTCCACCATATAATTAAAATTCTTTATGAACTTAAACCCAACATGTTTTAACAGCAATTCAGTAATTCTTACTTGTTTTGAACGTTTTACTGTCTTCTAGTCCAAACTGTTACAAAGAGGAAATTTTGTAATATAAGCATACAAAAAGAGGATTAGGAACACAAACTTTCAGATAATAAGTACTTTATAAAGGAAGAGCTATGATGGGTATTTCTTATATGCCTTGGCTATGGAATATTGTCTTTCTGAATGTTTTTATTTCTCTTTCAATTGAGTAATTTAGAAAGACAATCTGGAAAAAAAATTATATGTAAAATTGATTTATCAAGATGAGTTGTCTAAATCATCTGTATTTGTACAAGATGTCCATGACAGCAGTAGCTGAAGAAAGGTATTACAGAATGGCAACTTAGTCTTCTGAAGTTTCGAGACATATACTTTGTGATCTCTAGGCTGTCTACTGATAAACAAAAATCTCTAACAGGTGATACAGAAGCTATTCTTGTAACAAAAATGGAGGGTTGTTTAAAATCAGAAATGTCTTAATTGTGAGGAAAGGACTGATGATAAATCCTCATGGAAGCCTCAAAGGAGCCTAAGGATGTTCAAAAGGTTAAGACATAAGAAATCTATCCATTGCTGGGGAACTGAATAGCAGTCTGGGAAGGACACAAACCCTGGGATACAAGGCTGCTGCTACTACATAAATCCTGTTTTTCAAAGTCCAGAGCAGCTCTTCCATAATTGCACTGCCATTATCTCTGTGTTGGGGAATATAAGCTTGATTGACTTGAGAGCTAATTCTTAAGGATATCTCCGGTTCAAGGGAGCAAAGCCCATGGGATATCTTAATACCTATAATAATTTCATATAGTTTGACCAGTCTCTTCTTCTAAAATGACGATATGCCTGCTAGGTAACATGCAAGAAGCAAATTGCCCAGTGTCTATGTCAGGTTGGATGGGGCTCTGAGCAACCTGATGTAGTTGAAGATATCTCTTCTCATTGCAGGGGCATTGAACTTAAACCCAAACTTTCAATCCAAAGAGTCTATGAGTTTATGATTCTATGTCATACCTTCAGTGTTAGCTTGTAGACATCAGAAACAGCACTGTGCATGGCAAAAACATGTAGGACTTCTGGCCTGTGGCATTCAGTCTCCTGAGTTTTCTCACACCAAAAGTAGTCTCAGCCACAGGCAGTGGAACAGGCTGAGTTCTGAAGTACAATCTGAAATTTTCCCAGTCCATATAGGAGAAATTGAATTCTAAGCAACTACACAACACTTTTTTTTTTAATGGTTTTGCACTAAAACCATAATTTCTATTTGAATTATAGCGTATCTTTTGAAAAGACAACTTGTATTGATTTAATAGTTTCGTGGCACAGAAACCCCTGCACTGTTAATACAGTGCTTTATTTTTGCATTCACCGCCACCAGCTTCCTTTTCTTGATCTCTTTATGTTTTTTTCTGCTAAAATCCATAAATCTCGCCTATCTAGATACTTTGAAAATTAGATCAAGTCACGGGCTAACCTCCTGTTGGATTATTTGACAGATTGATACCTTAAATCTTCCACAGCAGAAGGGTCTTAAATCTTACCCTATATAGTCCATTATTCAGACTTCAGACCATCTCAGTAGACCTTTTCCAATTTTATATATTACTTTTAAATATGTCTGTCAGACACAGTAATAGCCTCACTGATGCAATAAAGGGTAAGAGCATTTTCCTCCTCCACCTAATATTCTCCAACTGCTCTGTGGTCAGACCATATTTGAGACATGTTTCTCAAGCTTCTTTTTAAATCAAAGGACACCTTTTTTAAAAAAGGTGGACCTTTTAAGAAACCATGCCATCCTTGGATGAAAATTCACCATGTATCTTTTTGACTGAGTTTGCCCATTCAATTGAGGCTATACTGACTGTATTGTATGCTTTTAAAATAAGAATATGTGAACTGAGCCAAAAACATTCTTGGTCTGATTCCCTGTGTAGTGAAGATATCATCCTACTCTGCAGCACTGTTTTAAGTATTAAAAAATAAGGTCTTAAGTCTATAAAGGACCACGTTGTTACTCTGCAGCACTTTCCTCTCTAGCAGGCTATAAATATTTCTGCAAGTCCAGACTCATGTGAGCCACAGAAAGGCAGATGCAATAGTGTTAATATCAGAGCTTTACTGAAACATAAGTGTTGCTTCCTTGAGGTGGAAATGAAAACTGTCCAACCAAGCCTCACACTGCAATTCAAACAAACCCAAAAACCGAAACACTGCATATCAGTAAGCATACCTGGGTAGATCATAAAAGAAAATGTCTTTTCTCACTGCATGCTAAGAGAAACACGTGGGTTGAACACCCAAAGCATTGGGTCTGAAATTTTACACACTGCATTATCATAGTGAAACACCACGGAAAAGGGTTTGCACTTCCTTTTCCTTTGAAAATGAAAGCAAATAACAAAACAAATGCCATCTTGCCTAATGGATGGGAAGGGGATGTAAAAGAAGATGATAGCAGATGTGCTTGCACTGTGATGCTGTATGGGACTATGAGCTTCCTTCCTCTGCCTATCAGACAAAAGCCTCTTGTTAAACGCGCTAGCATATTGTATCCTCCAAGAGGTAGTGCCTCACTGCACACCTAGAACAATGCTGAACAAGCACTTTTGAGGCCAAAAAGAAAGCAAGCAGTGAGGAAATCTGTGTGGAAATACAACAAAAAGTGCTTTTTGAGTTTTACCTCATAGTGCTTTATAAATATGCACTCTTATAAATGGATCAACACATTGAAGCTCTGGAAATGGAACCACACATCCAAGATCTGGAAAAAAAGAACAGAGGTGGTTACACAAGCATTCAAGCTTCAGGACCTTCCTTTAGGAGCTATCAGCAGGACTGAAAATTACACAAATTCCTTGGGAAAAAGACCTTGCTCTGGGATATTTGAAAAAGCATCTAACACATTTTGTCAAAAGAATCGTTATGTTTAGATTCTATAGTAAACACTCTAAAATCTATGACATGCAGTACAACATGCCATTTCTCAAGAACAGTGAAGAACTCAGTAAAATCACATTGAGTGATATAGTTCTGGTTTAGAGAAAAATAGGTATGAGTCTTTCACGGTAGAATTCCTGAACCAATGACTACATCTCTTGAGATTTTCTATATGGTGATTGAACTTCCCCTACTCTGCCTTATTTTAGAATCAAATGCACCAAAATATGTTTTAATGTTACTTATTATTTGGTCTGGTCAGACATTTTCTCTTGAAGAGTTCAGTTGGAAAACACTCATTTTTTGAACCTGAAATGTTTTGGTTCTGTGAATTCTTGCTGAACAAACAGCAGGGCTTCACTTACTTGTTTTCTGGAGTAGCCTACAGAGTCACCTTGTTCCCAGCTGTGTGTCACAGTTACAACCTGAACCAGTGGGGTCCAGCAAAGAAACCAGGCAAGATTCCAGGGACCTGTTGTGATGCTTCTGTCTCCATAGGGTTTTGCAGGATTGGTGGATTTTGAAAAAGTCTGCTTACAGACTGTCTTGGGAATGGAATTCCTGAAGTATGTCTTGCAATAACAGAACATGTGAGATGATAGGATAAAATAATATACAACAATTTGCTGCCCCATAAGGGAGAACTCAGACTTTTCCACTAAACATGGTGTGGAATACCTTCAACAATGTATGTATGCAGTGTGGATGTACAAATAACATACTAACATCTAACTGACTATGAGTACTGTCTTTCAAGGAAATGTCTTTACTTTCCTGAAGTCCTTTTTGACATGTTACAGGTTCTTAGAAATATCCACGGCACCTTGGGTCAAATTCCATGGTAGCAGTTAAAGAAAGGTTTCAGAACTACAGTTTTTAAAGGTACCACCTTATGTTTCTCAGATTTTATCTTTTTTTCTTTAAAAAAACCACAACAAAACACTCTATCCAATAAATCTGCACTTCAAAAAATTTAACTTTAAAGCATCATCCTTTCTTTTTATTTCCTAATGAAAACCATTTGGTATGTTCTTTGCTGATAAAGTAAACCTCTAAAACATTTGGGGGTACATTTCTCCATTCTATTTGTAATAGAGTGTCAAATAAAATATTATTTCCTCTTCAAATCATAGACACCCATCTCGTCAACAGTCCTCCATTAACAAGAAAGTGAAATCCAGACCTGTACTTAATAAAACTGATGCCTTTCCACATTCCAGGTATAGCTGTATCAACTGTCTCTCATTCCTTAAGAAATAACAAGTCTTTCCACGGTTATTATTCATCTACAAAGACTTTGCAAGTACTGTTATTAAACTCCTTTTGATGCTTGCTCAGAATAGCTCAGACGGTAATTTTGCATTGCCCCAACCTCCTTTTTCAACAACACAGTGGTTATGGAGTAAATACTTTGAAGCAAGACTTGGAATTAATGTTCCTATGGGCAAATTAAACCTTTTTGTAACCTTACTGTTCTTTCTACATATGATTACTTCATTGAGAGCAATTCTTTATAATAGGAACTGAAGCGTCTTCATTCTTGCATTTTCCAGGACTTCTTTTTCAACTGTTTCATTATTTTATTTTAATGAAATCATATCATCCATTCTCTCCAATGATTCAAATTTCTAGGAGGGTTACTTAGGACAAGGACTCCCATTCATTAGTATGACGTAGTGGTTAGGGTCCGAGCATGGCCAACCTAGATTTCCTGTTAGTCATAGCTTCAGTCTTTTGTGCCGTCATCCTGCATTTGCATTAGGACAGTAACAATGACAAGTTAATTAAATTTGAAACTCTGAGGTTCTTGTATGCAAAAATAATACATACCTATAAATTCTAAAGGTAGAGTGCATTGACACAGTTATGCCTCTAAGTTCCAAAGTAATTTTACTTATCTGAATTCTCATTTTACCAGTTACCACAGGAAAGAAGTTGGGCAAGAAAAAGATATCTGATAGTACATATTCAGACTTTGCTAGGTCTTAGAGTAAAAAATTTAATAAAAAAATAATTATTTAAGTGGCAAAATAACCAGTAACAGAGAGAGGGTAGTGGACACAAATGAGATCCACCTTACATTTTGTCTCATTTAACTTGCTCATTGATGGACTAAAAAAAATGAGAAATTAAATGCAAATGATATTCACATATTATAAGGTTTGGTGTGGTAAAAGAACACTAAAGACAGAATAGAAATGAGAAAGGTTAGAAACTTGTGCAGGAAATAAGAAAATGAGGTCCAGCCTGGAAAATATGCAGGCTATTGCAACTAGGGGGAAACCCCCCTGAAATGCAGATATTTAGCAACACAGGGATTCAGCCAAAATCCCTCAGGGTGACACTGGATAGCAAACTATAAGACAGCTTGCAAAGGAACACAGCAACAAAAAATGGCAGTGTAAATTTAGGTTGTACATGTAGAGGCACAATACCCTGGACTAGGGAGAAGATAGCTCCAGTCTGTGTAGTATAAAGGAGACCACACCACTGCTTATGGTTACAAGCACCTCTGTGCCAAAAAAATTCAGCAAGCTGGAGGGAGTTCAGAGAAAGCAACAGAAATAAACATGTCGTTGTAGGATTAATTTGTGAGGAAAGCTCAAATGAAATAAATACTTTGGTTTGGCTAAATAGTTACTAGGAGGGGATATGATTACATTCTTCAAACACTTCAGGACTGTTATCATCAAGGAAGAAGATAAATAGGTTGCATAGAAGATCTGGCTCTACACCTACTTTCATAATGTCCATACGCTTGGAAAAACCTCCTGTGTTGTCTTCCAGATGACCTCTTTCAACTTACTTCAAATGCCTCTCAAAAGTGGATGTGGTAGTATAAATGTCAAATTAAAAAAAAAAAGTTTTAGATCAAATTAAACATATAATCCAGCTGGAAATACTGTTTTAATTTTACTACACTTTCAGCTTGGTTTAGAGAAGACATTGAGACAAAGATTAGCTATTTCACAGAAGAATGCCCTTAGAAGCAGGTGAGGAAGTATTCTGTATGAGTCCTTAAATTTCTCCTGATGATGTGGTTCCATTTTGTACAAAATGCTTCTATACTTATTGTCAGCAGGATTGAAACTGAGACGTGTCATTTCCCACGGGATCAGTTTAAGCTATAAACTGTGTCACTCAACAGGGAAGTATCTAGAAGCAAAGGAATTGGAATCAGGGGTATAATGGATCTGGATCAGGATTTTCACACTGAATGGTAGGCTGAATAATGGGGTTCAAGAAGAAAAATTCTGTTGGAAGAACTTCCTTCTTATTAAAGGAAGATGGGGTTTTGGTCCCCTTTCTAAGGCTGGCTTGGAAACTTGAACCAGTACGTTCACAAAAAGTCAAAATTAACTTTCTCGAGATCTCCAAAATCATTCTCCTTTCAGTTCAACCTAAACTGTTAACTGAATTAGGGTTGGATTTATGAGTAGCTTTAATGTGGCAAAGTTAGCATTTCTCAGCAAAGATGATTATAAAACAAGCCAGGAAACAAAAATAGATCTCTACCATAGAACTCACTGAGGCTGTAAATGCTTCATGAGCAGATTTATTTATCCAAGTCATATCCACAGCTTGATGCTCATAAATTCCAAGTCAATTTTGAATTTGATGGAGTTAAATCATTAATGAAGCTGTTCAGTCATGTGCATGGTTAATTGATTAATATGAAGTTAATGGGCATTCTGAACTTAGCTTCACCACTGTGGATTTAGAGCTGGTAAAATTAATCTTTCTCAGTGGAAAGATCTTTGATCTGGGTGTGAGTCATGCAACTAGTCACAGTTAAATAGGTAGCCAGAGTCATATCAGTAGGACTCCTAATGAACACAACCGAGCCCAAATCTTCAAGCTAACTGGGAAGAACAGCCATTTTGGCCTGCTTTATAGAATTCAAGGACTTCGCTATATGCACCTCATGTGTGTACTTGCTACGCATTTCCAGACACAGAGAATTCAGGATGTTAGCATCTTTCTGCTAAGATGTTGGCAATACTTTCCACTAAGTAGAAAGCATAACTGTGATAAGCATGTAGTCTCACATTGCTGCTCAGTGACTTTTTGGCTGAGTTTTAGATGATACAGTTTTAAGTTGTTGACCTTTATTTTAGGACAACTTACTCAAGTCAAAGGTAAAATCTCACTGAATTCAATAGAAGTAGTTAAACTGTATCCCATAATACTGGAAAAAACACCAATATTCATCTATTTCTGTTGACAGGAGACATCAATCAACCATATAAGAGATTCACGTTGAAAAATAACGGACTGTAACTGCATACTTTTTTGAAAGCACCAGGCCACATACTTTCTGCAAAACATAAATATGAACCTCACACATAGAAGTATCTCCAAAAAGCAGTACAAAAGTATCAAGGACATTGCTAGGCCAGACTTTTTGAGAAGAGAGTATGAGAGTTCTGTTTTCACTTTTTTGGCCAAGTAAATTCAGTTTTGTCTATCTACACCAATATTGCTTATGATTTAGTCCTACACTTCTGTGAGATCCTGACCCAACATATCTCTGTGTTCTTCCACAATGAACTGGAAGTCTTTCCTGTGTAATCAGCATGGAATCCCCTGGAGCCATTTTACTACATAGCTTTTCAGAGTGAAGTGAGTATAAATTGATGTTTTCATCCTAATGAGATTACAGACATTCCAGCTCTTGTCAGACTAGATCAGGCCCTTGTAAACATTTAGACAATTCTGAAAGAATTTATGCCACCCTTATTTTTTGCCACAAAGATGTTATCATATTTTGACAGGAGTAACTGTCCCTGTACTGCTTCTCCCTCTCAGTGAAAGCAACAATCAGATAAGTTAATAATTCCAAGTTTTTTTTCTATTGTTGGGCTCCAGTGCCTAGACAGAACAAAGCTTCAAAAGCTCAAACACTTGCATGTGCTTATATGCTTGTACCCTGAGGATGCAATCTACTGCAATCATTCTTTTTTCAACAGCCATTGATTCCTTCTGCACTGGTCAATACTTATTTAATTCCACAGCCTATTATACAGGTTTCTTGGTTTCTTGCATTCTATTTGGTATAATCCATTAAATGTGATCCAGCTGACCATTTGTCTGAATGTCCTTGAGCTTCACAGTGAATTAAACAAGCATTCCCTAAACAATCATGCATTTCCACTGAAAACAAGAGATGCAGGTTCTAGTAAGCAAGTATCACCTTTTTAATTAAAATGTGAATTATATCAGAGAAATGAAGATTAAATAGCTGTGACCTCCCTTGCAAGACTATTTTTGATTTAAAATGAAACAACGAATGCATAGTAGAAATGGGTGTGATCTGTAAAATGAGGGTTTGGGTCTCTTGTAAGAAGACTGGCAGCTCCAAGTCTACCAACACCTTCTAGATTTACACTAACTAGGTGCTTATGCTCTTAGATTAAGGTTTGATTTCCCCTACCAGGTCTATGATTTTTGGAGGTCACAACACACACATGCAAGGAGAGGATAGCATAACAGATAGTAAACAATAAATTACACAGGTCACACTGTGTGAGATTAAGTTTTGGTATACTGCGTACCGTTTGTTGTCACATACAAGTCATTCTGTCAAAGTGCCTAGGACTATGTGGATAAATAAATCTGAGCAATTGTGTAGCTGTTGACAGAAAGGGGGTTAGTCCTCAAACATTTTTGGAGCCTGTAGTTAAATGCCAGCTTTTTCTATACATTTCTGCTTCCTCATCCCTGGAACTACCAAGTCTACCTATTTTCTGCTTATGGGGTCTGTGAGAAAGCATGAAGATAGTTAGGACATATTTAAATTTTTCTTCTCATTTTAAGAGAAAAAAAGAATCTGCTTTTGTTAATCCACACCCAGCTCCAGAGACACTGTGTAAAAAGTAATGTCTGAATAACATGTCTGAACTTCTTGATCACAAGACACATATAGTCCTCCGGAGTCATACTTTTTTCTTGTATATCCCTAACTAGAAGGATACTTTCTGCAGCATTTCGCTCCCTTTGTCTGTCATAGTCTCACAATTTCATAGGCTCTTTATGTCTTTCTCCCATGGCTCCTTAGGAGACAATAAAAAAGAAGAGGCTGTTGTTGCTTGTGTTGTGTAGGTAGACAACAATGGAACTTCATCAAGTTCCATCATCCAAAAGAGGAATTAGGAAAAAAAAACCTTTGTCTACAGTCTGACCTAAGTCACTACAAGTCAACAATTCACGGAATGAGGATATCAATAAAAACATAACTGACCTAGCAACAGTATCCATACAGAACAGTTAGAGAAATACAAATAGATTAATCCTTCCTTCTTCTGTTCTCATTTTTCTGGATTTCAATAACACATATAATGTCTTCAGGCACAACACTACAGTATGTTAGCACACAATTCACAGGAGTACAAACTAGCAATGTGTAGGACTGCTCTTCAGTGATAGAACTGAGAAGTGCAGTCTTCACTCAGTAGGATGAAACAGCTTCCCTTGTCCTTTAAAAAAATAAAAGCCATTGATAGTTCAGTTTTTCACAGACTAGTTTGAAGATAACTGGCAAGCTTACAAAGAAATTAGAAATTTTAAACATCTTAAACAGGTGCCATGACATAAAGTAGTACCAATTTAGCTATGGCTGAATGATTAACATTTTCCTCTACTCCTGGCCTGATGCATATTTTACATTTTTTTAGAAAGACTGACAGAAAAGTTGGATTAGATTATCACATGTCTTGAAACAAGTACTGGCTCTTAAAAATGGAAACTAACTCATACTCTGACTAATAAACCCCCTACTTTTTGACTGAACCCTGGTATGGTCACAATTTCAATGACAGCGTTATCAGAGAATATTGCTACATGACAATCTTGGTAAAGATTAATGTCATGGTTTAACCCCAGCTGGCAACTATGCACCTCATAGCCGCTCACTCACTCCCCACTCCCGATAGGACTGGGGAGAGAATCGGAAGAGTAAAAGTGAAAAAACTCACAGGTTGAGATTAGAACAGTTTCATAATTGAAATTTTATAATAATAATAATAACAATAGCAACAACAATAATACAAATTATAAAAGAGCATACAAAACAAGCGATGCACAATGCAATTGCTCACCACCCACTGGCCGATGCCCAGTCAGTCTCTGAGCAGCAGCTCCCCAGACGGCTTTCCTCTAGTTTATGTGGAGCATGAGCATGACATCATATTGTATGGAATATCCTTTTGTCCAGTCTGGGCCAGCTGTCTTGGATGTGCCCCCTCCCAGCTTCTTGTGTATCTCCAGCCTTCTCAGTCAGTAGAGCATGAGTAGCTGAAAAGTCCTTGACTTAGTGTAAGCACCACTTAGCAACAACTAAAACATCAGTGTGTTACCAACATTACTCTCATACTAAATCTGAAACACAGCACTGTACCAGCTGCTAGGAAGAAAATTAACTCTATCCCAGCCGAAAGCAGGACAATTAAGAAGGAAACAACTGAAAGTTGAACTACCTTCCAGTAATGTGATGATTACAGAGACATTTCAGAGGCAGTGAAGACAATAAACTGTGGATACCAAGTGAAGACTGTTTGGCAAAGTTTCATTTGGAAAGATTCAGCCTCTGCACAGTGTCGGCTCTCTGTAGGCTGAAAGGATAACCAGGAAGATTTAGTTCCTGATTCAGCCAGGCATTTAAGGACATGAATAGTTCCACTGAAGTCAATGAGATTACTCACCTACTTGAAGTTAACCACATACTTAAATATCTTTCTGAAATGGATGCCTACACTTGCAGAATGGTAGTAGGAAACAGGTTTGCCAGAGACTGGCTACAAATCAGCTTTGTAATGTTTGTTTGGAAAGTCTGACAGAGCTTTCCCATGAAAAGGTACATTTCTCCACCCCAGTGAACTGCCAGGATAGCTAGAGGCAAGTAGGTAAAACAGATAAAATAGTCCTTTGCCTTGTTCTTTAAGAAGATTATGCTGGGGCATAGAGTAACCTCTTTCCACTTTGCCTTGTGTGTCAAGAGAGCCAATTTTTTTCTGGACTTGATTTTCTCATATTTGAATCTTAATGGGTGAGCTTATTACTGAAGCAAATCCTCCTCCTGGGAAGCACTTCTAAAATGAAATTAAAGAACAATGTGTTGATTGATTTGCAAGATTTGCAAAATGTTATTCACATTGGTTGTTTTTCAAACAGGCCAAAATATCCCAACAGCATTATTCCAGAAGTTTGAAAGGAAGTCCCCTATCACTGTCAATGATCAGCATTCTCAGCTGAAAAGGAGCTGAAGCTTAAAGGGAAGTTGGTACTATTATTCTTATTTAACTTCAGTTAGAGCAACAAAAGAGAGAAATCAATGTCCATGCTTTAGTGTTATGAAAACAAGATACTAAAAAAAAATTGATGAGGAATTAATTTAAAATTATTTTAAACACCAAAAGAACAATCAACCTGTACACAGAACAAAAACCTGCCTGATTTCCAAAATGAGGCTAACTGTCCAAGATATTACTATGACTTATTCATCCAGAAAAAAAAATTCTACACATAAAGGATAAAATACTTAGAAAACATGAAGATTTATACAGTACATCACTCTTTTTCCTTACAGATTGAAAGTCATAAGCTATGTTAGAAAATGAGATACCTACAGCAGAGAACAGTATTTTTTCAATGGGAAAAGGTAGTCCTTGATAAAGTTATGTGACTTCAGTTACTCTGGGCTTTATTCCAAACTGTACTTTGAACTTCCCTTATTATCAGGGAAGAGCGACAAACCTTTGTACCTTAGTGCTATAAAAAAATAGATAGTTGTTCTTTTTTTTTAATTTCTTCATGGCAAAGCCTAATCTTTTTTATCTGCTGTTGTGATGTTTTGACAGAATAAAGCCCTATTTTGTATGCAAGCTGCTAAAACACAGAATATAGACTGTCAGTGAATTAAGGAGTTATCAAACCTATAAGCTTTGTCCCCTCACCACTACTTTTTGGCTAATAAAGCTCTGTTTACTGTACTGGTTCACACAAATCAGCAGCTGTCAAAGCTTGCAGTGCAGTTCTGAGAAGGGGAAGTGGGTTGAGCAGTGGCCAGTTCTCTCTCTGACAGGATTCCTTCCCTGAGTGTTAAAAGGTACGGATTAGGGTTTCTTCCAGGATCTTCCCAGGGTAAAAAAGGAAAGTGGTTTGGGACAAGAGTAGAAAAGGCAAGGAAGCTGTAGCATTTTAAGGGGTTCATGAAATTATCCCCTATATGTGTAGAAACAGCCAGTGAAAATAAATGACAGCCTTTGATGATCTACAAGTGTACATAGCCGCAATATCTACAACAGTGTAAAGGAGAGAGACTGGACAAATGAGGTGCAATTCTTTTGCTGGTTCCCATCTTTCATGACTGATCCTGCTTTGTGCTCTTAGTTCTCAACCACCATCTGGAACCTAGACATCAGCAACATCTTTTGTCATTAGCTGTGTTATACTACTTTTTCTCCCCTCTCTCAAATTCCTAATCTTTCTCACTAAACAGTTCTTTTCAATATCATAAGCATGCCAACAGCCTCTGAAGTTCTGCATCAAACAATCTGGCACTGATGGAAACGTGTGTTCCTTTTCCAGGGCTGGTTGTGAGAAAACCCAGCAAAGCAAGCCGTGAGTTTATATCTGAGAACATGGCTTCTGTCCAATAGCCTGTCAAGTTTGTCAAAAGTGTCTGACTGAAGCCCTTTATTATCACACACTGGTGAAATGATTTGCCTGAAGGGGAAACAGAGCATTAATAAATTGAATGAAGTGCACATTGTTCATGACACACTGTAATGGTACAGTCTTCTGTGTACTGTACATTCCACATACCACCCCAGGTCCTATATGATTAATATTCCTCAGTATAAAAGCATAAGAATCATCTGGGCTTTGTAACACAAATCAGCCATTCCTAGGATGCCTCTATGAAAGCATTTCCCAGGCTAGATCATATGCCACCTAGTCTTAAACCCAATATATCATGTTTACATTGTCAATGGCTTGTCAGCCTGATGACATGGCAAAACTGGCAGTTCAAGCTTTAAATATTCCTGTCATAACATCAAGATTAACATTCATTTAAAAACGTGGAGTAAACTAAACTTGTACTTTTTATTGCCCTAATTACCATGGTAAAGGATCTGAGGACATGGATGTTGCCTTGTGTATCCTATACAATTTTGGAACTCCTTGAGAAAAAAAACCCAGTACATTTCTCTGCCTTTCTAAATGATTCTTACATCTTTATGAAATAATGAGAGCTTAATGGTCTTGCTAGAATTTTGTTGGCCAAAATGACATACGGAAGGGGAAAAAGCTCTATAATATATTGTATCATGAATTTATTGTATTAGGGAAAAGAGAGCTACAAAAATCAAAGAATTCACATTGTGTGCAGAAATGCAAGGAAGCCTTGGTACAAGAATGACTTCCTCAGTAAATCTGCTTCAAGTTCATTATCTACTAAGGAATTTCAAATATATACTAAATTATTTCATGTATGCCCATTTAAAGGTACGAAAACGTCATCATGTTAACAGAAAATCCAATTCCAGTCATGGTGTTACAGATTAGGATTATTCAGTGAATGCCTTATTTTCTTTGATAGCCAATCACTTGAAACTACAGACAGAAAAAGGGAAGGTATTTGATTTCCTAAACCATAGATTGGTAAGAATGTAGGGTTTTTACCTTACCATTCAGTAAGGAGAAAAACCAAACAACAAAAAAACACCAACCAACGAACAAAACCAACCCCAATCCAAACCCCAAAACTCACAGCCATCACACGTTTACCCAGAAGGAATTCTCCATCAAATTCCCTATCCTTTATAAGGTTCACCTCTGGAAATCCTTTCAGATTTTAATTGGCTTCCAGGACAATTTCTAGTGCATATTTCACTAGGATCAGTGGCCTACTCTTTTTATTCAAACTATTCTCTCCATATTAACTCAATCCCTCATCTGTGTGTCCCAGTTCAGCAAGAAACTACGCTCCCTGAAGAGCTTGTGTTCTTTCTCTCTCAAAAAAGAAAGACAAGATATTGCCCTTCAGCAAATCTAAGGGTATATTCTGAATTTGAATATATTTCGGAAGAAGGAGTATCATGATAGTATTTTCATAACATTTTTGGTGGTATCTTTTTCCTTTACTTATTCTTCTGCATAAACGGACATCAATAAATCAGTTTTCCTGTTACAACCTGAAACTCACCCTTCAGCTTTTTTCAGTTGCTAAAGGAATTTAAGCTATAGTATGACAAGTGGAATGATAAGACTTAAATCCCCAGGCTTACATTAATTAAAAAAAAAAAAAATCTAAAAGGCTTTCTCAACTCTACCTTTCCTGATGATGGTGTTCTGAAGAAGCAATCTGTTCTATGCAAAGTTTAAAACAAGTTGGTAGCTTCCCATACAGCACTATGACTCATTTTGGAAATCTCTCCGCTGATATCAACATGTTGAATAGCAGAAAGAAAGTGACCCAGCAAAAGAAAGTGACCCAGCAATGACTTTGGGTAGCTTCATGGACTGAAGCAAATATTTACACTACTTCAGGCAACAGGGAAGTGGGGTGACACAATGAAAGCCATATTTGTCCTAAAGATTATGTCACTGTTCCAAACACAGCCTCTCTGTGCAAAAAATGAGCAGCATTTTAATTACCCTTCTCCTCCCTCATCATCAAAATATTTTTAGGATTACTTGACTGTGCAAGCTGTGTGATAGCCAGTTGTTAGGAAACAAAGGGCACTGTATTCCTGAGGGAAAGAGTTGGTCTTCTAAGCAATCAAAATTCTCAGAGTTGCACAAAGGTTGAATAGGTTCTCCCTAATTTGATCATTTGTGATATCAGTAACTCTGCCTAAAGAAATTGATTGCAAAATGTATAAATATTGGGAGAGTCTTCTCATGTTCACAGGAAAAATCTGCCTTTTAGAAAAAACGGTACCAACTATGAGTAAGAGAAATAAATACCAAATACTCCTATTAAATAGTTTTTATAGTCATGCGCTACTTTAAGACAACTGAAGCACTTTGCCTTCAAGCATTTGAGTGTAAATCAGTGTGTCTTAGAGCTAGAATAAGCAATCTAGGAAGCCAGACTACCAAATGCTAGGTTCATAATTCTGTTTTTTCCTTGGTTTAACAAATACTTTTATATAGAGTTCAGAAAATGGTTTGTAATGAAAAATGCAGAGGAGGCATTCAGATTTGTTTTCTATGTGCAAAACGTTTTAGGCTACCTCCTGCAAGCTTGGTCATAGGGTCAGATCTGTCCGTAACGTATTGAGATCCAGTATCATTTGGATGCACCCAGGACTGAGTGCATCAATAACTACTCTGTTATTGTCTCTCTTCCTTCCTTTCTTAGAGAAAAGTTGTGGTCTTTTTTTTTGTTTGTGCTTTTTGTTTTTTTTTTTCTGAAAAGGCAACACAATCACTTTATTACAAGTACTACTTTATGCTGTACTGCTTAATTCTGATTTGCCTGATAAGTCATACATTATTGTTTAGACACTCATCTGGTAAGGTGATGGGAACATTTCTGACAGTAAAACTTGAATAAAGAATGAATCAGGTAATTTTCTACAAATACTCTCACACATAGAATTTGGTGTTCTTTTTTTGTAGTGTTGGTTCTTGGAATTCGACTTGGAATGCAAAAAGAACTTGAGAGTCAAAAAAGATTTTTTTTCTTTAACATGAAATTAGTCATGATACCGTATTGCACAACAATAAATAGTTTACAATTAAAATTTCTAAAGATTAAAATCTATTTTTTAACTCCATATTTTAGTGCATTATTTTAAATAAGGGACTACAACTGTTTGTTCTTGTAATAACTTTGTACAGTTGTGACAAAACCTCACATAATGCCATCTGGAAAAAAGTAAACTGCTTTTTATTTTCAAGTGGTATACCAAACATTGAAGAGAAACACTGTCTCCAACATCACTGAAGAATAACACAGTCTACTACAAGATAGACCTAACACAAAAGATTTTCAATTTTATTGTGTGCTTTGTCCTTTGAGTTTGTAATTCATAGACCAAAATTTACGCCATTCCAACAATAACATTTTCCTTCACAAAATCAAAGCTGTATCCTTCCTAAAATAAAAAGGTTTCAGTGGTTTCAGGTTTCCAGAAGATGATCAATACAGTGATCATATGACAGGGTTTTAATGTATTATGTTACAGCTATTAGCTATAAAATTTTGGACCCAGCAATGCTGACAAGTTTGCACTGTGGATAAGTGCGCTCTGCGGTCCACAGGTGAAAGCATGATTTCAGATATTTGGGCTCAGTCTGATGTTTTCTCTCCATATTGATGTCAGACAAAAATGGGGTAAGAAAAAAAAAATTGCTTAGGAATACCAACATAGTTTCTGCAGCCAATTTGAGGAAAAAAAAAAAGATATAAATTGTGTTAGCAATATTTATTTATCATTTGTATCATGTGGTCCCCTAACAGTAACTAAAAGGACATATCTTTTCAAACGTTTCTTTCGGGACTAAGCCAACAAAACCAAGCAAGACTATAGGGAATGTCAGTCCTGAAGATCAGACATGTTCGCTGGAAGAGTATGCTTTTGAAAAGACTTCGTGAAGATTGTTTGTCTTAGTAGTGGTATGCCACAGCATAGAATATTCCATGGGGAAAAAAAAAGAAACTGTTTTATTTTTACTCTAGATACACTTACTAGGGAAATTTAATCTCTGACCAATGCAAAGGTCAAGTGCAGGCAGCATTAATATCTTTTTAATTTATGCAAGGGAAAAGCTTCTATTTGCTTCAGGGCAGGATGCATTTATACTGTTTCTATAGTAAATTCATAGCTATTCTGAGAAACACAAACTTGCTGTAACAGAGCACATTTAAAATGAAACAAAGCCTCCTTTGCTGTAAAGTGATGGATGCTTTCTACTGATCTCATGTTTGTTGGGTATATGTTAATTTTTTATATCAAAGACACATCTTTTAGGCTTGGTTCAGAAGTGCTGGCAACATGGAAAATACTAGCACAGGCTTTTTAGATAGCTTAGTTAACTTTAAGATTACTAAACACCCCCCCCCCCCCAGTTTCTTAGTGAATCATATATGGTTATATGAGATGCAGCCACATGGTGTAACCAGACATTATTTCACACTGCACTTCACCCACCTTGACCAACCATTTCTCTTTTTCAAAGTGAAATGTAGAGAAAGATTTTTGAAACTTCAAACTTTCAAATGTTTTGACAGTACTTCCAGTACTACCATTCCCTTCAAAAGTCAGGACTTATTTTAATACGATACACCAGATTTCTGCCTTTTTTATTATCCTGTTTCAATTAGCAGGATAATGGTAGTGTGCCTTCCAAAGCCAGAGACACTGTTCCATCTTCAGGGTCTTAGTACAATGTTTCTGGCCTACTGATGGATCCAAGAGTTCTTGCTTGGTTCTTCATCCTCTCATACCTTTTGTGGAGACACAAACAGTCATGCAACCTTGAGATCAATATTACACCTGGCAGCTGGCAGAGAGATTTCAAAGAATTTTAATTGCTCTTTCGAAAGTGCAACAAAACTTCACAGCTAGACTGTCTTGGCAGAATCTTTAAGGCACCACAGTTTTCAGATGCAAAAGTTTGAGCGTTTTTTTTTTTTTGTCTCCTTCAGTAGTTCATTTGTGAACCACAGCACACCCATTTACTAGCTGGTTCCTATTACTAGCAGGAAAAAGTTATTTTAAAATAGAAAGCATACCGAAACTGTCTTTTTTGACTGTCCCTTATTGTCTCTGAATTACACAGCTTACATAGTGGAGTGTCTTTCAAAGTCAGAACTTCAGCAGTATGGAAATAAGAATGGACTGGGCGTTGCTCATTGTCTGTGATTTCGCAAATTGTCTTGAAATTGTTTGTCATGTCTGGAAGCAAGCTAAGTGACAGAAGAGGCAAGATGACAGAAAATGACAGAGTATAAATTAATTGTATTTGCTATTTTCCACTTTTTTTTTTAATTCTATTGCTTTTATCCATTTGAAAGAGACATAGCTTTGTAAAGTGTTTTCAGATACTGTGCTCTATACAACTGAATATTGTTTTTTAGTTCTGTAAATCAGAAAAAAATTACAAGGAATCCCAATGGAAAAAAGAATTTAGCTCTGCAAAATACTAGAAGAGGGCATCCAGATCCCTTTTTACTGGACAAAAATTTTGCAAGACCAAGGTTGGCCAAGTCAAGAGGAAGGTGGAAGAAATATGTAAACTGCTTAAAAGCAAAATTAATTATTTAATGGGAATGTTTTTTAAGGAGTATTGAATATTTTCTATTGTCTAAATAGTGAAGTTTTTAGGGGATAATAAAATATCATGGTCTGTCTTAAGCGGGAAGTCAGAGTGGATCATCATCTTTTGGCTATGAAGTCCTATTAATGTAATTAAGCAATCTAAGTCAAACCTAAATCTTTGAAGTTCTTATGCTTCAAAAAAAACCCCCAAGGTGTTCATGTTCCTGGATATGAGAAACACACCACCTGGCCATTCTTGTTTCCTTCTAACAGTCTCCTGGCATCTGTATTTTGTCATATGTACTCTTTCCCCACTTCCAGTCAAGAGACGAACAGGAATAAAAGCTTCTAATCACAAATAGCTTTTATTTCACCACTTCCAGTAGTAGGCTTTTTTCCTGCCAGTTTTGATCCCCATTTAAATGAACTTTTTCATCATAATGTGATAAATCTATCACTGATGCAATTACTCTTTATCCAGTATTAGAGCTGTGAGTGGGTGGGTGACATCTACAGCCTGTATTTTCCTTGAAGTAATTTCAGTATAACTCGGGGGGATATTTGAGAAGGTATGTTAAGAATATTTTTGAATTTCCTTCATAGTAGAAAAGTTTTATGTGTGTCTTGGCCTACTGCCCAAAATCTCAGTTGGAGAAGAAAAGGCTGTATATACTGCACATTCATTACATTGAGAGGGAGTATGCATCCTGATGTTTAACTTCCATGCCAAGCCATAAAGGTAGAAAAAATGTCAAGAGAGTCACAGGTTCACAGCAGGGAGTTAGTTCTGTTCCCTAAATTAAAAAAAAAATAAAGTAAATTAATAAAACCTATTTTGTATTCACAGTTGATGTTCCATTTAATGGTACACTGAGAAATAGTTTTTTTCCAAGGTTTTTTCTTCAAACTATATCCAGAAGGCATAAGATGGGGAAGGGACTAAAAACCTAAGAATGTTAAGCAAGCACAGTATTGTCATTTGAGGGCTTGCCACTTTTTCTTCAAGCTGTGTGCAGTACCCTGGTTAATCTCAGAAGTTGGACTGAAAAGCCTTATTCTTGGTAAGCACAAATTTCTTCATTCTCATTCTATTTGAATAAATCATGATGTTCAAATATCTTGGTTTTTTAATTTTGAGGGACACACATATATACTGTATTGAGAAGTAATGGAGCTAACCACAAAGCACAAATTGCCACGTTCACTTTCTTGAGTTTTTAACTTTCTCCACATTTAATGTTGAGCAATGCTGGACAAGACAGATCCATGGAAACCTGTCTCAGAAAAGCAGAACCTTACTGGACTATTACTTTATCCCAAAATGAACCAAACCAACATATATCAACTGCTGCGTATAATAGTCTTATACTTCAGAATGTGTAAAATATATTTTAAATAGGTAGCCTGTATTATACTTGGCAAACCTTAGTTTCTTAAGTGAGGGAATTTCATGCTTTACCGGCAGCAAGAATACAGACTTGGCAAGACAGGGCACTTTTAGATGATGTGTAAGCATCAACATCTCTTTCACTCTCTGTAAGCTAGAAATACACATTCATTACTCTGTTCAATTCTATTTCTTTTATTCTTATTTTTTCTTTACTGTTGAAGGATGAAGTCTTGTTTCTTTATGATTCTGAAGCAATTAAAAGAAAAATCTCCCTCCTAACCTTCTGCACAAAAGCACAGACCAGGGGGGTCTCAAAGCCAGAGACCTTCCACACTGCAGTTTGTTCCTGTTTTTCTTCTCAGATGCTTCCAATATGAATAACTAGCTGTAGCCCGCAGCTGTACCAGTAGGCACAAAAAGGTTAAAGCAAGCTCTTATTTGTAAAACAGGAAACAAAAAGACAGCAGGGCAACACTTTCTCTTAGTAATAATATTTGGTAAAAACAAAGTAAACTTGTTAAGGATGAGGGTGTGCATACAAAAGCAAAACAGGACATGCCTTCCAGCATGTTGCCTCCTGTGAAGTGTTTCACCAGTGCCCTCTAAATCCCTCCATTTCAAAGTAAAAATTGTCACAACTTTAAATTACATTTTTAAAACAACCACACTGAGGAATTTTGGCTCAGTATCCAAACTATTAAAGCTGGATATTTTTAATGTGGGATGCCTCTTTCATTTTTTTACAGATATAGACTGTGCCTATAAAACAACAGGTTCAATGAAAATGAAAGGTATGAAGCACAAAAATGAAATATAATCTTATGCAGAGCTTACAGTATTGGAATGCATCACTGCAAGACACCAATGAAGCCCAGCATTTAAACCCATAATTGGACAAGAAGGATGAGAACATTCAAGAAGAAAAAACCCCACACAGAAAAGTACAGGATACTTTATATACCAAATAAGGACAACTTAACAGAATCAAATATCATTGCTTACAAAAGGAAAATTATTTTCTAGAGGTATTTTCAAGATTCAGATTTAAGGCTCCATAAAAACAGTGTCTTTGGAAAGGCCAAACCTGGCAGACAAGAAAATTTATTACAACATATATTTATCAGAAGCTATTTTATTGCCCACATATAAAAAGTAGTTGCTCTTGTTCCCTGATGTCTCATTTTAAAGATAAAGCTTTTCCTTCACCACTTTTAAAGACCTGTAAATACAGCATTGTAAAAAATTTAAAAAAAAAAAGAAAAATCAGGACAATAAATTAAGAAAAGGTGAGGAGGAAGAAAGCCCAACCCACCAAGGAGAAAATGTATTAGAAGCAACAGAAAAGTTATGAAGTGGAGTCAAAGTATCATATTATGTTTTCCTTCCAAAAGGAGTTTGGGGGTTTTGCACATGAAATAAAATAGCAGCAAAGAAAAAGCCTAAGTACAAGTGCATTTGTGTCCCACTGGAACTTGTTTTTATTAACCAAAACAGTAGTACTCATCAGAATCAATTTTGGGATGCTTATGCAGAGGCTGTGAGTCCTCCATAATAGAAGAATCACTGAACTGGTCCATATCTGAAGGGGTTTGGTGACCAGGTACATCATCCACTAAGGTGTCCAAATAACTCCCCACTGATATTCCATCCAGTCCATCACTACAGTCTTGTAAACTGTTACAGCTGCCATGGAGGGATGTCTCCTGACTTTCCAGCAAGCTGCACAGGCTGCCACTCAAACTGCTACCTCTGCTGGCAATGGCCTTCTCTTCAATCATCCACTTGATTGATTCAATACTTTCATTGATGATGAGTAGCTGGCGCATAAGCTTCACATCAGTGGCTCGGAGATTAACCTACAAGGCAAAAGTGATTAAAAAAAATTACTCATTTTCTTCAAAATCAAACTCTACATGATGAAGGCAGGCAATGGATGAGTTAAAAAAACCCCCACACCCAAAAATCCACCTTTCACATCTAGCACAAATCTATATAAATAATTAGTAAAAAACCACAAAACTGGAAGTATTGCTATACTAATACTTCCAATGAAATTCCACTGGGAACCGGATCAGGCTACATAAGCAGTCCGTTAACAGGAATGCTAGTCAATGACAAGACTTGTACACGTACTACACAATGCTATTTAGATGAGAAACACAGCTGCTATGAGAATGCTTGGGGATAGCTTTTTGTTATTCAGAGAATCAAGACACAAACCCATTTCCTTTTACAATTACTCTAAGCTACTTAGCGGATCCAGGCAGCTAAGTGTTCACCCCAAATTACCCTTATTATGGCTACTTGGGTAACCTAACATTTTCAGATGTGCATCATTTGGAAAAAGGCTTGCGGACTTTTCACTTTTATTCACACTACACCTGAATTTATGTTGCAAGCTGCTGTATAAACGTCTGACAGTTGAAATATTGAACTTATTGAAACTGTAAATTTCAAATTATTTAAACCCATATTAGATGAAGTTGATGAATTCACAGTCAACCACTTATTATAGATTAACATAAAGAGCAACAATTTGAAAAAAATACCTAAATAAAAAATACACATTAAGCACAAAGTCCTACTTTCCAACTTAGTTGTGGTGGTTGATGCACACACACCGAAATGTCAATGGTAAAGCACAGTGGAATATTACAGTGCTGCATTTCACAGATATATTTAAGTTAACTGACTTCATGTTTTCCTTAACAGACTTTATAAGACACTGTTTTACTCAAATTTCCACAATGATATGACACATAAAGGTGAAGCCTAAGGGATTTGTTACTTCTTTTTTAATCTGAAACATCATCAGTATTGGCAAAACAACCCAAATCTGTGTGACCTCCTATTCATCACATGAAACAAATAAAAATATTGAAAAGGCAGTCTGACAAACTGAAGATGATTCTCGGTTTGACCATAATATCAAGTGTGGAGAGCCAGAAGCTACTTCCACCCACACTATGAGAATCTTCTGGTTTGTGGCTTAATCAAGTCTCCAGCCCTTTCCAACAGCACCTCAGCACTACTAAATGTTTGACACCACAACAGACACACTTCCAGTCTCATCCCTTGCACAGTAAACCTCTGCCTAGATGGGCTTTTGCCATAGTGCCAACATAGGGCATGCATGCTTAAAACCACTGGAAAAAGGACACCAGTCATTTCAGATTAACTTTAGAGATACCATGTCTAGTGTGTAATTTGTGTCATATTTTATCACATATTCTTACATCCTTTAATTGTACTAATCAAGCATACTACATGCAGATATGTCACTGCTTTAATACATGCATTTTGAAAACACTTTCCTTTCTATATAATTTGAGTGTACTTTTCTACAAAAATATGTGTGCCATAATGTCTGATATATACACATATATTACATGCTTTTCTTCCACAGGGCACTAACATCTTAACTTTCAGGTTATTAATTCAAAAAAGACAATAGTATATTGAAAATTTGAACATCTTCACTCAGTTGAGAAATAAGGAAGAAAACAACTAAGATGTGTTATGCCAGACAATAGAAATTTTATGCTATTTTCCAAGTCCACAATTATTATACAGAAATACAGCACCTGTATTGTTCATCCACAATGGACTGGAATGGAATCGGTATTCTCAGGAAGCAAAAACTGTATCTTGTTTTGCCCAGAGTACGGTCTGGACCTGTGTCTTTCTATACTCAAATGCCATCTTCTAAATATCCTAAATTATAATGACCTGGTAAAGTTGTCTAAAAAGGTTTTTTTACTGTTAGATACTGCAGATTGTGCTAGCTCTGACTGAGATGCTTCATAGCAGCCAGTATGATGCTCTGTTCAATATCTGACTAAAGCAGTATTGATCGCACACCAGTGTTTCAGTTGTTGCTGAACAGTGATTGCACAGCATCAAGGCCTTCTCTGTTTTTCACTCTGCACCCTCAGCAAATAGGCTGGGGCTGGGAAAAATGTTTGGAGAGGACAGAGCTGAGACAATTGACCAGAAATGACCAAAGGAATATTCCCTGCCATATGATGTTTTGCTCAGGAATAAAACCCTTGAGTTTGGTCTTTCTAGTGTAGCCATTGTATACAGACTGTCTGGGCATCAGTCTACTGGTGGGAGATAGTGAGTGACTGACTTTGCATCACTTGTTTTTTTTCTTTCTTTCCTTCACTTATTAAACTGTATTTATTACAACCCATGAGTTTTTCTCTTTTGTTCTTCCAGTTCTCTCCACCATCCCACTGAGGGGAGGGGGAGAGGGAAATGAGTGAGCAGATGGGTGCTTAGTTACTGGCCAGGGTCAACCCAACACAAAGTTATTTTAAGCTTTGGTAGCAACAGACTGTCTATGTAACTCTCGTATGTATTCCCAGTCTCCTTCCCCAGTCCTCAGAATGACTTCTGAATTATTCTCAATACAGTATCACAGGATTTAACATAGTTAACATGGTACTGTGCAAAATAACTTTACCATTCAGAGTTTTAACAAAACTGCCCATCTATCATTGTTTCAGATGTGAGGTTCTGAAAAAAAATTGACCACTCATAGCCCTCCTGCTCAAGCCAGTTCCTTTACTCCTACCCATAAATCACTATAAACCATTTGCTCAGCAACTAGACTGTCATGAAAGCAGTAAATTACCCAACTTCTCAAATGCAACTACAGACTTCAGCAACTTGCTGAATATAAGCAAGCTTGGAGACAACAAATTTCCCAAAAGGCCGATCAAGGAAACGTTTAACAGAGCTAGCCCCAATATGCCTCTAATGAAACAGTCTGATCAAGGAAATGTTTAACAGAGCTAGCCCCAATATGCCTCTAATGAAACAGTCCCTTTTAGATAAATTAGACATCTCATATATTTCAGATTCAGTTCACAGGAAATAACTTTTCTTCTCTAAATACATCCACAGCTTCAGTATTTCTGTGGAACAGCCTTACTGGGAGTAATTCTTTGCATTCCTGCATACTTGAGTCCTCCTCCTCCAAGCTACCACGTCGTCCGAAGTCTCCTGTATCGAGTGTGCTTTTCCTAAGGCAAATATTAAAAAGTAGTCCATCAAGTGTCATCTTTCTTTGATATGGTTTGCTTCATCATCTGCTTGATAACATAAAAATGTCACTACGGCATTTCTTGCTTCTTATCTGCTTTAGACCAGGCACAATCACATTAGTTTGTACTCACTTATGTAGCTGCAACCCATTTAACTGTTGGAGTAAACAAGTAAGTTCCAAAATGGTTCAACTAAAAGGATTAAACACAGTAAAATCTCATCATGTTTCACAGCGCCATTCATTATGCACACTAACAGGTGCATTTCATAAATAATCTAAACAGAGTGTTTCAGCTAATGTAAGTATTTTAGAAAAGTTTCTACAGCTGTTCTTTGAGTTAAAGGTAGGGCACAGCACCACCATAGGGAAGGTGTGTGTGAGTATGTATCAGTCCTCAGCACAAAGGTGTGGTGTACAGAGGAAACAAATTGTGACAAGAGAGCAAAAAAGAAACTCTGGTTACAGGCTAGCTTTTATGACTTTTTGCTTAGTTTGTATAATCACAATAGTGCAGATCCCCAGGAAGGATCTCAAATGTTTAACATTAAATAGCTAGTGATGGCAAGAGAAAATAAGTAAATAAAAAAATAATAAATTTAAATTATTATTAAAACTATTAAATAATAAATAAAAATAATAAATTAAAGTGACAGTGTGCATCTTTCAAGTAACAGTCTGGTAACATAGGTAGAAATAACAGATCAGCATTCAGACACAACCAGATCTTCAGTCTGGAAGACGTAACTGGCCTAAACACCTCTTTGTGCCTCCCTTCCTCTCATACTTGTTGTTCTAACATATTTCTTCCTACTAGCCTTCCTACAGCTAGCTTTGCTTATGGTCTTCCATAATAACATGTGCAACATTGTCATAAGTTATTCAAGAGAATTTATATACATAGAAACATACGGACATGTGTGTAAATATATGTATACACAGAGACATACAAATATGTATAGTGTTTTTAAAAAAGGACTTGACTGGGTTATTAGTTTTAGAATAAAACTCTTAAATGACCAGGGCTGTTAACAAAGATAATTATTGTTTCCTGGCAGTCATCCAAAATAGTGCATTAGCTGTCCCTAGCCAGGTCACTTTGCTTTTCGATCAAAGTCTTACTGGTACTCAGAATGGACTTGTGTTTTCCTGCTGCATGTTCTGCAGACATAGCTTCCAGTTGGCTCCAAACACAGTGGGTCCCCTTCCACTCCAAAAATGACAAAGCTAAAAATCCTGTTCAATATATCCTTTTAATCTGTCAAAGCTGTCTGCAACTCTAGTTCCTTTCTGCAGATTAATTTCTTTTAGATTCCTGGGGTCACATGCTGCTGCTTCTTTTAACTACAGGAAATCTGCAGGGATATTAATGGTAACCATAAAATGTGGTCTGAGGAACAGATATTCCTAAGTTTATTTAAAATACATTAGTTTCATTTTTCCCCCCAACACCTCTATGTTGTGTGCTGTAAAGAGCCCACTAGTAAAAGGAAAGGAAGTAAGTCTGAATAACAAGGTATTTCCTTTAAGACAAGTCTTTTAGCCGGAGCACAGTGAAATAAATCACTACAAGACACAAAATCTTAGACTTACAAGTTAATGGATTCAGGGAGCTATTTAAGTCACCCAGCTCAGAAGCTCTGCTCTGCACTGGATCTCAAGCAGGACTCAGACACTGATCTAGGGTTGGCTACTACAGAATCTGTGTTTCTAAAGCAGTATAGTTTTGGAAGGTGGATGGAACAGTAGCAAAATACAGTACCCCACTGAAAGCCACTCAGAGGTTTAGGACAGGAGGAGTCTGCAGAAGAGAGTTAGCATATGAAGAGCTTAGAAGAAATGGGCACTGGCACCAATTTCATCTGTTGCTAAACACTGTCATACCTGTCTCTATGGCCTGTTTTACAAACTGAATTCCAAATCAGTAGAATCTTTCCATGCCAAACAGGTGTGTGTGACCACTATGGTTTGGGAGTATTAATGCTACTGCTGTTTTCCTTTTTCTAGGGTGTGTCAGAGGCAGCTTTCCATTTTTCCATTTGATTTTTTCTATTTTCCGTGTCATTCAGAATAAACAGCTTTATGGTTATCCAGCTATGCCTGCCTCCCCTTTCTTTTTTTTTAATGGCAGATAACATGACTTTTCCACGGAATAATGAATTCCATTAATTCATTTGAGATGACACACACACACACAAATCTAACAATCAATGTCCAAATAATGATTTGCTTTGAATTCTAAGTAGTCTCCTTCTTCACAAAAGCTAACCTTATTCCACTTTCTCCTGGTGTTACTTTTGCTATTACAGACACTGAGTAATAATTTTCAAAGTAACTAAGAATATTAATTCCCAAGGATAAAGGTGAGAGTGTGAAAAATAAAATAAACATTCGTTGGCAATGTTGAATTATTTGAGTTTTATTAAGATACAAATTTAGTAACAGATATAAAAGGATATAAAACTCATCAATAAAACCTCATCAACCAATTCTGTGAAAGAATATCCATAAGAAGTTGAAAGAGACCATAATCAACCCATTCAAAGTCCAAAATTCAGAATATGTAAATGCAAGCATTATTTAATTGTAGTCACTAAGCTAACACATTTACAACAGGGATGAGTGTGGTCACACACAGAGGCTTTGTTTGTTCAGCAACCACCATAAAGCATGAAGCATGCCACTTGAAGGTTAGCAAGCTCAGAATGATGTTACAATAGCTTCTCAACACCAGTGAGTATAAGAAATGCTGGTTTTTTTCCATTTAACATGTCTAAAATGAAAACACAAATGATGATAAAGGACAAATGTCTGCTCCTTAAACACACAGAATGATTAACAGGCTGTTCATAAGCTCTGTCCTACTTTAATTAGTACATATGCATGCACATGACTTTAAACCTCTTGCCTACTTCAAAATTGTCCCACTGATTCAGGATGTTTGCATTGGTTTCTCATATAATTAAGCCACTTTGGGCAATAGTATTTTAGGATAAAGATGAAAAAGCAGAATGCCTAGACTGACTTCTGAATTTGAACACAATCATCACCTGTCAAAAAGAGCTTTTATGCAACAGAGTGTAAGAATGCATGTTTACTATCCTTAGCTGGAAGGGATCATGTACACACAGGTGGAACTGTAACTGCTTGTGGGAATGCTCCGCATCCACACTACCGCAAAGGCAACTGCCTTGCATTAATTTAAGCACTACAATAATTCAACGTAGTCCAGTCAACCTGACACTGTATGTGAGCTCTCTCATTTCCTCAAGTTCTTCATATGCATAAACAATAGAGGTGGTGACCAAAGACTGGCAGAGATGAGACTGTCAGTGAGTTGAGGTAGGTGCTCCCACTTTCTTCATTATGCCATGTGTGTCTGACTGATTTACCTCACGCTGATTTAGGTAAATTAAATTTCAGTCAACAGTGAAATAAGCAGATCAACAGCTTTTGTGTATCTGGTTCCTTTCAGCATGAACTTGTGTTTTCATGTATTGCTGGAACATCTTCCCATTTTTGTTGTAATCTTTTCAGGTGGTAATCTTCAGACAATATGGGAGCATATACAAAAGCTTCATATACGAAAGCTAAATTTATGTGACCCATTATTGATTTGTAGTTGCAGTTTGCTGATCTAGTTTATTTCTGCAAACTGAGCAAGTTACAGGGACCCTTCTCAGCTGCACTTCCATGATGAGTCACAATAAAAACACTGTGGCAAGTTACAGAAGCAGCCTTGACTGCTTACTTTTCATATTTTTTGCAAAGTAAGATTTATACTCTTGCCTTTCTTGAAGACTCCAAAATTGTTAAAACCCTCATAAGTAGATTTTTAGGCAGCATTCACTACCATCACTGAAGTCCCAGCTGTTCAGAAAGTGAGCAGTCATTAAGACTATCTGCCCCTGCACCCTTGACCTTGCTAGTTTAAAAAGAAGCTCTAGGGTAGTCATGATCTTATTTCAACCTGCTGCAGTTCCAGTGCAATCCTGCACCAAATGCTTACAATAAGTCTTTCCATAGGTCCTTCTGTAAAATTTGGCAGCAACATAACTGTGAACTGTTTTTTAACTAGGAGGGAGAAAGAGAGACAGTGTGATTTGACACCATCCAGAAGAGGATTCTCCTTCTGCAGTAGAACTTACCAAACACCCATTAGCTAAAGCAAGGAAGCAGGTCAGATCTGAGCCACCAACAGAATAATCAGGAGGCAGAGCAACTTCATGTGGGAGCAAGTTAGCTCAGTAAGCAATGAGTGCAAATAATTTAATGAGCAGGTTTCAAGGACATTTCTTGCAAATACATGAACAAAATATTATACTACTATCGTTATCATCTGGTATAGGAAAATACAGTAGTGATGATTTACATTTCTCTTACAATACCCTATTTTAATATGTTAATTTCATACATACTAATTGATCCCCTTCAGACTTGGCAGGAAAATACTTACCACCAAGCTGTGCAGTTGTTTAATTACATTATCTCTGTAATAAAAAAAAGTGGATCTCAAGGTCTTTTTCCACCTCCCTGAAAGTGCATGATCCTTTTCTCCGGAATATCTGTGGTCAGCTTGCCATTTGCATTAATATCTAGTAAAATCTCAGTGATTTGGATGAATCATTTACTCAGTAGAGTATGATTTTTATTTTTTTAACATTATACTATTTGAGGTATCTTGTATGCTTAAGTAACACAAAATTCTCAGGGGGAAAATCTTTTTTTGTTTATTTGTTTTAGCTTTTTTTTGCTATCTTTTTACTTTACTGTGAAAAAGAAGAGAATTTAAATACCCACTAAGTAGATATGATGATTATCAGAGAGAACCATGCTATATATCAGCGAGCCAGTAGCAGGAAAAAAAAAAAAAGATTGGTTAGTTAAGTCCCTATTTCATCACCTCCTACCCAAATAAAATAAATGCTAAATCAGTTCTTTAAATACAGAAACACCAGATAATTCAGAAAGAGAAACATCCAGCCTCAGAAGTATTAATGAGTATCAAAGGAAGGTCTTGATTATTTTAAAGCTTAGTTGAATGAACATGAAAGGGAGCAGTAAGGAAATGTAGGGGTTTGAGTAGAGTGAAAAGCTTCTAATAATATTTAATATTTAATAATAGGGAAGTTTTTACTGAATATTTCTAAATAATCCACCGTGCTGTCATAAAAACAGCATCTTACTTTAGAAATGTACCTACTATGACAGAGGTGAAAATGTCCAGAAAAATCCACACTATGGACCCACGTATGTTGACATACAAGATAATATTGCTGGAAACATTCAGGTCAATATGCAGTGGTAACAACTGGCTGTAGGTGTCAGAAATTGTTACAGCAGATGGACGATCACAGCATCATTATAATGTGCTCTGGACACCAGCCACAACACAGGACTGTATATGTCTGACCCACCAACATGAGACAGCACTGGAGCTCAATAGCACATCTAGATTTTTTATTTTCATTGGATTTCACTCTCTGCCTTATTTGTCATGGTCTTATTTTAAGTGCAAAAAACAGATAAAATATCTGTTCATTTCTGAATTAGGTTTGGTTAATGAGAACTCCAGATCTGCTTACCCCTTTAAAATTAATTAGTTTTAATACTGACACTGTGTAAGTATGCTCAAAAGCATAGAACTAAAATAAAAGTGAAAGAAGATCATGGCTTTTGCTTTGGTATATCCAAAGCTCAAAAATGTTGCTTTTACTGGGACAACAGTGATCCTCACCTCATTATTATTTTTAAAAGAAAAAAGAATCAACAAAAAGACCCAACTTGTTACATTAAGTCAGAACTGAAACATGACAATAATACTACTGGAGACAAATCCAAACTTTCTTGAAATTCAAGTCTGCTTTCACAATACCACTGGGAGAGACACATATGATTAAAAAAAAAAAATCAAATCTTCGTCTGAATCTTCCCGGAATTCAAAATGGGATTCTGTTTGTAGTAATTCTGTGGCCCTGGAGATGGGGTAGGTCCTGTTAAACAACATATTTTTAACCTAACAACCAGATCTTTAGTAAGGGCAAGCTTCTGTCTTATTTACTCTGAAGGTTTATCTGAATAAGAACGGAACTTCAAGACAGCCTTATAAGTGATTGCATATCCTCTTAGAACTGCTTTAATAGAGTTAGATAGGGATATGCTGATCACGTTTTTTCTTCCCCTATGAAAAAGTTACGACACCAAGTTTCAGTGATAAATCTTTTCAAACTTATTGAATAAAAATGAGCCAACATCTTAACAAATAGGGTTTGGGTTTTTTTCCCTTTAAATTTAATCTATGCACTATTTGAAGTTGCTTGTCTTTCAGATTCAGCCTCATTTTTTCTTTTAAATGAAAAATTGCATCCACATCTCCCCATTGGGGTAATCACCATCCTGCTTAAATATGGTTCATACGCAGGCTTTGTGCTCATCTCAATGTAATAGCAAATTTGAGATCTTTCAGATAAAATGAAGCAAAGTTGCCTATTTTGTGTCTTTCAAGCAAGACACACTTCCAGATATCTATAAATAAATAGTTAACTACTTTAGTTCTTTCTCACCCACTAAGAAGGTATTGAGCAGCTAGCAGTCAACTTGCATCAGGGATCTCCAGGTTAAAGAGCTAGAAGCAAAGGAGAGTCTAGAACCATTTTCAGCAAGCTGAAATGCTGAGTTTGGCCAACTAGCCAAGCAGGCCGCTGCAGGCTATACTATCTGCAGCTTTTGAGCTCTCTTGGCTCAAAAAGCCAAGACCCCTTTGGCTCCTACAGAACACATTGCAGTAATCTGTTCTGGAGGTCAACAAGGAATAATTACCCAGGTAATAAAGTGAAAGCACATATTAAAAATTAAATAAATAGAAATCCTATGCGTCTAGCCAAGGACATCTCATGAGAAGGTAGCAGCAGTAATCAATGAAATATAAACTTCAGGGCAAAACAAGGCACTCTAGGTATCAGTCTTTCCATATTATTTGATCCCTCGTCTGACCCATAACCGCCATACACACCATGTGGTGCAGATCTCAGCTTCTCCTACACCTACTAACGCTCATGTCATATTGCCCTTTTTATACCTAAACCTGCTCTTAGCAAAGATCTCTACATAACAGACTGCTGGGGCGGTGTGGCTTGATCCTAGTTCAGCAAAGAATATTAATCGTAACTATCAATGCAGTTACCACAGCAAGAGTGAGAAGCAATCAAGGTCATTGGTTACATTTCCCATTTCTCCTTCTCCTGAGGAAATACTAACTACTAAGCTAGTTGGGGAGCGGAAACAAGGTGCAAGACTTGCACCAGATGGCTAGGTAAAGACCAATATGGCCTCTGCCAATAATCAAGAGTGACCTGGGAAGTGAGAGAACTATACAAGGCAATCTGGGAGACAAGAGTTGGATTAGAGAAGTATGATTGTATTTGAAAAGGGCTGGTTAGTGCTCTTCTGAAATAATTTTTTCATTAAACCTCAATAGAGTACAAGTTAATAAAAATGAAAAAAAAAATGATAAAAGCTTAAGCATACATTGTTGTTTGGGTTGCAGTTCTTTTTCATTTGAAATGGGAGGACTGGTGCTCTGCACTAGTGAATGCATAACCAGCTATATGAACGGATGGTCACTGTGAGATACCTCACCTGCCCAAGGGAAAAAACAGCAACTATGCCTCCAATCTATTGCTCCAGTCACAGCAACTGCTGCTAGGCACTAATGAAGGAGTATGTAAATTCCATGGGCATTTGAAGCTGAAGAAAATTACTGTTGCTTTGGCATGCTAGTAGTACTGCTCTTCTCTTGCAAAGCAGCTTTCTCCTCTACTGTTGCAGGATTTAGAGTTTTCTCCTACAAACCCTGGAACACAAGGAACCTGCCACAGGCCATCACTTGAGACTAAAATATTTCAGCATACAGCACAATTCTCCCATGCCATATGGATAGTCCATTAACAGTTATAGTGGTTGAACTGGCCCTGTGAAGGCAAAATACTCTTGCAGTCACAGATCAGGAAAAGTACTCTAAAAATTATCGCTCTGGCTTCATGCCCTCTCCTCTCATAACTATATAGTTTTGCTAAGACTAGAACAATAGTCTAAATGAGAGTTTACAGTGACTCCTTGAGTGACTTCTCATGTTTTTGCACACAGCCACCCAAATTCTGTTGGTCAGGAAACATTTCTGCCCATGGAAAGGATTCTTCAGTACCAAACTGCATAAAAACACTACATTGACAGTGTTTTATCATCACATACTTAGTTATAAACACACATCATTTGGCTTTGCTCAACAGCGAAAATGGTCTGTATTAGCAGACAAACCTAGAGAACAAATTCAGACTTGTGATGTGGCTGGAACAGGCCTTCTCCAGGCACCCTTCCAAACTTACGTGTTGATCTCATCCCAGGAAGGATGCTATATATTCACTTCACTATTCTTCTGAAGAGGTGGCAAACCAATGCAGATCCTATTTCTGCTTACGTAGAAATGCTTCACAGTTTCCTCCTTGCTGTCAGGACTGGTTTTTGTAGTCATTTATAATTATTGGAATGGTCAAGGTCAGAGTCTGAAGCTTTGTAAATTAAAAAAATCTTTTCAGCAAACATTCAGTATTAAGAGAGTCATGTCCAATGTTTGCTATATCTCATAAGCACATATCTGAGTTACAAAAAACAGAGCAATCATTTCACAGAATCACAGAATCATTAAGGTCAGAAGACCTTCAAGATCATCAAGTCCAACTGTTAACACAACACCACAATGCCCCCTAAACCATGACCCGAAGCACCACATCCACGTTTTTTGAACACTTCCAGAGATTATGACTCCACCATCTCCCTGGGCAGCCTGTTCCAATGCTTGATCACTCTCCCGGTGAAGAAATTTTTCCTAATATCCAATCTGAACCTCCCCTGGAGCATCTTGAGGCCATTTCCTCTCCTCCTATCACTAGTTACGTGGGAGAAGAGACCAACACCCTCATGACCACAACCTCCTTTCAGGTAGTTGTAGAGAGTGATACGGTCTGCCCTCAGCCTCCTCTTCTCCAGACTGAACAACCCCAGTTCCCTCAGCCACTCCTCATAAGACTTGTGCTCCAGATCCCTCATCAGCTTCACTGCCCTTCTTTGGACACGCTCGAGCACCTCAACATCCTTCTTGTACAGAACATTTCTTTAAACTTGTGGAAACTCTGTAGGAAGACAGAAAAAAATAATACTCAGAAAAACGCAAAGCAACAGAGCTGTTCTAACTTTGTTTCTACCTGAGGTAAAAACATGGTATCTTGGAAACACTCAACGCATTTGTTACATTACAATTCTTGGATGTGTGCTTCCTTCTGTATCTAGAGAGAGGTAGGTTTCATGGCCAAAGCAGCAATGCAGTAAAATGACTCTGCTTCTGGAAGCATTTTAGTAATGAATGCAGCTAGTATCTAAGAACAGTGAACAAAATTACAAATTAAGTCAATAAAGTGTTTATAAAATCTGAAACTCCCAGCAGTTAAATACCAGTTTAGCATTCCTTTACAGGCACTAAATACCTTCACTTCACCTGGCACTGCACCCAGCAGGGCCATATAGTACTGGGAAAAGTTTATTTTACAGCATGGCAAATTAAACATTCAGGTAACTTCTCCTAGCAGCTTACCTAGTTTGTGTTTCCTGTTAATTGACAAATGCGCCATATAATTCCCTTGACAAAACATAAGTATTAAGAAATGCCAGGTTGGTGGGGAGTGAGGAGAAGGATTAGATTACTGAGAGCAGAGTTGCATAGCAGTGCCAGTATAGCTCTTCTCCATGCTTATGGAAGCTCTGGGAGAGGTTGCATATTCTGACAAAACAGAGTAGCTAACACCTGACATACATATACTCTCTAGTGTCGTCTCCTTATCTCCTCTTTAATCTCTGGGCTGTACTGATGAGGTGCAAGATGAGCAGAGAAAATTACTGTTCTTTGTATCAATTTGCAGTATTTGATTCCTCATCTGCACAAATATACTGGGCCTACAGGATGCATTAAGTCACAGAATCACAGAATCATTAAGGTTGGAAAAGATGTTTAAGATCATCAAGTCCAACCGTCAACCCAACATGACTATGCCCACTAAACCATGTCCTGAAGTGCCACATCCACACAAGTCCTTCAATATGTACAGTTAAAATCTTTATCCAAACCACATCCTCCAATACTGGTTACTTTACAAGATAGAGTAAGTCCAGACTCTCTCTTTCTCCATAAGTAGCGGAAGCACAGAAGTCACCATCATGGATTTTCAGCATCATCCTGGAGGTAAAACTGGAAGCAGAGGTGTAGCCTCTGCCTCAGAAAGTAACCGAGACCGCAGGGAGAGGCTCCGGCAGCTGGCTTTGGAAACCATTGACATCAACAAGGTGAGCCTTGGCCTCTGCCTGTGCAGGAGAGAAAAGACGTGTGGCACCCATCCTGCAGACTGTGGTGAGGAGGGAAACCTCCTTTGGAGAACTTCAAGGGGGGAATCCTCAGACACATTTTATTCCACATGCTCATCTGCCAGAGGACTCACCACTGGAACATAGCACAGGATTATTTCTGAAATAACTGACCACAAAAATACTCTTCAACAACTGCTGAATGAAGTATCCTAGTCAGACATGTACCTACAACAGGAAAAAAAATAGCAATACCATGCTGATTACAATGTGAGTGTTTCAATGGACACGTACAAAAAATACTGCCTGTCATTCTAGGTTTTACTCCTAGCCCACTTACATCATGCTGTGGACTCAAAATAAGACCATTCTTGGCTCTGGGGATACCAAGGCCATTTGTATACTCACATGGCCCTGTGCATCACGGTACAGAGTAAAACCAAGCTCAGAAAGCAACTTACCCTCAGGGCAAGTCTTAACTGCTTCATGAACAGCATTACTATGGTGAGTGCAGGCACAGAAGGTTTCCCAGCTAGATCTGGTTCGTAGCCATTCAGCTGATAAAGGAAGAACCCCTCACAGTCATATCCTTAACTGCAAAGTACAGATGTGCAGGAATGTTTTCTCTTCTACATTAAAGAAACATAATTATTTTAATTATTAATCTCCTTCTTGGCTTTTATTGCAGCCATGTATTTCAGAAGAAATATTTCAACCTCTTCCTCAAACTCTGTAGCAGTCACTCCTATCCAGTTCTCTCTCCAGTCCTTGAACTTACCCTGTCTGCCACAAAAAAGATAATATTTTTCTTAAGTGTCTGAAAAGACCAAGATTCACAGGTTTAAAATTCTTAGTACTATTATTCCCTTTTGGCATTAACTGAAGTTATCCAATGACAAGGATAATATTTCAAAACTGTGCTGGAAAACAACTACAATACATCCAAGGCTACAGGGCAGCAAGACAAAACAGCTTAAGTGACCAAAATACATCCAGATTTTCCTAATAAGAAAACCAGGCATATGAAAGTCTTAAACACTTTGGTCTGGTTCCCCCCCTTCCAACCCTGCCCCAAGCATTCAGTAAACTAATCAGTCAAAACTGCATAATCTTGCTCTTCGGAATTGCTGTGTTGATGGATACATGCTTCAGTCCAAATTCAAGTTTTCCTGCCTCCTCCTTTAGTTACTTTTAACAGCTGCCATGAACAGTTTCTTCAGCATTGTAAATAATGCAATAGCTTTCTGACAAGTCTGCAAAAAGCCACTTTTGCTGCAGTTATTTTAGAGCAATATTTGGTCAAGCTACTCTGAGTCATCAGAGCTTATAAAGATATCACTTTCCTATATGTCTCCCATACAGAAGACTTGCATTCACAAAAATCATACTAAAGTTTCAAGCACTGCCTGTTATCTGTGTTGCACTAATAATTAAAAAATATCTATGCAGAAGATTACAGACTGTATATGGAACAAATCCTCTGATCTGAGGTAGCCTTATCATTGCTATCCAAATAGTTACAGACTTCTCAAATTAAGAAACTAAATGATCCACTGATGCCATTTCAGGCTGCAGTTGGCCTACTAGATACCAGCTCCCATTCCACAACAGTAAAGATAAGTGGGCGGTTGAAGCCAAAATTCAACACTGTGAACAATTAGCATGAAGGCAAAAAGTAATGCACCACAGGTAAATGCTTATAAGTAGCATCTCCACTTATGAAGTGAGGGCTGGAAAAAAAAGACTACAAGTCTGGTTTCATAATAAAAAAGTTCCCCTTTTATTATGAGATTGCCCATAATTTTCCGTTCAGAGCTCTTCATCTTTACAAACAGTAATCTGAGAATCATCTTTTGGAACTGCTTACACGTAAGATGCCCAACTTCTGTGGTTATAAATGCAGGTGAAAAATCCAAGACAGGAACTGCACTCAATTTAGTTAAATTCCAATTGCTTTTCAATAGCTCAGATCCTCTGTCTTTTTACTCCGGTAACTTCATCCTCATTTGCTCCAGATTCCAGTATCCAGCATCTCTACCAGGACATGGACAGAAATGAAACACGTAGGAAATAAATGTGTCCACTGTGGAAAGTTTACCAGGTTCTGAGCTTGAAGGCAGAGGACAAATGATCCTGTAACCTTTAAAAAAATGAACTGAAAATATATTCATTTTCTTTAACTATTTATTGTTGGGGGGGAAAAAAGTATTGAAGAGTAGAAATGCACTTGTTGGCCATCACCTCTGCTCAGTATAAGTATTTGGTATTGCGCATTTCAAGTTCTTCCTGCTCACACACAGAAGGTAATGGCTAATGATAATTAAAAAGTAAGTATCCACACAAAATGACAATGATCAACGGGCTGGAAAACCTGCCTTATGAGGAAAGGCTGAAGGAACTGGGTCTTTTCTCCCTGGAGAAGAGAAGTCTGGCGGATGGCAAGGGGTACATACACCTCACCACATTATTCTAGTACTCAAAAGGGCAGCTACAGAGAGGACGGAGGCTCTCCCTTCACAAGGAGTCATGTGGAGAAGACATGGAGCAACAGGTACAAGTTGCACCAGGAGAGGTTTCATCTTGATAAAAGAAATAATTTTTTTACAGTGAGGACAATCAATCACTAGAGCAAACTCTCCAGGGACATGGTGGAGACCCCATTCCTGGAGATTTTCAAGATGCGATTGGACAAGGTGCTCAATAATCTCATCCAGGCTCCCTTTCCCATGAAAGGTTGAACCAGATGACCTTTGGAGGTCCCTTTCAGCCCAGGCTATTCTATGAAAATCATGCTGTTTTGCTGATTTCATCATAAAGGTTGTAACCTTTTTGCTAAAAGCTGTAATAAGGCACTTAAATTGTAGAGCTCGGTGCAAAAGGGTTTAGTCTTCATGTCTCTTCATTAGAAATTGTCAGCAATCAGACTTTAAAAAGCAACTTCGAAGCCAAAATGTTTCCTTTACCCTTCAAACAAAGTAATCAGGAAACTAACATCATGAAATGGTAATATATATTCTTTGAAATAAGGGCTGGCAAAAGTCTTACTATACATGGGCAGTCTAACTGGAAGTTTCAAGTGAAGTATTCCTGACAACAGTTGTGACGACCCATATATGAGACAGAAGCACTTTTACTGAAGCATTTCGCACTGATGCTGCTAGGTAAGGTATCAGCAATGTTTCACGGACTCTTAGTCAAGCAGTAGCTAATAATGTAAGCACATACTGATCTGTACTTCCCGGGGACTTAAAGGCTTCAGCAGCTGCTATAGCTAAATAAGAATGGTCATAAGCACTGACTGAGTGCAACATGGAGCTGTTCCACAACCCAAATCCTTTTGCCAAGTGCTGGGTGAGATTTGCCAGTCAAAAGATATGTTTAAATATACATTAATTTAAATAAACTTGATCACCTTGTCCTTCCAAAGATAGTCTGAAAAGATAGAAAACTTGGCAAAGCTCTGGTACTATAATTAGGTTGCAATTTTTTCTTGCTAGATTTGATCATTCTCCCTAAGGATCAGTCTACAAATCCCTTTTAACCCAAATAGCCTGGTATCACTGGCCAATCTGCATTATGTGTAAAAATCACAAACTCTTCTAGTACATCATACAAATCAGAGGGTATGCAGGAGAGAACTCATTAGCAAGATGCAAGATTACCAGCTTTTTCCGTGAACTTCAGGAGGACTTGAGGAAATAAATTCATTTCTATTTCTGTATGCCTTCTTTCTACTTCTAAGAGCTGCCTCACTTTAGGGATTCACTAAATAACTGCTCACTGAGAAACCAAGGTTAATCAAACCGTCCTACACAAGCTTGAGGCTTAGCCACTAGTAATTTTATATTTAAGATTTTATCTTCAATCAAGTTTTTAAGGAAAAATTGCAATTAATCTAATAGAAAACCAGCATCTGATACTGAGCTTTGCACTGCTGACTAGACACACTGAACCAGATCTTGGCTTCAATTAAGTCAATTGATGTTATCATACAAAACAGTGAATGTAGCAGCCTGTACCTACTGCATGTGTTAAAGAGATGTTTCAAGTCACAGTTGTTGACTTTTTTAAAAAGATCCTTTAAAGAAGCTAATAAAGGCAGACCCCCCACAACTGTGGATCGAATAAATCTAAGCAAATCCGAAGTTGTTCAAACTCTTAAGAGCTGGTAGAATAGAGTTACAGCTGCTCTGCCCTCCAAGCTGCACTTTCATTTACAGGCTAAGGATATGTACAAAAAAAGAAAAGAATAAGAGAAGGACTGGCATCATAATGATCATATTTGCCTTAATTCCAATCAGTAAAAAGTACTTTTACTTCTGCTTCATGTTGTCAGGGCTCCATGTTAATTAGCCTTTTAAAAATAGTTATACTAAAATAGAAATAGGAGAGCAAAGGGGGGAAAATGCAACTAATGAGTGACCATAGGAATATGCCTCTATCTTGGATAGCTTTAGCCTAAAACTGACACACTCGGCTTCTTGGCAATAGGATTGTGTCCATTTCTTTCTCCCTTCACCCTAAAAATTGCTGCACTTGGAATACCCAGTTTGGCCTTCAGATTCATCAGCAATATTTGATCCTCAACAGTGTTCACTGGAAGGAATCTCATCTAAAAGTCCCAGCACTGCTATTTACCCCTCACTTTCAAGACGCAGTTTACCTTTTCTGCCTGAAACATTTTTTGCAAAAAATGCTACTTTTTTAATTGCATGTAATGCAGACTATAACATTTTTGCTTTCAAAGATGCAATAAAAAGTTGATTTGGGAAACTTTTGAGTGAAAAGAAAAAAAACTCCGTACTTTTTCTTCACCTGTTATGGAAAATCTCCCCTTGAGTAACCCCAGAACTTGTGAAGGAGAAATGAGGCTTTTGAAGTGGTATCGTTTTGGGCTGTGGAACAAACCTCACTGATTATTTACTGCAGTGTGTAGCTGTTGAAGTCGTATGTATTGAATGGTGACCTCAGGAGCACGATACGACCAGAAACAGGTCTGCAGCTACAAAGTGTTATTAATAATATTCTAATGGAAGATTCCACCTAAAATACCACAGGAGGAAAGTTAACATTAACACTGTGACAAATCTCATACTGAATCAAGGGCACGTTAGCTAGTAGGAGGTACTCATCACATCCCAGGCTGACAAGAGCACAGCTTTTCGAGCCTCACCGAAAGCAATTACCTCTTGCTTCTCCTGTTACTTGATGGCCTTATGCCTCAAAAGTTTTCAGGATCCAACACAGTCTCTATCATGGCCTTGACGGGGAAAACTGAAGGTGAAGAAGGAGGAGGAGGCCTGGCCGAGCAGGTCCATATTACAAGAAAGATACTCTGTGGTGTTTCTGTGTGAGTCCAATGACTATCAGCAAAATCAGGGTTGAGAAGAAAAGAACCATACACTGGGAACAGCGAAAGGATCTCAAGAAGTAAAATGCAAGCCTCAAGGCATTTAGCCAGACCATCAAAGCCACACATCTGTACATGTGCCACATACACATACCACTGATCTGTCAGGTGCTTTAACTAGCAGTCAAAACCAGCATTTACAAGTCAAATATTGACATGATAATATGCTTATCTCTTAACATTAGCCTGCAGCAGATGACACAGGAGAGGTAATCGCTTCCACCAATTTATTCATGCTCTTCCAGCCCAAGGACATGGCAACTCAACGAGAGAGAGTTCTCAAAGCTTCCACCACCTCTCTTCCTCAGAAGTATCCAGTCCAACTGACATCTCTACTTTGTTCTGAAGCAAAATAAGCACTAGCTTCTCACATACAAGATGGATGGAAGAATAGAAGATCAATTTCTTTGGAAAGACAAAGTGTGCATTGACAGGAAAGGAGATGACCCTTCAGTTTTAAATAGACAAAAACTTCCACCTACTTCAACTCCTGTAGATTTTAATTTTCTCTGGTTACTGGAAGAATTATATGCTGCCTGAGCTAAGGCTTGGTATCTACTTCCAAGCATTACAAACAGGTTCAGGTATGCTTCCCTTGTTCTTTACTGTCAGGGGGAACACAGAGGTATTCAATAGTAGCTATGAGCTGGAAAGCAATGAGAAAACTAAGGATGTAACATACATCCTTAGCAAAGTCAAGAGCTTTGGGATCACCATTATTTACAGAATCACAGAATCATTAAGGTTGGAAAACACCTTTAAGATCATCTAGTCCAACCATCAACCCAACACCACCAAGCTTGGTAAACCACATCCTGAAGTGCCATGTCTACACGTTTTTTGAACACTTCCAGTGATGGTGACTCCACCATCTCCCTGGGAAGCCTGTTCCAATGTTTGACCAAAATGCAACTCTAAGTCAAAACATACTAATACAGTATCTATAAAACCCCTTTGTCAGATTTCACTGAAATTTGTCAGCACAGGTACAGTAATTCTGACAAACAGTACCTGTGGGAAAGGACAGAAGTTGAGCTGCATAGCTGCAAAATCTGTATAAAGCCAAGTTTAAAAAAACAAACCAGAAAATAGACACATCCGTCCAAAATACTAACAAAAACAAGAATACAAGAAGTTAATGAGACAGTACTGCTCAGCATGAAAGATCAAGATGTCAGCACAGTAACCAGTGTCAAGTATTTTGTATGTGACTAGAAAAGCCTGAATAACCTTGTTTTCTAAAAGTGCACAAAAAATTTGTTTCAAGTCTGAAGGAAACATGAAAAAAAAGGCACAGATGTGTCTATCCAAAGTTCAGTGAGTGGGATGCAGAAGTTGCCATCATAGCGTCACTAGAAAAAAACAGCTTGATGGATGACACTTGGTTTTCTAAACTTCTTATCTTTTCCATTTTTTGCATCTGTTTACTACTATAGCAGCTATAAACTACTTTTTTACATGTTCAAGGCCTCTTAGGCCTTGCAGCGAAGCCAAAGAATAATATGTTACAAAGAGGTGTGAAATAAGAAAACTTCTACATAGAAGTTTTAGCTCTGTTTTAGGAATGATGTGCCAAAAAAAAAGGAAGAAATACAGAAAGAAACAGTGTGATTTTTACCTGATACTGTTCTTCAATTGATCAGATCTGTACGACGTCACAAAGAAAACTGCAGAGGGGAAAGTGACAGATTAAGAACCTGAAGAAACCTGAAGCATAGAGGAAAATCCTTAAGTTGCTAAAGAGAGTAGAGGAAAACTCCAGGAAGATAGTTCACTTACATGCTCTGGATTACAGAGGGCAGCTGAGAGCATGGAAAGGTATAGGTAGAGTACCAATACTTCACCTTTTAAAAACAGTTGTTATGTTGGTGGTTTAATGGGCTTACAGAGACTAGAAGTCAAATGGGAATAGATGTGTAACAGAACTCTCCTTACTTAGCATGAGCAATGAGTTCAGTTGTGAAAGTCAGTTAGTCACTGAAGTGACAAAGAACAGGAGAGGTCAAGGATGTTGGCACTAAAACACATTCATCCTGATGGTGGGGAGGAAAAAGAGGGAAACTGGGTAGCAGGACGAAGAGGCAAATTAAAGATTGTGACATGAAACTTGCAAATATAAAGTAAATGAAGAGACCAACTCGAAAGGAAAAGTTGATGAGGGCAAGACACTCTTTTTCACCCCCCTGCGCCCCAATAGGCCTAACTGTCATGACATGTCTAGACAGTCATGCCAAGAACTCTGTGTACCTTATTTGTTTCCTTTGCAGCCTGACATCCCTAACAGTTTTACATCATAAGCCACCTGCAGGTCACTCTATGATCCTTGCACAAGCTCAAAATTTAAACATAAACATGAGATATGCTAACAATATGGAACTTAGTGTTAAGACTGAAATTCACAGTGATCATTACACTAAAATACACTGACAGTTTGATTTGTGAGGATTTCTTAAACCATATGAAGCCATACAATAGCAAGTGTGATTTATAAATTACCTCTCAAGATTAAGGCCATCATCTTAGCTACTAACTGTCAGAATACCCATTCTTGATTTTCCTTTTCTCCTAGCAAGCTTATTCTTTAAAAACTCTTACAAGTCCACCTTTTGCTTACATATATGTAAGGTTGCAGAGGGACTGGTGGTATGGCATTATACTTGTCCACATAAGATGAGATTGCTTGGTTTGCTGTGAACGGCTGAGTTCCAAGACGGTTGCATAAAGTCGTCTCAACATGTTGCCAGCAAAATCCTCATCCCAATAAGATCACATTCCATACTGTTTTCAAATAAGTTTAGTGGAAAGACCTATGGAAAGAACTGTTACCAAAAAGTCTTTTGAGACCTCACATAACAATTACACCCTAATAAAAATGGAAGCCAATTACAATTGCACATCTGAAGTGCTCTGCATCATCAGAATCATATCTGCTGAATGCTCACTAGTTGCTTGCTCACTTGCTTGCAAAGAGTGGGGTTTTTTTGTTTGCCTTAAAAAATTAAGACAGTTTTAAGACATCATCAAAAAAAAAAAAAATGAGATGGTTACATACAAAGTAGGACAAGCATCTGCATTAAGACAGTAGTTAGAAGTTCTGAGCTAAATACAGCCCAGTCTCATCACAGACCACTGGCAAAAAAGCCTTTCAGACAAATTATAAGTAATTGTTCAAGAATCTTCTGCATCTTCTGCAGTCTGTTTGGAACTAAGTAAGTCTCTGAAGACCAGTGTCCAGAAGTTGAATCACTGAATACCAGGCCAAACTATCAGCCCGAAAACATCCACTGTCTCTTTAGGTGTTAGTCATCAGCAGGAAACAGGTGCGATGCAGAAAATGCATTTACCATTATTTTCGTTTTTATGTATACACCAGCTTTCAGTACTTTTAACGAGCTGACAGAGGAACAGAAGCCAACAGCGGGTCACTGGCGAACTGCCACTCTGCGAGAAAAAGAGCCGGCAAGTCACACGCCCGCCAGGCCGTTCGGCGGAACGACCTCCTCTTCACCTGGGCAGCAGCAGAGGTTGCAGCCTCCCCGCTACCACCCCGCCGGCACCGCAGGGATGCCAGGCGGTGGCTGCGCCCGGGGGCGGGCAGCATCACCTCCCCGCGGCGCGGCCGGCCCGCAGGGCGGGGGCTAAGCCGTCCCCGTCCCCGGCCGACCCTGCGCGCAGCGCTGCCCGCGGAGGGCCGCCGCCGCCGGGAGGGAGGCGGCGTTGCGGGAGGGCTGCAAAACGCTCCAAGCGCTGCCGCAGGGCCCCTCGGCCGGCGCCCGGCTACTCACCATCTCCTGCCTCAGGAGGTGAAGTTTCGTCTCCAGCCGGGCCAGGGCGGCGGCGCGGCGGCGGCGGGGGCCGGGGGCCGCGGCGGGGCCGCGAGCGGGCGCGGCGGCGGCGGGGCGTCCCGGGAGCTCCTCCCCGCGCAACGGCCGCGCCAGGCTCTCGGGCACCTTGCGCCCCAGCTTTTGCTCGACGTCGCGGAGGTCTGGCGGGGCGCCGGACTCCATGGCTTGCCCCGGAGGCTCCCGCGGCGGCGGCACTACCCGCGGCCGCCCGGCAGCTGCAGGCTGGCGGAGGCGCGGTAATCCACGGCAGCGTCGGGGCCGGCGGCCGAGCCGCGCGGGTGACCCGCCGCAGACATGGGGCTTTCCTGGGCGAACCTGCACGTCACCCCGCCCTTCCCCGGCCCTCCTTTGCCACCGGGTGGAAAGACAAAAGCAGGCGGGCGGGGGCGACGGAGAAAAGCTGCCCCCTAAGCCAAGGGGGAGCGCGCCCCGGCCCTGCGCGTGCTGCGGGACCGCGACGCGCCTCGACAACTGCCGCGCGCCCCGGGCACCGGGGTCCGAGTCATCGCACGCCTCGGCCGGCTGCAACTTTAAAGCCCGCTGGCAGGTGGAAGAGGCGCGGCGCGGCCCTCCTACCGTAATGCCTGGAGAAGAGGCGCGGCAAGGCGGCGGGGCGCCCCCGCACGGCGGGGAATGCGCCCCCCGCCCGGGAGCTGCCGGGCAGGGCTTGGCAACAGCGTGTTTCTTCGGGGAAAAGGGAGAGGGAGAGGGAGAAGAAAAGAGAGAAAGAGAAAAGAAAAAGTGAAGAAAAGAGAAGGGAAGGGGGAAGGGGGAAGAGGAAAGGGAAAGGGAAAGAAAGAAGAAAAGAGAAGAAAAGAGAAGAGAGAAAAGAGAAGAAAAGAAACGAGAAGAAAAGAGAAAAGAGAAAAAAAAGAGAAGAGAAGAGAAGAGAGAAAAGAGAAAAGAGAGAAGAGATAAAAAAGAGAAAAGAGAAAAAAGAAAAGAAAAGAAAAAAGAAAAAAGAAAAGAGAAGATAAGAGAAGATAAGAGAAGATAAGAGAAGAAAAGAGAAGGAAAAGAGAAGGAAAAGAGAAGGAAAAGAGAAGGAAAGGAAAGGAAAGGAAAGGAAAGGAAAGGAAAGGAAAGGAAAGGAAAGGAAAGGAAAGGAAAGGAAAGGAAAGGAAAGGAAAGGAAAGGAAAGGAAAGGAAAGGAAAGGAAAGGAAAGGAAAGGAAAGGAAAGGAAAGGAAAGGAAAGGAAAGGAAAGGAAAGGAAAGGAAAGGAAAGGAAAGGAAAGGAAGAGAAAAGAAATCTCTAGGGCTCTGTGACCCTAGCTTACTTTCTAACAGGGGTAGGAGTATACATACAGTGTGAATGTTATTCCCACTCGTTAAACAGGTTTGATTTGCAAGTAAGCTGATTCTCCACCCCCCCCCCCTTATTATTTTTGTACCACCTTCCTCCTCTTTAAAAGGCAAAGTTTGCTAACGGAGCCAGTTGCTGTAACTCTGATAGCAAGGAACGTGCTGGCCGTGCAGAGAGCAGTGCTGGAAGTGCCCTGTTGCTCCTTGGCCCAGGGTGTTGCTGCATACACCTGTCATGGCACTGAAAAACCTTTTAGGCATGAAACTTGGTATATGAACAGCCCCATCCATGGAGCTGCAGCTGACGCATGTCAGGGGGGTTGAGAGACTGAGGCCAGCCACTCTGTTCCGGTGCCAGGTTCTTTATAGCAACTAGAATCACAAAAGTGGTGTGGTGAGCTTGGAAAAACAAAATATTGTTACAGCAACCCACGTGTTCTCTGTTAAATAATTTCATCAATACTTGAAAAGCTAAGAGTTATTGTTCAGAGAACTTTGCAAGGGTTTAGTACAGTCAAGCAAAAATGCCACAGGCATATGTGATAATCTTATAGGTACATTGATTTTAGGCCAGGACCCTTATTGCATCAATGTAATCAGACCATCTGGAAATCCTTTGCTTGAGACATACTCAAAGACATTTATGTCTATTTGCTAGGCCTGTTTAGTTCAGATGACAAAAAAACCCATCAACATAGCAAGGACCATGTTGAAGTTCTTCCTGTGTGAGCTGTGAATATCTTGTTAAGTAGAAGTTTAAGTTTGTGTTACTGTTGCTGCAATATTGAACTATAAAAGGAGGGTTCTTTGTTATACAAGAAGCACTGTATAAAAAGATTATGATTCAACTGTATTCAAACTTTCTTTTTGAAGAGACTTTTCAAAAACAATATCTGAAAGAGTAATTTTTTTTAAGATTCATGTTACCTGAATTATCAAGCTTTTTAAAATGAAAATGTCTGAAGCAAGAATCCAAAGTTTCATGTTAGTTTTAAAAAAAAGTGTTCCTATTGATAAAAAAGTTCCCTGAACCCTACTATAAATAATCTGAAAATAATCAAAATAAACTCTTTCTGTTCTTCCAGATGAGCAACATTCAGAGAGTAAACTATATAATGTACCCTATGCATTCATGAATTTCTGCTTTACAATCTGATGGCCTGATTCTCACCTCTCACAAGCCTTGTATCAGTATAACAGCATGCAAGTTAATGGGTTTACTCTGTAATTACAAAGACAAAAAGATATGCCTATGTTAAAGCCATCTTGTGAAATCTTCAGGGTTACCAGATTTGGTAGACTAATTTGCATTTCAGGGAAATAGGTTTCTCTTTAAGTAAACAAAAACATCTCCATCAAACAGTATACAAATTGTGGTTTTGTCCTGTGGGACAGATCCTCTATCTTCATTTTAGAATCTCCTGGTTTCAGCCAGGATAGTGTTAATTTTCTTCATAGAAGCTAGTGTGAGGCTGTGGTTTGGATTTGGGGTGAGAAAATGTCGATAGTGTGCTGATGTTTTGAGTTGTTGCTAAGTAGTCAAGGACAGTCCAGCTTCTCATGCTGGCCTGCTAACAAGAAGGCTGGGGGTACACAGGAAGTTGGGAGGGGGCACAGCCAGGACAGCTGACCCAGGCTGAACAAAGAGAGATTCCATACCATATGACATCATGCTCAGTATATAAAGCTGGGATGAAGAAGAAGGAAGGGATGGAGGGACGTTCGGAGTGATGGTGTCTGTCTTCCCAAGAAACCATTATGCATGATGGAGCCCTGCTTCCCTGGAGATGGCTGAACACCTGCCTGCCCATGGGGAGTGGTGAATGGATTCCCTGTTTTGCTTTGCTTGTGTGAGCGGCTTTTGCTTTACTTATTGAACTGTCTTTATCTCAACCCATGAGTTTTCTCACTTTCACTCTTCCGATTCTCTTCTCCATCCCACTGTGGGGGAGTCAGTAAGTGGCTGCATGCCGCTTAGTTGCTGGCTGGGTTTAAACCAAGACATAGAATCATATAATACCTCGAGCAGGAAGGGACCTATAAGGATCACTGAGTGCAGCTCCCTGCTCCTCACAGGACTACATAAAACTAAACCATATGACTAAGAGCATCGTCCAGACACTCTTTGAACTCTGACAGACTTGGTGCCATGTCCACTTCCCTGGGGAGCCTGTTCCAGTGACCAACTACCCTATCAGTGAAGAATGTCTTCCTAATGTCTAGTCTGAACTTCCCCTGATATAACTTCATTCCATTTTCTTGTGTCCTGTCACTGGTCACCAGAGAGATGAGATCAACACCTCCCCGTCCACTGGCCACAGTGAGGAAACTGTAGACTGTGATGAGGGCACTACTCAGCCTTCTCTGGTCCAAGCTGAAGAGCCAAGTGACATCAGCTGCTCCTTGTATGTCTTGCCCTTGAGGCCTTTCACCATCTTGGTCACCCTCCTCTGGACACATTCTAATAGTTTGATGTCCCTCTTATATTGAGGCACCCAAAACTGCACACAGTACTTGAGGTGGGGCCACACCAGTGTGGTGTAGAGTGGAACAATCACTTTCCTCAACTGGCTAGTGATGCTGTGCTTGATGCACCCCAAGACATGGTTGACTCTTTTAGCTGCCAGGGCATGCTATTGACTCATATTTGACTTGCTGTCAACCCAAACCCCCAGATCTCTTTCCTTGGCCCTTCTCTCCACCCTCTTGTTCCCCATTTTGTATGTATAACCATGATTACCCCATCTTAGGTGGAAAATCTGGCACTTGCTCTCATTAAATTTCATATGGTTGGTGATTGCCCAGCTCTCTAGTCTATCCAGATCTCTCTTGTAAGGCCTCTCTACCCTCGAGGGAGGCCACAGTTCCTCCGAGTTTATTATCACTGGTAATATACATTTGATTCCTGCATCCAGATAATTTATAAAAACATTGAAGATCACTGGCCCTAAAATTGAGCCCTGTGGAACCCCACTTGTGACTGGCCACCAGCCTGATGTAACCCCATTTATTGTAACTCTTTGAGCCCGACCCATCAGCCAATTGTTCACTCAACGTATTATGGACTTGACTAGCTGTGTGCTGGACATTTTTTCCAGAAGGATACTGTGAGTGACAGTATCAAAAGTTTTGCTAAAATAAAAAACCCCTGCATCTGCTGCCTTCCCTCGGTCAACTTGGGTGACCTTGTCATAAAAGGAAATTAAGTTAGTTAAGCAGGACTTTCCCCTCACAAACCTGTGCTGGCTATGACCAATGACTGTGTTGTCTCTTGAATGTTTTTCAATAACTCCCAGAATAACCTTCTCCATAATTTTACCAGGCACTGATGTGAGACTGACAGGCCTGTAATTACCAGGGTCTTCCTTCTTACCCTTCTGGAAAATTGGGACATTTGCCATGCTTTCAATTGACTGGGACTCTTCAGAATCCAAAGACTGTTGAAAGACTGCAAAGACTGTTGCTTCTACAAATACATTAACAACAAAAAGAGAGGCAAGGAGAATCTCCATCCCTTACTGTATATGGCGAGGAACATTGTCTCCAAGGACAAGGACAAGGTTGAGGTACTTAATGACTTCTTTGCCTTAGTCTTTAATAGCCAGTCCAGGTATCCGCAGGGTATTCAGCCCCCTGAATTGGAAGATGAGGATGCAGAGCACAATAACCCGCCCATAATCCAGGAGGAAGCAGTTAAGGACATGTTAAACCACCTAGACACCCACAAGTCTCTGGGGCCTGATGGGATCCACCCGAGAGTACTGAGAGAGCTGGCAGAGGAGCTTGCCGAGCCACTCTCCATCATTTATCAGCAGTCCTGGTTAACAGGGGAGGTCCCAGGAGACTGGAGGCTTATCAATGTGACGCCCGTCTACAAGAAAGGCCGGAAGGAGGATCCTGGGAACTACAGGCCTGTCAGCCTGACCTTCGTACTGGGGAATATCATGGAGCAGTTCATCTTGAGAGTGCTCACAGGGCATCTGCAGGACAACCAAGGGATCAGGCCCAGCCAGCATGGGTTCATGAAAGGCAGGTCCTGCTTGACCAACCTGATCTCCTTCTATGACCAGGTAACCCGCCTGGTAGATGAGGGAAAGGCTGTGGATGTTGTCTACCTGGACTTTAGGAAAGCCTTTGACAGCGTCTCCCACAGCATTCTCCTGGAGAAACTGGCGGCTTGTGGCTTGGATGTGTTTACTCTTCGCTGGATGAGGAACTGGCTGGATGGCCGAGCCCAGAGAGTTGTGGTGAATGGTGTTAAATCCAGCTGGTGGCTGGTCACAAGCGGTGTTCCCCGGGGCTCGGTTCTGGGGCCAGTCGTGTTCAATATCTTTGTTGATGATCTGGATGAGGGGATCGAGTGCTCCCTCAGTAAGTTTGCAGATGACACCAAGTTGGGTGGGAGTGTTGATCTGCTGGAGGGTAGGAAGGCTCTGCAGAGGGATCTGGACAGGCTGGATCAATGGGCCCAGATCAACTGTATGAGGTTTAATAAGGCCAAGTGACGGGTCCTGCGCTTTGGTCACAACAACCCCATGGAACGCTACAGGCTTGGGGGGGAGTGGCTGGAGAGCTGCCTGGTGGAAAGGGACCTGGGGGTGCTGGTTGACAGCTGGCTGAATATGAGCCGTCAGTGTGCCCAGGTGGCCAAGAAGGAGTAGGGAAATTGATTGTGCCCCTGTACTCGGCACTGGTGAGGCCACACCTCGAATCCTGTGTTCAGTTTTGGGCCCCTTGCTACAAGAAGGATGCTGAGGTGCTGGAGTGTGTCCAAAGAAGGGCAACAAAGCTGGTGAGGGGTCTGGAGCACAAGTCTTATGAGGAGCAGCTGAGGGAACTGGGGTTGTTTAGTCTGGAGAAGAGGAGGCTGAGGGGAGACCTTATCACTCTCTACCACTACCTGAAAGGGGGTTGTGGCGAGGTGGATGTTGGTCTCTTCTCCCAAGTAACCGGCGATAGGACAAGAGGAAATGGCCTCAAGTTGCGCCAGGGGAGGTTTAGATTGGATATTAGGAAAAATTTCTTCACTGAGAGAGTGGGCAAGCATTGGAACAGGCTGCCCAGGGAGGTGGTGGAGTCGCCATCTCTCGAAGTGTTCAAAAAACGTGGATCTGGTGCTTCAAGACATGGTTTAGGGAACATGGTGGCGCTGGATTAATGGTTGGACTTGATGACCTTGAAGGTCCTTTCCAACCTTGGTGATTCTGTGAAAAATAGTGGAGGGAGGTCCCACAATGACATCAGCCAGATCTTTCAGTACCCTGGGATGAATCCCATTGGGCACCATAGATCTATGCACATCCAGCTGGAGCAGCAACTCTCAAACAAGTTCAGAGTCATATGGGAGTTTATCATTCCCCCAGTCATGGCCTTCCAACTTAGGGCTCTGGGGCTGTCAGGGCCCATCATTGGTATTGAAGACAGAGGTGAAAAAGGTGTTAAACGTCTCTGCTTTGTCTACATCCCTATTTGTGAAGTGACCGACTTCATCATGTAACAGACCAATGTTATCTCTGGTCCTCCTTTTGTTGTCAACATATTTAAAAAAGCCGTTTTTGTTGTTCTTCACAGTGCTGGCCAGCTTGAACTCTAGTTGAGCTTTGGCAACATGAATTTTCTGCCTACAGTGGTGAGCACCATCTCTGTAGTCCTCCTGTAAACAGTCCACTCTGTTCACTTCTGCCCTGCACTGTCCACTCTTCGGATGAGATTCAGAGCTTTTTGAATCTCTTACTTTGAATCTCTAAATAAGACCATTTAGATCAGTCTTTGCTGGCATATATATTTTTTTTTAAGTCCAGATGCACATATTTGGTGATTTTAACACCTGGTTAAATCCTCCTATCAACCAGTTCATTCTTTCTGTATCAGGACAGTCCAGCAAAGTGTGGATGCTTGTGTAGACAAGAAACGAGGCTGTTCAGCCTTTGTTGGAGAGGCTCTCTGTTGTCACACCATTTCATCTGCATCTCCTCCTGGGTGTAAGAACCAAGGAATAAAAAGTTCTTCATGTGACTCTACTGGGCACTGACTTAGACTCTCCTTAGGTCAAACCATAATTTTACATAAGAAAATGCAGTGTGGATGTTGTGATAAACATTTTGAAAGTAAACTGGTGATCCTAAAATGATTCTCCTGTGTAGTTTTTATTGACACCTTAAACCTATGAGGTCTGGAATACAGTACTGTCTCTGTCCAGAAGGGTGAAAACAAAACCATAGTGCCATCAAACAACACACATGCATTTTCCAAAGATCACATTGTCAACTTGATTTTATGAATTTAGGGCATGTAGTTTAACCAGGTAACTACTTTCTAGCCTGTAAGGTAAGGTTCTTATAGTTCTTTGCAGATTTATCTCTTGAATGATTGCTGAGGCTAATTACATGGAACATCAGAGCACAAAAGCCATTAAACAGGACAACAATGGGCGTCTTGAGAAGGAAGAGGCTTGTTTTCAGTTTATGCTTTCTTTTGCTTTCCATAAAAGATCATGCTTTTTGAGGAGTGCTAGAATTCAAAATGGAAAGGAATAGCAAAACAAAAGCAAATTTGTTTACAGGGATGTTATACTTAAGGGATGAAAGACAACAGCTCAGGTTATTTATGTAATCGATTTTAATAATCATGCATCTCTTTATAACACATTTCTTTTCAATTTCTACTAATAAAGTCATTAAGATGTCTTAAAGGTAAAAAGTAGCTGTAATATGATCCTGCGATATAGGAATTTTCCTGAATCCACATCCAAAGGGGGCACATATAGTTAGGGCCTCCCTCAGATAGAGTTCAGCTGAAGATGAATTTGACACAGTGATGCTGGAAATATTAGCCCAATCCAGAGACTGCTCAAGGTTTCCACTTAACTGAGTGGGCAATCAGGCAGATCTTGACCTTTGGTCAACATAAAATGCTTAGCCATACTGAACCGAGTGCTCAGATGTTATCATCACTCATTCCCCTTTATAGAAATTATGCTGGAAGAATACCTTGGAAAGTCGCCAGCAGGTACCTAGGTCCATACAAGTTTTCTGTTCCCTTAATCTGTCAGACAGATTCCTACAGTACAGCAAAAAAATTTGGTTGATATTTAACCTGAAGTTATGTCATATCAGACTGTGGATGAGTAAGGGTTTAGCAAAAATAAATTTCCTGGAGGTCAGCCAGTTTCATGGGGGTTATTTTTCATGATGTAGTAAAAAAAACTTTTTTAAATGAGGACATTATTACCAATAATAAAATATACTTCTTATTAAGTGTTGGACAAAGGCAATAGCCTATATAATGAGGAGAAAATATTCTTTACATTGCTTATGCCAAGGAGCTGGGTGCTCTGATGAATAAACTGTAAGAGTTCAGGTTTTAGTAATCTGGGTCCTGAATGAATCCCACAGTCTCACTGAAGTAAATAAGCCTTACATAAATAATTGCTGTAAGTGGACCTTCCCTTGGAAGTATGGGTTACAGAATGGGGACTTTGTCTTGTCTTCAAAGGCTGCAGGAGCATTAAAAGAGTGCCAGGTATATGACAGCACAGGGTGTGGTAGACAGGAGTCCTGCCTTTCTTGCTTTCAGCTAGTTACCTCACTAATGCCAATATACTTTGTCAGAAGCTTCTAGGAAGCAATCATTATTTGTTTATTCAAACCAACACCCAGAGGAGGGTGAGGCGGCTTGAGCTGGATGTTCATTGGTCGTGGTTTAGTGTCATATTGTGTGACTCCTACTCGGGCAGGAGAATGCTGAATGTCTTCAGCAGGTCTCTTAGGAGGAATGAAGATACTCTAGAACTGAAGAACTACTGCAAATGAGTAAGGTCAGGCAAACTAACAGAAGCCATTAATAATCATCATCAAGGTGACTATTACTCAGGTCTACTGACAAAATAAAGCCCGGTGCATGCTTACAGAACAGGAAAAATTTGGGTCATACCAACCAAAGTCAGAACTTTCATGTGGGGCAATGCAGTGTGTAGGTAGTTCACTGCAAAACAGACTTTCCTCAAATTTAAGACTGTATCCAGCTGTAAGAAAAAGAACTGTGGAAGTCTGAAATGTCTATCAAGGGCACCTTGCACTTACAAACTGTTACCTTAGCAAGCAGCAGGAATACTGCTGTGATGCATCGTCCTGTGCCCAAAGGCCTGTGAACAGAGGAACATGAACATGGTGGTGGAGAAAGAAGCAGGGCATTTTATTTCTATCAGTTCTGACACATTGTCTCAGCAATGCCTTCTAAAAGTGGTAATTCCCTTTTCTGAGCTCCTTGCCATGGGCTGGGAAAAGAGAGCAGAAAAAGGAACACAGGAACAGCATTTGGGAACACAGATTAGTGTTTTCTTGGCTTTGTTTAAAGGGAGGAGATGAGACTGCTGCACTTGCTGTTTCACAGGCTTGTACAAGAACCCAGATGAATCAGAACTGAAGCCATACAGAGAAGGCCCGTTTTTTCAATGTGTTCACAGCAACTTGTACTAATGCATCCTACTGACTTCAGAGGCATTAATCATTGTGCGTAGAGAACATAGAAGCATATCTAAAGCATCATTATTCTTTCTCTGTTTCTTTGCCCATGTACATACATGATTTCATTAGCCATTACCGCCACTGGGCAAAGATTGTAGATACCAGTCATAAATCCCAGCCTTCACTTTAAAAATAAATGCAACCATGAACTGCACCTATAGGTCTAGCTTAATATAAAAGCCTTAAAGGTTGTGGTAAGCATCTGTCTCAGAGTTACAGTGGTACCTGTACTGATCTATTTAAGGCTGTAAGCAACACTGAAGGCTGTGTGTAGAATTCTGGGCACCACCCAAGACCATGCAGCCATCTCAGTAACATCCAAGTTCAGAGGTTGAAACTTTTTTCCCAGTTGGAAACTTCATAATATTTTCCTGCAGAAAGATATGTCACTGTACAATAGCTTTAAATCTACTGACAGTAGTTTTTACAGTCGTCTTGGCCAAACAAGCCTAACAAAGAAACAGTCCAAAGATCTCCCCAGGTTTGTGAGCCACTGATTGAAAAACTACTTCAATGAACTGTGTTCCCATTGCACCAACAGAAGAGCCCTTTAGCTGCTCTGAAATTCATGATATGTATCAATTTGACAAATAAAATAACGAAGAGAACTCTTCAATATAACAGTCTAGGTTAAAGCCTTTTTTCCTGGGATAAAAACCCTCCAAAGCATCTAGTTTCCCCTAGAGTTGTGCCAAAACCCTCACATCAGGCCCAAGCATTGGGTTATGTCACACCTACAGGAGAAAGCAAACTAAACTTCTAGAAGCAGTCAGATGTGACACATAAGGAAGAATATAACATATTCTTATGTTATAAGAATAACATAAGTTGTTATTCTGTGACACACAGAATAACAACATCCTATGAATCATACTCATCCTTTGCTGTTTTGACATGTTACAGGAGGAAATGTGAGAGTTGCCTCAGGGAATTTCTAAATCCTTCGATTGTCTTCCCTTCTAATATCACAGATGCATCATAAAGAAAACCTTGAATATGGGGATTGCTTTTGCTGTGAAACTGAATGTTATTATTTTATTGCAACACCATTGCCAGACATGATCGCTTTGCTGGAGCCATTTTCCTTTTTACTGTTGACAGAGTTGGATATACACACAAGCACCAGTAGTTTTATTTGGTTAAAAATCGCAGCCTGTGTGATGAGTTAAGAAAACAGCATCCAGCATCCACAGTGGAAAGATCAGGTGAAAGACATCTAGCACATGAGTTAGAGAAAATCTGGGGGGATTATTTTTAGTCTGTGCCATACTGGTGTAGAAATGTTACCTAAGGTTCACTTGTTGTCCTGAAGAGGGGGAAAAAAACCTCAGGGGGAAAAGCTGGGTGCATCAGCATAGCACAAACAGTTAAATAATAATGAATTAGCATTGAGAAGAATCAGAGAATCATAGAATCATTAAGGTTGGAAAGGACCTTCAAGATCATCAAGTCCAACTGTTAACCCAACACCATCATGTCCCCTAAACCATGTCCTGAAGCACAACATCCACATGCTTTTTGAATACTTCCAGAGATGGTGACTCCACCACCTCCCTGGGCAGCCTGTTCCAATGCTTGACCACTCTCTCAGTGAAGAAATTTTTCTTAATATCCAATGTAAACCTCCCCTGGCGCAACTTGAGGCCATTTCCTCTCCTCCTATTGCTGGTTACTTGGGAGAAGAGACCAACACTCTCGTCGCCACAACCCCCTTTCAGGTAGTTGTAGAGAGCGATAAGGTCTCCCCTCAGCCTCCTCTTCTTCACACTAAACAATCCCAGTTCCCTCAGCTGCTCCTTGTAAGACTTGTGCTCCAGACACCTCACCAGCTTTGCTGCCCTTCTCTGGACACGCTCCAGCACCTCAGTACCTTCTTGTAGCGAGGGGCCCAAAACTGAACACAGGATTCGAGGTGCGGCCTCACCAGTGCCGAGTACAGGGGCACGATCACTTAGCTACTCCTGCTGGCCACACTATTTCTGATACAGGCCAGGATGCTGTTGGCCTTCTTGGCCACCTGGGCACACTGCCGGCTCATATTCAGCCGGCTGTCAACCAGCACGCCCAGGTCCTTTTCTGCCAGGCAGCTCTCCAGCCATTCCTCCCCAATCCTGTAGCGTTGCATGGGGTTGTTGTGGCCAAAGTGCAGGACCCGGCACTTGGCTTTATTAAACCTCATACAGTTGATCTGGGCCCATTGATCCAGCCTGTCCAGATCCCTCTGCAGAGCCTTCCTACCCTCCAGCAGATCAACACTCCCACTCAACTTGGTGTCATCTGCAAACTTACTGAGGGAGCACTCGATCCCCTCATCCAGATCATCAGTAAAGATACTGAACAAGACCAGCCCCACAATGGAGCCCTAGGGAACACCGCTTGTGACCGGCCACGAGCTGGATTTAACTCTGTTCACCACAGCTCCCTGGGCTCAGCTGTCCAGCCAGTTCCTCATCCAGCGAAGAGTAAACACATCCAAGCCACAAGCCGCCAGTTTCTCCAGGAGAATGCTGTGGGAGACGCTGTCAAAGGCTTTCCTAAAGTCCAGGTAGACAACATCCACAGCCTTTCCCTCATCTACCAGGCGGGTCACCTGGTCATAAAAAGAGATCAGGTTGGTCAAGCAGGACCTGCCTTTCATGAACCCGTGCTGGCTGGGCCTGATCCCAGACTTTAGTTTCATGTTCAGGTGTTCTGAGGCCTTCAGAAAAATCACTTCAGGTCTGTACGTATCATGTCCCTATCTGTAGAGTGAATTAAACTTGGCCTCTCTGTAAGAAACTTTTCACATTGCACAGTAAAACGTAAGGACATAAATAAATCTTCCATAAGAAAGAAGGGTTTCAAAGGAGCCTTATTCTAATTATGATTGTTCTTGCTTATCTGGATGTAGAATAATGAAGTATCTTATTATTGTCAGAAGCTATCACTACTTCAGTTTCTGGTGCTTTGCTTCCAAAATATAATCTAATTTATTGATCTCTGTCCACAAAAGAAAGTAGTTTCCTTGCTACTGAAAACTCAACCACCTTTGTGAGGCCTGGAACACCAAGGTCTTTCCTCAAAAAATCCTCATGTATCTTCATGAAAGCATCAAGTGTATGCCACCCAAGTGCCAAAAATACTTTTGCATACAGCAACAGGTTTTTTTCAGTTTTTATGAATACAACTGTCAGTCCTTCTAGCAAGCTACACTGAAGAAATAAAATCCAGCAGGTTTCTCAGAAATTTCCTTAGCAACTTGCAAAGAAGAAGTGAGTTGTCTGGTAGTACAGTAGGGTAGTCTCAGAAACCATACACTTTTTTGTTTACTGCTTACTCTAAAACCCCAAACAAACCAAACAGAAAAGGTATTGGAGAACTTTTCCTGAGCGCTTAGGAGCATGCTATTCTTCCACCTTCTCAGTCTTTTTCACAGTTCCGTTCTTGTCAGAGGTGTGTCAGCGACATTGCATACTCAAACGCAGCCTTATTCAGTTGAATCTTGGCCATGAGCAGACCTGTGCTTTAACATATTGTGGAGAACAGCTGCTTTGATTTAATTTTCCTTTCTACATTATCAACTTTTTACATTATCATGGCCGACAGTGCAATTGCATGTCTTCCTACTATATATATAAAATATACTTCTCTGTAAAAAGAATTGGGAAGGTAAGTCATAGGATAAACATACTCTTGCAAATGAATCCTTCAAGCTTCTCTTACTGTCTCCAAGACTAACACAGATGACGAAATGGTAGACCCTTGTAGCATATGATGAAAATATTCAAACCACGTGGACTGTAACACTGGAACTCAGAGTCTTTACATCTTGCTTCATGTCTTTGGAGATAATGTACATTTTCTGCTATAACAACTGCAATTAAAGGGCAGTCACTAGGCAGCATGAATTTTCAGTTAAAATTTAGGCCTGCTACCTCTTTCCTTCTTAACAAAAGTACCTGTTCCTGCAAACACTATGTATCACTCCAGTAGTGGTCCCAGAAATTAAGCACTCAGAAGTTTGGAAAGTTTTGCAAGAACACATATAACTCTGTGCAGCTCAACTCAAACTGTTGTGCTTTATACTCTCAATACTACCTTTAATGATGTGATCTCAGGCTTTATTTTCACCCACATCTTACCTCTTCCCATTCGATTGCTTTCTGACTCAACATCATTTCTCTCACCCACGTCTTTCAGTTTCTGCCCTCTTCTCAGCTTTCTCATTTCAGTCTTACTCTTATTGCTCTGTTAATCCTGAGCTCACTACTGAATGTCTAATTTCCCTTCTGCCAATCAAGTACCAGTCCAAGTCTGACAATATCCCATTTCTCATTTCTCCTTATTTATCCTCTTCCACTTAGAGCCCAGCCAACTGTTGTATTCTCCATTATACCTCCCAACTGTTAAGAACCATCATGCAAGACCAGGAAGCCCTTCATTTTCTGTCTCTTTGCTTAAAGCCAGGTCAGACCTTTCCAGATCATTCTCCAGCACTCATTTTCCTCAATCTCTTTCACTTTTTGTCTGATAACACTTTCTCCCCTCATCTTCTACCTGCCTGCTTCCCTTCCACTCAGTCTCTTCCAGTCCTTAATCTACACCTGACTTCCAAGTTTGGGTGTTTTTTTGCTTTTGCAGCATACAGTACATGTTCCTTTCCCTTACTTCCTGAAGGTCAGCAAGGTGGGCTCAGTAAAAATGAAGGAGACATTTTCTGGAGTTTTCTGTTTTCAGATCTGGCACCTGACTCCACATTTGGACTTGCCAAAGGAAAACATCAGGATCTGTCCTAGCAGTCAGTGACTGACTTAATGGTGTATGTGCCTTCTTGCTGCACTTGGTTGTAAGTGGATAGAGTAAAGCCCCTCCACTCATTGAGGGAACATGTTACATGAAAGATCATAAATTAGTGAGTGGTTTAGGACTTCAGGGAGCAGAAAGCCAGCTGAGCATAGGTAAGGTACCCTTTTCAACCACAGTCAGGTCTACAAACTTTGTGGGTATATTATACACACTCTACCTGGAAAGCAAAGACTTGCTAGAAGAGTAGCAACACTTTCTGAGTGGAAAAATTAATGCACATATCCAAACATAAAAAAATGGACTTGCCAGTTTGTTGGTCTTTTATTTTTTTTACTAGTCCTTCTCCCATTTTCTTCTGCCTGGTGGAAAGTGTTGGATTGTTTCTTATACCGCTTGTCTGAGTTTTCTACTTCTCCTCTGTTAAGCAAGGAGGAAAAAAAAAAAGCAACCTCAAAATTTCCCTTATTTTATTTCAGCAACTGCCATGAAAATCTACCATTTTACTAGATGTCAAGCTATGTAAACATGCCCAAGGTTGCTGCAGGTGGATTGTGCTCAGTAGGCCAAAAGGACATGTTGGTGCCATGATAGTCTCCTTGGCCAGCCCAGAAGACCCATCATATTACCCACTGCAGCTTGCCTCTTCTTTTAGTGATGCCAATATTATTCCAGGTTTCAGCCTTGCTATTGGAAATGGCCAGGCATCTGGTGATCTCATTGTTTTAGTACTGTGAAACAGTTTAGAGTTTGTAATAGATTTACAGAAAAAAAAACTTCCTATGCCTTTAGGATTCATGGTTTGACCCTGGAAAAAAATTAAGAATAAAAGGTTGAAGTTATGTCTGTGGGATACAGTGGTTTAGTGAGAAGTTAAACCAACTAGGTTTCTTAAGAACTAGCTATTTTTACCAAATGTAAGTGTTTGCCTATTAATTTGCAGATATTTGTCCAACATGGACAGAGGTGAAGAAAGGCTGTATTTTAAGAAAGGTCTACCACTATGGCTAGGCACAGAATTGGACTGCAGAGAATGTGAAGACTCAGGGCTTCAGGAATTGCTAAAAGGAGCTCATATGCTCAGTAAACTACTTCTGGGAGCACAGCCATTGTAATACTGTTGAGAAATGCCAAAGATGCTAAATAGTATTAAGTTCAAGCAGAGGCCAGTTAGGTCCAACACTGGATAAGCTGTAGAAACCACATAGATGAATGGAAGCATCTTTTCATATTATATTGAAATGAAGTCTGTTTACTTGGAACATGGTAGCGCAATAGTCAAATCCTGCCTGGAGCAAGAGATGAAAAGAGAAAGCATGGGAAGCGAGATCATTAATGCAAAGAAGACCCACAATAATAGCACATACAGTTGTGCCAGTTTAACAAATAAATAGAGAGTAGCATAAGATTCTCTTTATTAGACTGATTCATAAGGAACACATGACTTGCAAAGCCATTCAAGTTTCTTTTTTGTTCAGCTTGGCTGGACAGAGAAAACTTTGTGGCTTTGTAAGCCAATTGTGATGTTTTACTACTCTCTGGCACCATGAAGACATTCAGGATCCTGAAACTTTTGTATCACATGAAACTGAGTAATGTGAAGATGCATATTTTCAGTTTCAGCAAAAGCACAGGGAACAAACTGATCATTCCTATTTTTGTTGTTCCAGCAGCATAGATGTAAGGTATTCCACACATTTGTCACGCTAAGAAGTGGAAGATAGGATTGTTCTTCTTAATTATATCTTTATCACAAATGTTATGCTTATTTCTAGACTTCAAAATAAAAAGATTTAGGTTAGCTATATTCCTAATAGTAGAAGTTGGTCATGCATTCAAGGCAAAAATAACCCAAAGAAAAAGAATAATAAAGCATTGATATTCACCAGAGCTTAGAGAGTCTCAACAAGAGGTAAGGCCTCCATTATTCCCAGCTTCCATCAACTGAGTCTCTAGGGAGGGTACTCTTCAGTTCTTTTTCTGTGAATGAACTATTGAGGTCCAAGCAGTAAAACTCCTAGTGTGGAGAAACCGTGGGAATGTAACTTGACGCTGAGACACCCACTAAGTCTAACTACTTTTAGGATTGTTTTCCATCATGCAAAGATCCATGTAAAATCTCCCACACTCCATAATTTAGGTATTGTCCCCTTGCTTCTTGTTACTCCTCTCCTTACCCCAGGAAACTGCTGATCATTTGCAACACTACTTCCTTCTGCAACTCAACCCTTCCCCTTGGAGTTCCTCCATGCAGTGTGGTTCAATAGATCTCTATGTTTGTTGGTTATCTTCCATCTTCAGAACATTTGATCATTCTTGCAGGGACATGGCTCTTAGATAACAGCCAAAAAGTTTGAGACTTTGTTCTGTTCCATATTTAATTTCACTAAAAAGATTTCATGTATTCTTGGCCATCAGCAAGAAACTGTTTTGCAGGTTGAATTTTCAACAGAAACATTCTTGTGTCCATCCAGTGTGGGAGGGCTGAGGTGTAGAGGGTAGAAGGAAGACTCAAAAGGGAGAAAATGCTTTTGGCAGCACCAGAATTTGTACAGCTTCTAAAAGTGTGGTTACTTTCCAGTCTGTCTCAAAAATTTCTATTGAAAAATTTATTTTAAATTCAAATACAAAGGATATTTTCCCCTTACATTAGAAATGCAAGTGAATGAAGCTGTTTCATTTTGAGACACTATATTGGATCCTTTTTTGCTTAAATCCGCTGGATTCTGGTATTATATAAGTTCACTTCAGGAATTAAATATTTACCAATTAAATATTTACTGATTAAATATTACCAATTTGTGTCGGTAGTTAAGCTAAACTAGTTTCTTGGATTTACAGGATTTCATAAAGTGTATTAATTGGTGTGGCTTTCTGCTAAGACAAACCTTCATTCCTCATAGGTTTTGAGACGATGGCAGAAGGGTTCTGTCTTCTGAACTAGGACAGCAGTACTCTTTTTGAGAGCATATTGCTAGCTCTTCTACCAGTTCTGTGTTTTGCAAATAAATAGCGTCTCCTGGGGACAAGATAGCAACTCAAACCCAGACCTGGCACAAATCTTCTGGGGTATCCTAGTAAAGATACCACACTCATTATTCAAAGCACAAGGCCTCTCATGCTCCCCAGGCAGACAGTGGAAGAGCATGGGAGGTCAGAAGGTGTGTGCAAAGAAGGTCATGATTGCTGTCCTACTTTTTATCTTGCTGTTGAAAGGTTTACTTTTGACATTTTATTAAAGACCTATTAAATAATATTTATTATTATTGTGCAACCTCTCCCCTTTTTCCTTTTGCAGACCGTTTGATGTCAGCTAGTCTTTTCTTATTAGATAAGGGGGACGATATTTATTCACTGCAATAGCAGCTCTGAAGACAGGCCCAAGACCTGTCACAAACATGGTAAGCTCTGTGTTTAGCCTTGTACTGATAGGAAACATAGTGTTACAAGATAAATGTCAATGAAGTGGTGCTGAAGGCTGATCCTATTTATTAGAGGAAGTGAGCAGTATTATCAAAGCTGACAGGTGTAGAAGAGTCATTTAATACAGACAGCTTTGATATCTTTGAAAGGAGTAAAATGAAGAGAACCCATTCAATTATTGCCAGGAATGATTCCTTACCCTCCCCCAAGACAATTATTTTAAGTGCTGGAAGGAGAGAAAATAGCTCATTATTTTAAGTGGCTTGAATGGCTTTCCATCCCTCCCAGTTCTACTGGGAAAATATTTAACATGGAACAAACACAGTGGAATCAATAATCTTCCTGTTGTCAGCTTTTGACAGTAACTTCACTAAGATTTATGGGCAGGGATTAAGGGGTAAAAAAATTCCTAGGCTGGTTTATTTCCTGCCTAAATAGGTAAAGCACACCAAAACCCTAGCACAGTCTCAACTTGGTTACATGCAATTTTCAGTTTATACCCTTGTTAAGTATAATCAAACTAATGGCAAACACCAGCGTCCATTAAGGTCAACCAAAATATCCTTCTCTGTCAGTGATGCTCTTTGGTTTCATGTGAAGTGGAGATCCATTCCAGCTGTAGTTAACATGCAGCACACCTGCAACCTCCTTTCAGCCTCAGCAGTGGCTCTGTGTCAGCATCCAACCAACAAGTTCAACTAGGATGGTCTGTAGGTCTGTCCCAATAACCCCATCAACCTAATTTTGCCTGTTCATCTGAACCTTGGTCCTTGATTGATCCCTAGCCCCAGTGGTCAGCACTAAACTACCCTCAGCCATTCTGTTTGCCATTTTGCATGTGAGTCTAGCAGCAACACTTGCTTGGAACCCAAAGATGCCCAAAATGTAGATTTAGCCTGCAAGATGTTTTCAGCTGCTAAACCAAATTCTGTTAATCCAAATTCTGTCTGCCAAACCAGCAGATCACTCCTTGCAGATTTGAGCCCTAATCTCCTAATAAACCAATGACTCCTGGCAGTCCCTATGGCTTTTATAATTTGATTTATTTCTTTTAATATTGATTTGATCTAACATTTTCTCTTTAGACAGACAAACTTAATCCAGATTAGCAAACCTATCCCAGACTTTACCTATATCCTAGCATGCACTTTGCTACAAAGCTTCCCTTAAAGTCATCCACTTTAACGTATACTCAGCAATCCCCACCAGGACTACAATGACTTTATATTTAAATGCCTCTTGATGACCTTAACCACCTACCCTTCCCCATCACCTTCACTAAGCACAGACCTAGTCTTGAAAACTCTTCTCTTCGAATAAGTAATTCTTACTGCTTGTCTTCTCTGACGGCATGAATATTAATCCCAATACTATCATTGCTTTAACCCATCAACTTTCTATAAATTGAGGTAAGACCTGGAGGAAGCCTTCCAAACCAGTTATAATAATGTATACAATGAGTGTAAGTCTGAGTAAAGGCTCTAGTTACAGCACTGACTGCAGATGTACAGCTCAGGCAAGTAATCCTAATTTATTGGAGTCCCCTACCAGTGTCCACCCCCATATCCTGAGCGGGTCTGACGCTGCTAGACTTAGACTATCAGTAGTAATCTGGAATTACATACACATGCACTGTGATATCATCCCCATTGCTTTACCTGAGCTGGTGGTACTTGCATGGCCTGGACCTAGAGTTACATAGTTAACACAAGCCACTGTGAGCATTAAACTTATCTGGGCAGCCCCTACAGATCCTAACTTTCTAACTCCAGCTGATACCCTCCTACTGTCTTGAATTTGTTAATCCATAGCTTGCCTTAGTTAGGCAAGTAAGAAGATTAATAGCTCCTGATGGCAACAGTTACCTAGCAGGGCCTGTAACCTAAATCACTTCTCCTGGAGTTTCCTGATCCTAATTAGGATCCTAACTCTGCCTGTCTTGGGAGAAGAACCAGATTGCAGCCTGATGAGGTGACTAAGCCTAAAGATCAGGCGATCACATTTAGGTTTGATTTCAAACTAAGGTTAATTGCAGCCAGATGATTGTTATTACCACAGATACAAATTTTACCAGGTGGCTCTAGGTGGATCTGTGAAGTCTTAAATACAGTGAAATATCTCAAGATACTTTTCTTGTCTTCATGAACCCTAACTGCTGTTTGTGGAGGATCTCCTGGAACGAACTTTTACCGTAGATGATCTGCTCTATCTTATGCTTGTTTCTCTGATAACCTGTATCTAGCAAGGTAATGTCTGAAAGCACCAAAGTCACGTGCAAGAACACAATGCCTAGCATAGTTGAAGAATGTGTCAGCCCAAATTCTAGCCCTAGAATAGATTTAAGAACTTAAATTATCTTTCTGCTTTGTATGGGAGTTACCCTCTGCACTCCCTGAAAAGAGGTCCAGAAGCATGGTCTGTGCCAACAACGAATAACCTGGGGTAGACAGATGTGGAGGATATACAGGCTGACTCTATGTGCTCTTTAGACATATGGAAGTCTTCTGACTTTGACAGTAATGGCATTTTCCTTATACAATGATAAATTAATTCAAAAACATGAACTTTCAGGGAAGTATCTCTTCACTTAAAAATACCTGATGTCATCAGGTAAACAGTTATGCAAGCATTTGGGTTCTGAGGCCACAAAGTGTTATTCTGAAATTCTGTTTTATTTTTAAAATAGAGTTTTTGATCTACACTTTTTGAAACACTTTTCACTGAAGGAATACAAGCCCAGAAGGAAATATGATACCTGATTGACTAGTTTTATGGTGTCACAGATACCCTTTCAGACCCTCATTCCCATGGAGGAAGTAAAGCTAGTCAAAATGTAGTCATGATCTTGCCCATTTTCTAGTATCTTGGTCTCATTTCCCAGGTGTCAAAGGAGTCATGTCTACACATATCATCTGTAATGTAGCCATCTCTCATATCAGCAGTGTATCTCCTAGGTTTCTTTAAGTGAAAATTCAACATCACCAACTTCTTGTGGTAGATGATAAAAATTTCTCTCTTCTCTTCCAGACTATGCATACCTGGGACAACAAGGCAATTTTATTTGAGAGCTACCGGACTCCATTTGCTTCTCTGGGATGGAAACACAATGCAAGCCAATGGAGAAACCAGAAGCTCTGCCTGGAAGTGCCTGAACACAGGAGCTGAAGTTAATCTGCTTGTTAAAAGCGGGAAGTAAAATACACCGCAGAAAGTGTTGGAGGGCTGCAGTGGTGCTCACAAAGCTGAGGATGCAAGGCGCAGGCAGCACAACCCTTCCCTGGGACCCTGTGTGTGCTGCCAGCGGCAGCAGCGCTCTGAAGTACATGGGGACAGAGCACCAGCACCAGCCCTGAGCTTGGGGACCCTTGGCCCCTCTGCAGCCACCCAGCCCACAGAGCTGCTGGGCAGCTGGAGAGTCCCAAGCCCTGACCCTGAAGTCAGCCCTGGGAACAAGAGCCGCCACGACTCCTACATCCAATTTCGAAGGAAGGTCCATAAACATCCAGTGCTGCACTCCTTTCCTTCTGGGATTTTGGAAGAGGCTATTGCCTCCAGAAAGGGGTTATTAGAAGAGGCTGTTTCAGTTTGGATTTGGAGTTTTGAGAAAGTTATTAGTAGGCATGGCACATCAGTTTTTTGCACAAAACATATGGATGTCAAACAGTAAACAAGACTGATTGCTATCCTGAAAAGAAGGCTGTGCTAGAGTGATAAAACAAGAGCCACTTGAACAGAAAGACCCATGCAGGTGGAACACTACAGCTATTTAAATACAGGCAAGTATTTCCATGATGCAATACTCATTACTCCTTTTTTTAAACATCTTCCCAAAACTTGATTAAAGCAAGAAAAACTAAATTACGTTTAGTTCTCCTTTCCCTTGATGGCCTTCCATCCCTCAATCTTTCATAATTTTCTGTTTTCTGCCTTTTTTGTTGTTGTTGTTGTTTTGTTTTGCTTTTTTTAATTTGTCAGCAAAGCACTTAGTTATCCTACTTTGGATGGAAATTTTCAGGTCAATACTTTGGGATGAAAATATTTTTCCAGAAGCAAAGCTTCCCCTCAAATAAGTGAAGTTCATCCACATGCAGAGGGCCTCCTTTCAGCAAGGCATGATGCCAACCATCACAAGTCCTTTGAAAACTCAGATAATGAATGGACATTACACACAAATATAACTCTCCCCCTGAATGAACCAGCAATAATTACTGTCTTCCTCCATCCCCTGTTTATGGAGTTCTGCTCCCAGCATTGCTGGGCTGCTGAGTAAGAACCGAGAGGAGGCAAAACAAGAGGGGTCTTTTCACAGTAAAAGAGGGTGAACCTCTGAATACCAACCAGTCAGGCCTGGGGAGCTCCTACAGCCTCGCATGACTCAAACAAATGTCAGAGTTGAGGCTCCTGCTCCATGGGAGGTAAAATGCAAACCCTGAAGGATGGTACAGGACATGATGTCAAGCTTCACAGCATTTGTGCCAGATATCCACTATTGGTTGATTACCAGGAACAATGTTTGAACTTGGCTTTCCATGTCATTATCCTTCATTGTCCCTCATTTTACCTCATCTTCCATACCTAAGACGACAGATGTTATTTTTCCTGCCACTTCACTAACATCTGAAGGGTAGGAGCTGTGATTAACATTTATGGCTATTTGCCTCTAGATCAGAAATGGTTTTAAGGTAATTTTGTGCAGAAACAACACTTGCTGTCTGTGATGAAGCTGAAATGTGAAGTACTCTCCTCTCTGACCCCTAATCTCCACTCCTAGAAAATACATTTTAAAGAGCCCATTAAAGGTAATTATAACAAGCCTCAGACTGATGACAGAACATGTGGAAAAGTTACTCAAAAAAGGAAACACCATTGGGGAAATACTGTTTCAGCCTCTTTTCTGTAGTTCATGGCCTAATTTTAGCCTATTTCCAAATTATCATTGATTAATAATTACCATATAATTTTTCAAGAATGAGCGAACAGGTCTCTCCTGTGGTAAGACTGCAATCTCTTTTGCTCACACTTGCAGAGAATATTGTGGGGGAAAGGCACAGTGTCAAGAGCCCCGCGGTGGTGCACAGGGAGCCTCAGGGAACAGATTGGAGCTGCTGTAGGCTGCTGACAGCACCTATGCCCAAACCAAACTGAGGTAAAAATCTAGGCCAGGGGCTGCCATTGAATGATGGTGTCCAGCTGAGAAAATTGCATCTGGCTGCTTTTACGCCGGCTTGGTTGTTACCAGCGTCACTTTTCTCAACTCTCATTCGTTTGAAAAAGTGATGCTCTTTTCGCAGGCCCTGCTGCTGCAGCTGCTGATTTATCTTCCAAGGTCAGATCATAAATTGTTAATATCAAATAGTGTCAGCGTTTGGTAGGCCCTCATTTTCTTCTCACTTCTAGATGCAGGGATTAAAAAAGATAATATGACAATCACTTCGCTGCTTCTGTTAAAAAAAGAAAAGAAGAAAAAAGAAAAAGATTACCTTCCCCAACGGACAGCATTTGCTTGCTGTCGTGAACCAATAATTGCAGATATGAGGCAGTTTAGGCATGTCTTGTTTATGTTAAGGATTTGTTTTTAACATAATGAGCCTGCAAAAATTTAAATAGTGTCCCAAAGAAAAAGAAGCTAGACTTCTTTTGGAAGAGCAGGACACAAATTAAAACACCTTTTTAGAAGATTGCATTTAGAACTTGAAGCAGCTTTTTAATTAAGTAGAGAAGTTTTCTATTCCATGCGAGAAAACAACCTGATTTGTTTTGTGAAGTGCCACCTCGTGGCAAGCAGCAAAGCCTGTCTGCTGCAGAAGGCCCTTCGTTGTGAACTCCCTGCTTGGGTCTAGGTGCAGCACAAGGGAATTTCACTGTGAGCAATCCTGAAGCCATGGTATAAGTAAGAATACAGTTCCTAAGGAGATGTAGAATGGAAATTTCACTTTATTTTAAACTTGAGACTTTCACTTTGTGCTCATATTAAATGCAATTGCTTAGTAGGTATTAGCAAGGGTGACTTTTTTTTTGCCATATAAATTAATAAATGAGAAGTATAGACGATCTCTCTCATTTGAAGTCCAGTTGAAACCAGCATCTTCAATTTTGATTCATGCATGACATAATAATTCAATCACTCCTTACTATTTCATTTTATTTCATTCTTTGTCTTTAACTATGCTGCTCGTACCGAGAAACTTTCCTATATATTGATTTGTAAAAGGTGTTGCAAAGAGGCAAAATTCTGCTTGGAGACCTTAGGTGCAATGGTATGGTTTGGAGCTACTTTTTTTCTGGTATATTACCTGGTAGTCTAGAGAGGAATACTGTTTTTCCTGCAAACTTCAATCTTAATAGCCTGACACCATTTCAGCTACAAGACAACTTTCAGCTTCTAAGCAAACAGTATCACCCCTCTGCCTCTTCTCCCTTGAGATTTTTTCTTTGAAAAAATTTTCTTAAGCACAAGGCCTTTTCCCTATATCAGTAGTTTTCTCTCAACCTTTCTGAACTGAAGCAAAATAAAACTTCACACCAGTAGTAAACAGACAGGTTTTATGGACAGCTTAAAATCCTCTTAAGCAGTCGTCTTATCACCATTTCAGCCTCAAATTAAGGGTGTTTAATTGTGCAACATTGCTTTTGTCTTCCTTTGCAGCTCCCTTTGCTTCAAGCAAAGGACCATAGGTCCCTGTTGTACTGAACAGGGGCACTGTCTTCAGCAAGACACCAGTCCTATTCCTTGAAGAGCTCTTACTAGTTATAAAATACAAATCTGTGCTTGGCTGATTGCCAAAGGTCTTAAAGTCGCTTTCTATGTGCATGCAAACCTAACTTACTGTAAGATTACTGTTTGGGTCCCCTCCTTTGCCCCCAGCATTTGAGGGATGAAAGGAGAAAGAGAGATACATGTAACTGGAATTGGCAGTGGCTTACTTCAGATACCTCTGGGCATTAAGGGTGGGATTGGCAGGATGACAAAAAAACAATGCACACTGTGCTCTCTATTTAAAAATCTATACAGAAATCAATTCAAGTTTTATTTTAGCTGGAATTGTGCTATTTTAATTCCCTCTGATGAGCAGCAAGAAGCAAATATTGTGAATGTAATTTCCTTTTACCGTAAAACAGCACCTGAACAAAGCATCTGCTGAAGCCAGAACTTTCATTCTAAATTGGAAGTTAAACGAGATTTCAAGTTAAAATTCAGTTTGAAGGAGGAGATCCATACATTTTGCTCCAAATTAATATTTTGAAAATAAATATCTCAGTTTTAATGCAGCTTTCTTGCTAAATTATTCTTTCGGTAGTCAAATGTTTAGCTGGGAGGCATTTTTTGGACAGTAAAAAATATTAAGATTACAAACTGAATACATTTCAGCAATAAATCTCATTTTGGGAGTCATTCCAGTTCTATGTCAACATAAAGCCATTATTAACCAGTGTTGCTTAGCCCTTCCACACATAGGAAGGAAGAAACTTCTAGGATTAGAAATGTTTCTCTAAGTTCCAAAAATAGTTTAGCTTTGTGTCCAAAGCAGATGTTCATGCAAGTTATGATTTTGCTACCCACCATTAAGTGGAAGTTAACTGGACAGACTAATTGCCCACCAGCTTCCACTAAATTCTTCAGTCTGCCTTTGAAAATCTTTTCCTTCATGTAGAAATACCAGATTGTAAGGGAATTTTTTTCCCAGATGTTGTCTTTATTGTAGGCAGCCAACTTATAGAATCTTTTAAACTTCCAGGATGTATGGTATATTTATTGAACAAACTATGCTACATCATATGAACAACTGCCTTTGCTGTTTTCACAGCAGAATCACATTGGTGGCATAAGGTTTTCTGTTATAGGCTTGTTTGCAATGCTTTTTTATTATTTAATGGAAAATTTTGCATGTGGGAATAGAAATTCATGTTACTGGAATGTATGGGAAGAGGGTGGATATAATTACTGTGCTGTTTTACTTCCTCTCACCTTTCTTCAAGTCTTAAAGTGCATAAAGTATTTCTGCATGTTATCCGTATCCCTCTGGATGTTCTCTTCCAATATTGTACTAGGGGTGATGACTACCCATGCAGTGTGGTTTTGTGCATCAACACCTCTCCTGAAAGAACTAAATAAGGCTGTTTCAGTCTTCATAATTCTGCTAGTAAAGGGCTACAGGGACTAGACCTGTAGCCCTGGTACTTCTTTCAATACTGTATCATCATCTCACCTCTAGTTAACTCTCTTCCCAGTCTGCAGAACCTATTCCAATTCCTAACTTTTCAGGCTTAAGCATGTGGCACTTTATCAAAGGTGCCAGCATCAATATAAATCCTAAATAAAATCTTTGAATTATTTTATCAAAGAAAGTTATTAAGCTAGCTAGTGTGGTCTAACTTTGATAAATCTGTGCCATATTTGATTCCAATTATATTTTCACAGTTTGTTTTGGAGGCTGTCATGCTATTGAGTCTAAGTTCATAAGCTTGTAGTTGCACAGAACATTTTTACTTTCCCTTCTCCATAAAATACTGCTGCTCTCAATTGCACAATACTTCGGCTGACCTGATAAAATTATTCAAACACCTTACAGACATTCTTGCAGTTTCATATGTAATTTTTAGGTTCTAGGATGGAAATTACCTGCTGTCTTGATGCAGATATTTTGTCTAATTTCTGTCTTGTAAGGCAATTTCTATCTCTCATTCCATAAACCTTTAACTCTTTCTGTACAAAATCAGCATAATTCATCTTACTGAAAAGGGACATCGTCTGTCACTGACATAGGAAAATATATCTAGATCATACTAATCTTGACTGTGTTTATTTCATGTTAATCTTGCTAATCTTGAATGCATTTATTGCATTTTCATTTTGTATCGTCAAAGAACCTTTTCAGTGTTTCCTTTCCAAGGTCAAATGCAGATTTGGCAGCTTTCTTTTTATTTCTAAAATTCCTGACCTTGGTTCCTTTTGTCTCGTGCATATTCTCAAGACCGCTATGAATTTAGTATTATCTGGAAAGAATCTGAATTACTGCTTCGTTATTGGAATTCACTCGTCACTTTCAAATAATTTGCTTTTTAGAAGATAAATAAATTTCAAAAGCCAAACTTAGGTACTCTTAGAGAACTAAGGAAGAAAACAAACATTAAAAATCATTAACATCCCCAGTTGTAGGTATACCTAAGAGGCCTAAAAATCTTTTTTGTTTGTTTGTTTGTTTTTTTTTGTCATACAGTCACTGCAATCTAAGTCAAAACAATAACAATATGACATTTTATTAGGCCAGTAACTATTTGTGGACAAAGGATCTATCATCAGTTACATCCATGGATTTTGGTTCCCTTAGCATCATTATCAATATTTATTCAGCAATTGCCACATTTTACATAAATTACACAGTTCTGATTTGTGTAAGAGTTTCTGTCTGACAACACTTTAGAGATCTGTACTTATATTGAAATCTGAGGCTTCTTCCAGTTTTTCCTTAATGGTGCCAACCCTTTGCTACCTATGTCTTGGTTCCTTTTGGCACAGTCATCAGTTCAACATGAACTTAGCTCTATTTTCTTATCATTTCCAGATACCCTTTACAGCTGCCTTATACAACCCTTATATGAATAAACCTTCACGAGAAGAACAGGGAGGAAAAGTCACGGGGAGAAGTGACATCACACGCTTCATAAATGCTGCACCTAGGACTTCTCAGTTAATACTTTTTTTCAGCTTTTCACTTCCTCTTTTCTGGTAACTTCTGCTACCTGTTCTTGCCTCCATATAACAAGTGAAAACCTGTGGTTATCACACACTCAATTTTATGACATTTATTTATTTTTCATAATTTTCTCATATGCTGGCCATTTCAGATTTCAAACCTAAAACAGTTTTCCCCCATCAGATTAGCTCAGGAGCAAACACCAAACAGCTTCAGTGAATGCCAGGAACTTTTTCTCCACACCCAGACATAGTTCAGAGTACTGCAAAGTCACTAAAGAATGAAGGACTTGTGAGACACTTACCAAGAATGCGTCACACTCACAGTTCTCCACTTTCCCTCTCCCTCTAAATCCTGTGTTTGCTGTTCCTTTTCTTTTTAAGTCTGTTATAAAAATCTACCTTGCTTCCTCCATTTACGTGTGGCAGCTGTAACTAGCAGGCTGGTCTCCTCATTCTCTGACCCACAAGACCTATGGCCTGCTCAAAATATGAATGCTTTTGCTTTAAGGATTGAATGGCTTCAATGGCTAACATCCTCTTCACAAGATCTGGTTTTGCCATGCCATTTTCTTTCTGCTGTCAAGCTTCTGTATGCTTCTTTTCATCCACCGAAGTAAAAACACTTTACAAAGGAAGCTCTATTATCTTCATTTCATAAATCAGTCAAATGAGTCACAGAGGTAAAAATATGCTAGTTAAGAACATTCAGAAAGTCAGTAACAGGGCTAAGAGTAAAATCCATGTCTCTTGACCCCAATCCAAAGTACATTGGATCACCCTGCTTTAATCAGTTGAAATCACTGGAGTGGATGACTTGTTAAGTTGCTACTCAGTACAAGCAAGAATGGCAGAAACAGGCATTTAAGTTGAAATCCAAGCTGCTGCTTGGATTCAAATAGCATAAAAAATGAATCAAATAGGATTCAAATACCTGAAATACTTACTGACTATACTGTAAGTAAAAGCAAGAGCGAAACCCAAAAGACCTTTGTCTAATTTACTTCTGTGCCTTGGGTGCCACACTTGAAAGTTTTCTTCCTAAATGTCAGACATGTGTGTAAACTGTTGTTGTCCATGCCCCATGTTTGGTAAGATGGTTTAAGATGATAACCCATCTTCCACTCACCTAGCCAAGGGTACTTGTCTTCCTCTTTACATCACTCTCACCTTGCAACTGCGTAAGTGTGCTTTGAGCACACCTGGTACTCGCTGAAACCACTGAGGTTAACACAGCACATAGAAAGCATGATCCTTGCTTTTGCCTAATAACTTAATGCCTAGGAGAGCTGCCTCAGATTGAAGGAGCTCAATCCAAATTACTTGCCATTTCTGTTGAAGCTGGTGTCAGAGAGAAAGAGACAAGAGACAGCTTGACTTTATAGACTGACCATTAGAGGGTTGAGTACATGATGTGAGATTCAATAGTGTGAACCCATCTCTGTATGTCAGCTAATGACAGCTAAGTTAATTTCAATAAGCCATCATAGGAAGATGGTCAGATGATTTATTGGTACCCAGTTATGATGAGAGAGAGAAGGCAAGGCTTGAAGCCAGATTCCTCAAGCCCTACCTCAGGCTGTAAAGGCAGGTGTCAGTTTGTTGCTCTCGTACTGGCTCATGTTGAGTAAGTCAACAGCAGTTGCGTATGGCTATTTTTCCAAGTCTATTCTATAGCCTGATGCCTAGGGCCTTCTCTCAAAGTACAAGAACTGTGGGTTTAAATTCGTGCAGGAGAGAACTGAAGCAAGGTCTCATTGCTGGGGAGAATATCCTACTGTGGGTATAGTGGGAAAGAAAAAGGGAGCAAGTGAGTGAAAAATAAAAATAAAATGAAGGCTTCTGCCAGCTGTCCTTTCAAATGGATGTCCCCTTCAGGCAGCTGTGTTTGAACATACAGCTGACGGGTCTAAATGCTGGAGTGGCTTCTTGGAGGTGAATCTCTTTTCACAGATCCGCCTAAAAGCATCAATAAGATCAAAACTGTGTTCTGTGAATAAAGTTGGATTTCAAACACACTGTTGCCTCAGAATTCTCTTGTAGCTCCCTGCCTGGCATGCTGGCTATTTTGAAACACATTTCCACTTGCCTAGGCAAGGTGTCTACTTGTATTTTGGATTCTTTTTCTGTCCCATTCTAGACTTGACCTTTCCACAAAAGTATCTTGTAAAAGAATTCTGGGTGTAAAGGCTAGGTAAAGTCAGATGACATTGGCTGTCAGCAAGTGAACTAAATTTTACCAGATTTTACAGAAATATGCATGAAAAAGGCTTGCAGGTGAGCCTTGAAGAGTTAGTGGAATTCTATTAAAATCAACACAGAATTAATGTTGCAAAGGTGACTTATTGATGCCTAGGTGTGATGAAAGAGGAGGTGAAGCCTGAAGCAAACATATCAAGACAGCTGACAGTTTATGCTCTTTATTTTAAAGCAAATGGATAACCACCGTTTATAAAATACAGCAAAATAAACAGTTTCATTCAGATGCAAAAAAGTGCCATCTCTTCAAACAACAGACTGGCTTGGTGTTGGTATGCCATCATAATCATCTGAGTAGTGCTGATACTGGTCAGTAAGAAGAGGCTGGTGCAATTCATCCTTATTTTTCTTGACACGTACGATACATGCAGCAGCAGCGAAAATAATTGCAACAAGAACCAGTGCAGTCACTATTGCGATAGTTATCATCTCCGTGACACGGAGAGCCCGACCTTCAAGAAGGAAAGCAAAAGGGAAAGTTATTAAAACTAAACGTCAAATATATGGATAAACACCAGAAGGACAGACCAAAACTTAGTATCTGTCATTATTCAATGAGTTGTGAAGCAGAACTAGTTGAAATTTTGGTTGATAATATTTGTTCCAAAATGTGAGAAAATTTCAGTCTCTCTCCTTACACTCTAAAAACAGTCCTGGACCTTTTTTCTGCTATCTGGTTTGTGAGGGACTTACATTTTCTGTAGTGATTTAATGAAGGCATATGATAAAGGGATAAGGACCTTCTGCAAGTTTTAGAACCAAATGAGAACTTCTTCAAAAACCGAGGTGGATAGTGGGAGCTTCATGCAGGAACAACCTATAATCAGAACCTGTTTAGCTGTACTAAATCCCAAAACCAACTGGTTTGGAAAGCCAGGCAAGAAAAGAGAAATGGACCTTTACAAAGGCATCAAATAATGTTTGTGAAATTTGAACAAATTTTGTTATATGATGCATAAACTTCAAGGGAGAAAGACATGTTGAGAAAAAAAGAGGAAGCATCTAGGTTGGACAGTTTACCTGGCCACTCAACTTCGTAGCTGTATCCCAGGTTTTCTGGTGCAGTAACAAACATTTCATTATTGGTAACTGGAGGCCAGAAAGGCACCATATTGTACTGTCGGTTATGTCCAATAGGGGCATTCTCCAGTGGATAGGTTGAGATATCTAAATTTGAAAGTCAAATCACACATGAGTAAATCAAAATAATTTGCAGTACTTCATTTTTTTTCCAACAGTGACCCAGGGTTTTGAGTACCTCAATTTTTTTGTTCCTAGCCTAGGTTAATCTAGAAGGATTGGTTTTCCAGTGTGACAGATCCAGAATGCAGGGCTCTGCTCTGTCCAAAAGCAAGACCACTATTGATATCTCTGGTTTTTAAGAGAAACCACCAGAAAATTGGAAAACTTCCTGCCTGCATTAGGCTTTTCATATCTTCTTGCATGGAAAAGGAGAAATACGTATATTTGGAGGACTTGGGAAACCTTTTTGCCACAATGTGGCTTTGTGTAATTGTAACTGTGATGAAGAGCTCTCTCATGCAGTTCAGGAGGGCAGCTGATATGAACTCTAGTGGAATTTTTTTGCAATGTTATGGTAAATCAGGACAAAGTCAGCTGCAGGGAAAAAAAAAAAGGAAAAAAAAATCCCTTGGTAAGATGATGCAAAAGCTTGGATAGGTCATGTAAGTACCACAAGGGGATACAATAACTCTCTGATAGTTCACATGGGAAAAATACATAAGGCAGGTTGTGTAAGCTGCACAGAGAAGTCTCAGCTGTGCAACAGTAGCTGTATTCTGTAGAAGAAGGAAGAGGGGAGTGGACTGTCCTAAGAGGAATACAATTGCTCGTTTGTGCAAACTAATGCACAGATACCAGGGTTAGACAGAATTGTCCCCCCAGTTCACGGGTGCCAATCTCCTTCCTTCTTTCTTTCTTTTTTTCTTCCTTTTTTGCAGTTCCTTCCTTCTGTCCTTTTTCTTCCCTCCTTTACTCCTTTTCTTTCTTCTTTTCAGAATTAAAGAAGCAAGGTCAGCAACAATGATCATCCTTTGAAATGCTATGGAAGTGGTTATGGAATGCTGGTAGTAAATCACAAAGGTGGTCAAAATGAATTGTGAAGGTGTGCATAACATCTGATCTTATTTGACAAGAAGAAACATAGATATTTTCTCCACACAACACTGGAGAAACCATGAAGTATTTGGACCGTCCATGGTTACACTATCTTTTCTCTATGGAGACAATGCGTTTGCACATTTTGTTTTCTTGAATTGTTCCAGGTATCTCTAGCCAAGTCTCTTCACAGACAGTGATTTGAAAGTGGGTGTCAGTGGGGTGAGTAAGGGAGCTTGCTTGTTACTACTTTGTTTTTGTTAACTATAATAGCTATTAAAATTCCAGTCCTCTCTCCCAAGCTTAGGGGCATCTTGGTGTTCCACAAGAAGCAGCTGAGCTCCCATGACTACAAAGTCTGATAAACACCCATCCTACCTCTGTCCATCTTACCTGCAGAATACCTTCTCAGCCACTCATCAAAAACAGCATCTGTAAATGTGTGCAGGAGGACAAAAATGGGATCATTTGGTGATAAATGAGTTTGCCCTCCTGTTCCATTCAAAAATAGATGAGCCAAGTTGTGAAGACTTCGAACTGCTGGGTCATATTTCCCTGAAGGATCACTGTACCCTGAATAGGCAAACAAAGAACACAGAAAATCCCAGTAAAGATTTTGTTTGGAAGCTGCAGTCCCAGCTGGGGACTTTTCTCTGAAAGGCTGTCATGTTGTTATGTTGCTTTGGTTAACATAAATGAGTAGCTAATTCTCTACCTACTGGCATTTGAGAAATTCCCTTAGCATGCATAATTTTCAGATTAAAATAGCCTTACAAAACAATGCTGAGAATGTGGAGCGCAAGGCTGCTAGGATCTAGTGCAAAAATGGTCAAAATAAACCACATGTTAACATGAAAATAGAGGTATATATTTGGGACCTACATATCTTTCAGCATAACTGAAATAGTTGCATGTGTTTTCTAACTGCTGGCTTAAGTGTGTATGTGTTGCCATCTATCCTAATGAGCCAGATGTTATGTTTCCACACATCATTTCCATGCTTAGTGTGAACACATTTCAGAAAGCTTCACATGCTCTGTTTTTTTCAGTGAAGATACCCTGTGTAACTCCATTAGTGCCCAACAACTCATAATCACGTTGTCAGATGTCAGGATCTGAAGCATCATGAAAACTCCTGTTTTCAAGCTCTGGCCAAACTTGCCAGAGTGGGATCTCTGTAGTTAATTGGCTAAAGACATATTTAGATACTTTGATATTGATAACCCATGTGTCAAACATGGTAAGCATCCAAAACTTTCATATATACTTAAAAGATCGGTGTACATTCTTGGTTTTGTTCTCCAAGAGAAAGAAAATGGAGCAGATCCTCCCCATCATAGGACTTATGCCTCTTCAGAAGAGCCAGAGGATCTATGAGAGGTCTGGCAGGTATCTGGTCTGTCACTTGGTAATCTTTTCTCATGAATCCTAGTATTCCCTGTTAAAACCTGGATTATTAAAGTGCAGAAGCAGTTGGCAGGATACTGGCTGAACAGCATGAATCAAGTCTTTAGGCTAGTTTCTGTGCTGGGAGTGTGTGTGTTCAGATGCCAGTGACTGAAAATTTCATTTAAAATGTAGAACTTAGAGAAAAACAAAGTTATATGGCCCAGAGAGAAGGACTGATATGTCTAGCTGCAAATCCTGTACCCAGACCTCAATTACTACTTCAATACCTTTTCATTAAGCACTACCAAGGCTTACAATTTCTTTTGCTTTCATTTGTTTTAATTCAGATGCAAGAGTAACTGCGGTGAGCACTTGGTTGCCTTGTTCAAGGATGCAGCTGCATCAGTCTGCAGGCAAGTGCTGACTGTTTTCAGCAATGGCAACCTACTACTAGATCGCAAGGACTTGATCTCAGCTAGTTTCTGTTTAGTACACCAGTGACAGACTTTTGAGGCTCTTACACATTTAAAGAACTGACATAAGCTATAAGGTAATTTACACAGATCTTATGTCCACTTAATACTAAGCTAATAACGCTAAGGACAATGTGTTCTTAGTGTCCGATAGACTGTCTCCAAACTCATACTTCCAACAGCAAAAATGGCAAGCCTGCTTCCTTGACTTATTTGGACTTGTTCTGGGTCCTTTTATTTGCCACGTTTACCTTCTACTGTGTTACGGAAACTGTCTGTTGAATTGGAATAGAAAGGAGGAGTGTCAAATACACCAACTTCCAAACATTGAGCCACATCCTCTGGCTCTGGAAGACGCTGCACCATAGGCCGTGCAACATTTCCAGCAGGATTTCTTCGGATGGGACCACCCTCAGTGCCTAGGGGGTGGAGAGGAGAGACAAAACAGTACTGGGGTCAAACAGTAAGCCAAAAAATGCATTCTTCTAATGACTGAACCATAGGGAAAAAAAAAATCCCTCACAGATGACACAAACTGAATGAAGGGGTTTAATTTGATTAAAAAAACCATCTAGAAACCTCTTACTGAAATTTGTGGTTCTGTATGTGCTTTGGGAAAATTTTCTGTAGTATTTCAGTGTGATTTCTTGATAAGACCTAGGACAAAACTTTCGAGGATGTCCTGATAGAGTAGCTGGGGAAAGGACTACAGTTGATTTTCGAAGTGACTAACCCAATATAGTGTTTTTTCCCTATTTTTCCCCCTACTTCCATGAATATGCTGAGTTGTGGCTTGAAGATGATGAATATACAAGAATCTTGGTGGGATTTTTTAGCTCTTGTAGCTGAGGTCGATGTGTTAGAATTCAATATTCTTCACATTCAAAACATGCTCCACTTAGTTAACATGGGGATTTGTTAAATGTTCTCTTTTTAGGAGCAGCAGGCCACGAAGGTGGTAAGTGGAATAGTCAGAAAAAAAATTAAGCTTCAGTTAAGAAATGACACTGCCAGATTTAATTATTTATGGCACAGGAGATAGATACTACATAAGAATGAAAGTCAAAGCTTTTAACTCTTCCTCTGCTACAACTTCCTAATGAAGTTTTGAAATGCTTGGTGCCTCAGTGCAAGACAGATGATAATTATGTACTGTCTCAGAAGACTGATGAAACTTAGATCAAGAATATTGAAAAACCACTTTGACACTGTTTGGCTGGGAAAAGATGTTGCAATGTAAAGTATTATATTTATTTATTATTAAAAGGATTTTCTCTCCAAATATCTGCCAGCAGTCATACTTACTGTTACAGATGGTTCCCAAAGTTTCATAGTCTTCTACGTTTTCACATAGCACTCGCCACTGAGAGAAGATTGAATTCTGGCTGATAAGAGAGACATCAAAATTGCTTCTAGCTCCCATCAAGTCATCTGAGCAAATATCACAGGTGTTTTGTCCTGTTGCAAAGTTCCAGTAGGGCAGTCCGAAAGTGGGGTCCTGCAGCATGTTCTAACCACATAAATATGGTGTTAATACATGTGTGCCCCAGACAGCTTTAATATTTGCTGCTAGAAGGATGTTAAAGAACAGTTAAACACATCTCAGTAAGAGTCAGAGTCCTGCCTTATGGAGGAGAAGAAATCTATGGAAAATCTATGAAATCTATGCAAAAGCTTCTGGTAGGTTTTCACACTGGTGCCTTTGTTCAACAGAACAGATAGTTGGACTATTGAATTGAGTTATGCATCTTCCTCATTAATAAGACAGTACCTCTTCCATGAAACCATACCGTGAGTAGTCAAAAACATCACTTAATACTGATACCTCATTTTTCCAAATATTTTTAATGGCCTGTTAACAACAGCAGCATTTGTAGCACACAGAATAAGTAAGCCAACTGTGGAATGTCTGAGCAGATGGAAAAGTAGGGAAAAGGGTTATCGGTCCTTCAAATTTTCATTGTTTGGTTCGCATGTACGCATTAGACTTGAACAGTTCGGAGTGTGTCCTGGCTTCCAATATTTATATAACAGGATATGTTGGTCAGCCAAATTAGCTTAACTAATGGTCAAGTTTACTAACACAAATATGAATATGTGTTAACTCACCATAAACTAGAACTTCTCAGGGCTTCCACATAATGAAATGCCACTGATGTGAAATGTGAGTTTTTGAAGCGAGTTTGTGCCTCAGCCTGGTACAGAGCCACTGAAGCTAGTGGAAACACCTGAAGTGATTTCAAAGACTGTTTAATCCTGGCCCTGAAAACTTAATTCTCTCTTCTTTAAGAAGGATGATGGCACATAAAATAATAGATTCTTTTTATGGATAAGTCTGGACGAGGAAAGGGAAACAAGAGGATCACTGATTTATGGAACAGAGTATAACATAACACTAATTCCTCTAACCAGTTACACTAATTACACAAATAAAACGTGATTCTGAATCCCTAAGCCATCTCTGTAACACTCTTTCGAATTTCTGTGGCTTTGATCAGTCTAACTTAGCCAAGAATCAGGACCTTGGTACTAAAAATTAACACTGGCAATGACTTTTGTTGTCCAATAAAATGCCTTCTATGGATATATCTACAATTTGTATCTATTTCTATGGGAGATTTTTATGTAACTTTTAGGTTTTCCATTATTCCAATTGAAATAGTATTATTAGCATCTCTATAACTATGACAGTCTAAAACCTAAATGCACTCTATTAAGTTTAGCATACCTAATGAGTTACTGAAATTGAAGCAGAATTATTTCAATGCATAGAAAGAGCTGCTATCATTTTTGCCTATTGGAGTATGGGGAGAAGTTATTTAGCTATACAAAACATAACATGAACACACAGCTCAACCATAATGTGAACTTTACCTGCATGTCTCTTTCAAGCTGCAGTAGATGGTACCTATGCCACGTGACAAAAGCTGGTCCCTCATGAGAGAAATCAATTCCTCCAAAACTCTGCTGCCCTGCACCAAGGAAAGTCTTCCTGACAGAATAATAATGAGACCATACAAAGTAGTTATAAATGGAGATATTTTCAAATTGTGGTGTGTTGCCATCTGGTCCAAATATTTCCTCACGTCTTCGTGTGGCAATAACAATGTCAGGATGGATTGTCACCTTGGCTTGGTGTAAGGCATTCACAAAACGCCTCCTTTCTTCTGCACTCAGATCCAGAAGATTCCTCCTCACTGTGAGGATACAGAAGAAGCAGGTTACCAGGTAATAGGCACTCAGGTCTGATCTCACAGGACTAATTTTGCTCCTAATAATTCTTTTTCTTCAAGCATTCATCTTTTTAATTGTTTTTTTAATTGAGTCATTTCAGAGATTACTGAGCATAAATATAAAATGTTATTTATTACAAGAAATATTGAGCCAAATAAAAATAAAGCCCAAACCCTTGTGGTTTTAGTGCTTTTAGAAGATTGTTACAGATTATTCTTCCATCCCGTCAGAGAAATGACAAAGACAGTTCTTTGTCACACAAACCTTTCAGAACTTCATCCAATATACTTATGTTTTCCTGTGGTAATACTTTACAAGAAAAGAATACTATATAGCAATTTATAATAATTAGAAGCTCTATCACTTGACAATTTAGTGAAAAAGTTTTGGTTGAACCTTTGTAGGAAAAATAGCAGATGCACCAGTGAATTGTGAATTTCACACAGTACAACATCTCTTTTTAATGTAATCTCATTTAATGTCATATTCAAAACCATTTAAAAATGTCATTGTCTAAATATAGACAGTGAAAGAAGAAAATTGACTTGTTGAAATACCAGTATATCAGCAAGAGGAACAGAGTTCATATCACCTCAGTCTCAGTCTAGAACTCTTTCACCTGGACGGAGAAGATTTCAGGATAACTTTAGACTGAGACACAGGTAGAAGTCCTCACAGCTATTCTTCAACATGCACTCATTTTCATTATAAATAATACAATAAAATCCATAGTTGTCCAAATGAGTGATAGACTATGTTGATATGAGAAGCAACAGGTCTTCAGCATCAATCAATATGAAGAATAAAAGTGAATTACATTTTACTATATAAAGTTGATTCAGTAGGGGATATTTTGGCTCAATTGAAGTTTATCAAAATACTTTTATGAAGCATGAATTTCATCCAAGGACTCTGTATCCTGAAACATGCTTGTGTGTTTTGCAGAACTGAACTAATGTGCTAGCCCTTGTCACTGAAGGGTCTTTTGTTGTTGATTTTAAGTAGCACACTAAAAATATCCAGCTAATTTTGATTTAAATAGACATCTTAATCTTTTCATTTCGTTGTGCTTGGAGCACAATAAAAAGTTGGGATGTGCTTGGGCACAATAAAAAGTTCGGACTATTATTAAAGTTAGGCATGAATTTAGAAAATATGAAGGCACCAAACTGCATTTTACAGTTATTTTATATGGATATGCCAACAGCAATCCAATAATTTGCCTCAGAAGCTGGGACCAGCTTTATGGATGGTCAGAAGCGGTGACCTCCATGTGGAAACTTAAAACATAATAAGAAGCTAATTTCCCCTATCTAAACTCATGTTGTCACGCATGATAAATCTGATTTTCTTACCATTTTACTGAGTAGTAAATAATTTAGTAAGTGAGAAAAGTAAAAAGTTCTGTTGTATACCCTAGAAAATCTGTTAGAGCTGCATTTTGCCTGTCTCCAGATTTACTTTGCTAATTTGTGTGTGTTAACATTTATTTCTTGGTTATTTTTCAGAGTTATCATAATTGTTAATGAGAACAGGCCAGAGTATCAGAGGGTGCAACCTGGCTTAGCAGATCCAATTCATGGGTCATACTTTCTGCTTTCCAGTTTGCTTCTCAGAGTTCACAGGATGAATAAAATCCTAAGGCCTTTCCCACAGCCCTCAATAAGTTGTTTTACTTCTCTGCTTTTTGCAAGGATGTTTTCCATTGAGCAAAACTGGCCTTATTCAAAATCTTACTGTTAAGATTTTGAATTGGTAAGCAGTCCTTTGTTAACCCTTGCTGGAACATGCATGCACTTTCATGGAGCATTTCCTGTCTGGTGAAAATAATGGCAGTGCAGTTTCTGCAAGAGGTACTGCACATTTCTGCTAGACCTGTTGTTTCTCATGTCAACAGAACCCATCACTCATTTGGGGAATTATGGATTTTACAGGATTTCAATAACACCTTTAAACTTTCACTAATAAAGACTGAAATCTTCTAAATTGAGATGGTTTTGACTTGAGAACAAGGATATGTCCCCCAGCCTGCTTGTGTTTTTCAATTTACCTACAAGTATTTCAATATTTTTCCAGTCCTACAAGTATTTCATAATTGTTTCAAAAATTTTAGACATCTGTTTACTGATATTCTGGATTAAACTGAAACTGGAGAACTCTCAGAAAGGCCCGCCAGTCCCTGTGCTCATTCATCTGAACAGCTTATAGTCATGAGTTAAGGCTTTTAAAGACATTGATAGCAACTAGGTAAGTAAAGATTTACAAGGCCAGGTACATAGTTTAGAAATGTGTTAAGGGATTTTGAATGAAAAAAGCTGCTGTCACACTTAAAGTAGTCACAAAGTACTAAACATAGTATCTAGATATGTATTATTCCCAGACATACTTACAAACACACATACATGTCCATATACATTATTTTACTCTTAAATGATTCCAGAGGATATAACTTTTTTGACTTAGATATTCTATTCTTCAATGGACTTTGTCCTAATCCTGCACTGACTACAGGTTTTGTTTCTTTCTTTTATTAGATAGCATAGGTTCTTGGTACACAAGCTGAACAAGTCATCTAGCAGCTGCCTTAATACCCCTATGGCAATGTACATTTTCTAAGTAAATATAAGGGGCATTTTGTATTTTAAAGAAAAGAAATATGCTCAGTACATTTAGAAGCAAGCATTGCCAACAGGCGATTTTCATATCATATTTCTGATGCTCTTACCTATATTGATTTGTTGGCTACAGGTAGGTCCACTCCAGCCGGGGCGACATGACCCACAGTTGTAACCAGAGAAGTTACCGTTGCACCGGCAGGTTTGGTTGAAGAATCGTATGGGCCATCGCTCACGGTCATCCCGCCCATCATGGATGTACTGTGGGCCGTGGGGTCGTGAATCGACAGTCACCTGTACGCACCGGCCCCTCCCCGTAGACACACCACATCGGTCAGTACCTGGCCCAAAGACCGGGAAATAGTCTGGGCAACACATGCCGCTCCTCAGGGACTCGACGGTAGTGCACTGGCGAGGGAACTGGGCTCCAGTTTGGCTGAACATGCTAAGGAGCGGTGGCAGGGAAAGGAGAAGCAGCATGGGGAGCTGCATGACGGTGGATCCAGCAGAGCTGGTTCCGTCTGAGTGCTGGCTGTCCACACACACCGACGTCTCCTCTCCTGTGATGGGACACCCAGCTTCCTCTACAGAGAAAGAGAGAGAAAGAGAGAGAGAATGAAAAAAACAAATTATAAAAACTTCCAGGCTACCCTTTCCACTCCAGAAAGCGCCTCCAAACCCTGCACTTTACTGAAAAAATTAGTAACTCTGACTACAAGCCTCATTATCTGCACAAAAGACAGTAACTACCCAGAGCTGTATTTGCTCATTGACTTCTAAGCATTTCCCAAATGTTCATTCATGTTGTAAATCTGCCAGCCAGATTTACTTCACTACCACAAAATGCTAAAACCTAATGCACCAGTTTTTTGAACCTTTATTTTCACCCCTCACCACCTGTTCATGCCTTTCTTTTCTGCATTTAACTAGCGTATCTTGTTCTCTGCTCAGCAGTTCCCCTCTGTGTTCCCTTGCTGTTCTCTAATGGCAGCTCCACCAGAAAGTGACGCTGCAATGCTTCGTGCATTGTACCTGTTCTCTCTTTCTGGTACCTCTCCTCTGCTGAGACCCTGTTCTATCTCTGCACGTCCTACGGCTGTGTCTAACCCGAAATCAGTGCTGCTAATTTCTCTCCTGGTTCAGTCTGCTTACTAATCCTTCTTCTACCAACACAGTATGGCTTGGCCTCACCCTCCTTCTATTAATCCCCTTTCTACTTCAGTGCATTTCCCTGGACTTTAAGTACTTGAACAGCACATGATTTCTTTCATGCTTATCTCCTTGTGATTTTACAAGTTTTAGCAAAGGTCAGAGACAAATACTTGAATTCAAAACAGAACAACTGTGAAGGGTTTTTTTTTTAATTACTTGCAAAGAAAGGCTCACTTGAAAACAGACAAAGAACACTGGGGAAATTCACATTTAACAGACATTTTTAAAAAACATAAAAATCTTCAAATGACATTTTCAAGATCAGGGCAAAGTAAGTGACAAAGATACATTATTTGGAAAATGAAACACTCCAATCTTAAACTTACAGCTTTCAGTTTAACTATTTATTTTGATAATCAAATAAAAAGACAATGATCATATTGGAGTATCCTGAAATGCTAAATTCTGAACAGGTGCTATGAAGGGTAGTGAAGCAAAGAAATAGAGAAAAATAGTCTCTGAAATGAACAAAATGCTTCTCTGCTCTTTGCAAGGATGATTTCAATTGAGCAAAACATGTCTTATTCAAGCTCTTACTCTCTTTCTGATCTATCAATAAGGATGGCTTTCGGTGGACTGAGGATATTTTGAGAATAAACATTTTAACTGGCACCAAGGCAACACATTAACAAGTTTTCTGGGGAAAGGTTCATCCACAGTGTAACTGATATCGAACAGAAAATGAATTACCTACTCCTTCAGCTTCTCTATATGTAAGTCAAAATGTGAGAGTGCACCCAATTCTGGCAGGCCAGAGAAATAGGGTTTTTGTGCATTTATGCTTACCAACCTGCCATGGACCATAGCAGTGAACCTTGCCTTCTGTGGCTATGGCTTGGTTCAGTGTAGGACCAAGGCTTTTAGTACATTTCTCCATACCTTTAATTCATCCCCCATTTACAGAGAGGAATATTTGATAACCCTTAAGTGGAAATCTTCCCTTTTCTGGCTTTCATTTTATTCTCCATTTGAGCCTATTTTCTCTTCTTTACTAGCTTATTCTGCACCCTGCTTCTTTCCAAGCTTAAACAATTTATCTTTGAATGTATCTATTGGGACACATGTGACACAAATTCACTGTTATCACATCAAAAGGTAAACCAGAGCTAGTAAAAAAACTCTTGAGATTTTATCTGAAAAGAACTCCCAGATCAAAGAAGCAGCATACAGGTTTTAGCTATGAATATTTAGCAAATACAGCAAATTCATAATAAGCTTAGAAGGGATAAATCTTGCTCCTTAGACAAAGCCATGGTAAAAAAGAGCAAACAGATATACTGACTGGGGTTACCAGGCATCATAAAACTTGCCCTTATAATGGTGGACATCATGTAGATCTTTTGTAAGCCTTCTGCATAGCCAGCACCTATGAATTTTGCTCAGCAGACCATTAGGGCTGCACAGATGAGGATCATTTCTCTTCTTTGCCCCCAGATGTTCCCTGGGTTTCCTCCTAGAAACCTTGCTGAACAGTTTGGTGGTGTGCAATTCCTTTTATAGTCTTTATTTTTATATTCTTGCCTGTAGAGACTTCTGCTCCCCTACTGTGCCTGGAAAGATTTGACCTTGGAGAGTATCCAAATGCACAACATCTGTGTTTCTGTGGCTCTGTTCAGAAAGGGCTTGTCTACATAGGCAAGGTAATGAGGAAAAAGTTGGCATGTGAACCCCTAGCTCAGTAATTGCCTTGTGTGAACTAAAGGACTTGCAAAGAGAGTTAGCTAATATGCTAGACATTCACATGTAGTTTGCACAATTTTCCTTGTGTAAACATTAGCTCCTGATGCTGAGAACAGGTCTCTACATAGCCACACAAGGTTTAGCTGTGGCCTATAGCCTAACCTACTGAGAATGTTATGAAAATATAGCCTTGTGCTTGAGTGGTGATGAAAGCTGATGTGCTGGTTCTGTGTTGTAGCTCATGCCCTTAGCTATACAGTCAACCATCAGTTTTCTAAGAGCTACCCTGTGGTATTTTCTGAATGCCCAAGATTTACAAATTCTTTATACTATCATGTACTTTGAGAGTTACTGTAGTTCACTGAAATTTTTATTCCCCAATCTAAAGACATGTAGATCCCCAGAAAAATTAGACTTTGTCAACTTTGCCTAAGTTGCATGGGAAGTAGTTTAGTATTATTACTGTTATTTGTATATCTGGTGTGATGACACCACACTGCAAGTGTTTGTGAACTGAATACTGGAGTGGTCAAGTGGATGAATTTGGCAGTGAGCAAATGAGCATCTGAACTGAAGGTACAATGGTGGTAACCATCATCACAGTCTTAACCTTCTGAGGGTTTGGAAACCAGCAGCCTCATCTTAAACCAGGGTAAACTGATCCATGATTTATATCACCTGTGGATCTTGGCTAGGTCTTAAATGCTTTAGCTTCTTTTTGTTAGCCTTTAGTGTTGTTTTTTCTTTTTCCTTGTGAGTACCATCATTAGGTAATCTTTTCACAAAATAAGCTAGCTCCTCAGTTTACATAGCCAGCTTTGAATTGTTTTGAATTTCTTTTTCTTTCCCAGTAGAAGACAATAATGATGCTTTTATGAAAAAAGCAGAGCTAAATATTACTTACATGGTAAGTGGGTGTTTTGAAAATGAGTCAGAACTGACCTTCTGTTTCCTATATCTAAACACCTCAGTACAAATACAATGTTCAGAAAATTTGGGTTCACATATGAATCCAAAGGCTGCATGGGATCTTTTTGTGTGAAAGATGAGTTACCCCAGAACACTTAATCTCCATCTGTGTCTAGATGTGAAAAATGTGAAAATATAATTTTCCAGAATGAATCTATATGTATTGTATAATAAAAATCAATGAAAATTACTTTTAATTAATTAGATTCTAAAAATATTAAAATAAGTGTGAGAAGCCATTGTCATGGCTTTCATTTGAACTGGGAAATATCAGTTCAGATATTTATATATAAAAATGACTTTCCTATTCACTGAACATGATATACAGCTCTAGTGATTTATAAAGAGATTGTTGTTATTGTTTACACAGATGGCTCACTTTTGCTTTGCTCTATAGCTACACATAAATAAAATAAGGTTTATTGAAAGTGCAGGCAAGTTGTCAGGAGAAGAATACTGGAAAAAAGATACATCTGTCAATCATTTTTAAAAATAAACTTGCATTTTTCATAGTAAAGAACTACCTGAGATGGCAGGTGTGCTAGAACTTGCCGCCGGATCATATGTTACTGCAAGACCTCTACCTCAGCTTGAAAACATCAGTGTTTCTTGAGATGTGTCATAACCTGTGATGTATACACTGGAAAATATGAAACAACATTTTTCTTTTTTTCTGACTAATGAGGCTTTCACATTCAAAATTAAAGGTCATTTTAACCATTCCTCCTCCTCTCCCCTCCAAAAAAGAAAAGAGTTCAACTGAAGTTGCAGAGCTTCTCCTAAGGACATTAGAAGGCCGAAATGGAAGACCAGGTCCTTCAGTAAATCTGGCAGAACCTCTGAAATATTTGTGAAAAATCTGAGTAGGATCCCGTGTTCTGTCAGCACCCTGGGTATTTACTCCCTCACGGGGTTCTCAATGGGATGAGTTAAGGGCTCAACGGCACGCGTTAAAGTTTTCAGTAGGACAAGTTGAAGGTCAGCTCCATCACTGATGAGAAGCCAGAAGCTTGGGCTTCCTTCCTTCCCTAAGGGGCTGCTTTTTAGCAGAGGCTGTCCCTGCTGCCCCTGCCTGAGCCACGTTGCAGCTGCTCAGCATCTGTGTCTGTGCCCAGGCTGGCTGGCATTCACCCGCAGCCCTGGCTCTCTTCCCATGGGGCGCAGCCAGCCCTTGCTCCGCTCTGGCAGCTTCAACTTCCAGCCTAGTGTCTCCGTCACGGCGCGGCTGGCACTGTGCTCTAAGCCTGACAGCTGCTCTGTGCTACTCAGAGGGACAATCTGGGACTCTGCACTGAGCTTGCTCGTGAGCTGTGCTTGGGCACCCCTCAGTAGCAATGTTTGCCTATTTATATATGTCATCACAGTGTAACGTTGCACGGTTAGATAACTGAAATACGTGAAAGAGTATGTGACATCATGCAAAAAAATGGTTAAAGTTGTGAATGTAGCAACTTGTGCTTTAATAATCCCCAAACAGCTGTTCATGTCTGCAGGAAACATATCATATTTTAAGCCATAGATTATATTAAATATCTTGATTATGGTACCAGTTTCACAGTGAGCCCAGCAGTATCTTTTACAAGCATGGCTACAACCACTTGGATCATTAATTTTAACATGACTTCTTTGAAAGACATTTTTCTGAAAAAGCAAAGAATTATGTAGATTCCAGTTTCAGGAAGAAAGGAATGAAATTTCAGAAATGAGAACATTTGAATAAATTTTACAGTTTTAACTATATGATCATTCAATTTTACATCAGTAAGCTAAAGAAATATAGAATTTTATGTGAAATGAACTAGGCAAACTGTGGAACCAACAGACAATATCTCATATCTTAAAAAAATAACAAGTTTAATGACAAAACTGTTTTAGAAACAATGAAAAAATATGTTAATAAACAACCCAACTTTTCAGTTTCCAAAGGAGCAGGGCTTTTTGATAAGTGCACAGAGATTGATGGCACTGATAGGTGGTAAGAGCACTAACAGCACATTTTCAAATGACTTGAATGCATTTTTGATTAAATGTCAAGGTCCTGAGTTTGACAACCCAAAAAGGTTATTTCTTTTTTTTTTCTTTTTTTGTATCAGCTTCCACTTTTTCATTTGTTACTTTTGAAGACGTATTTCTTGATGGGTGTAAACCAAGATGGAAAAATGAAGTCTGGCTGCTCACATTACAAGCCAGGTTTTCCCCCACTTCATATTGGTTAATGTCCATTGATGAATATGTACCAGCCCAAAATGAATGACTTTCTCGTCACATGCATCTACATCGCTAGGAAGAAGCTGTCAGCATACAGTAGTGTTATTGGATCCTATGATTATGTTTTTTTGGATCAGAGGCACGTTTTTTTCTTTCTGCCTTAACGCTAGCCTACTCTCTTTAAAAGTATTGTTTCCCAGTCTTCTAGATCTGCTCTTTCTCTTTCATTTTTTCTAGTATATGACTCTTCATTTTCTATTTTTACAAAATAGTTTTTATGCTCTAGAGTTTTTTCTCTGTGTTGCAACTACCTATTTTGGGGCCTTTGATTGTTTCTTAATGCTTGTCCCTACAGGGTTCCTGAATAATGTCTTTCCTCTTTTAGTTTATGGCACTCCTAGACCTTTGTGGCCACTTTTTGGTGCCCTCACTCAATCCTGCAGACCTAGTTCCAGTTCTGAACAGGGTGTGTCTCACCTCAGGTCAATGCCAGTGTAATACCACATGTAGGTGCAGCACTCAGCTAGCCACGTGCGCTCAGTGCACAGTACCAACCATGACTAAAGCAGGCCTTCATCTCTACTTCCGTTGTCCTTTTCTGATTAAATTGTCTATTCTTCAGGCCTTTTCCTCATGTGTTTCTTACAAACCTTTATTTGTTTTTTCTTGCTCTTCTGATATCATGTTAGCTTTTATACTAGTGCCACCCATTTATACAGAGACATATGTAACCAAGAAGATATTTCAATATATGTTTTAACTTTTTTTCTTTTACCAACCATTGAATTTAATATTAACAGTTATTTAAACCAGAATGTTTTTAAGAACAATAAAAGAAGCAGAAGTAGCTATCTAGGCCTTAGGTGTTAAGGTCCAAGGGAGCAAAATCACAGAAAAAGAGGATTGCTTGGGCTGGAAGGGACCTGATCTCCTTAGTCCAACCTCCAGCTCAAAACAGGGTTGACACTGAATTCAGAATAGGTTGCTCAGGTTTGTATCCAGCTGGATCTTAGAAAACTGAAAGGATGGAGGTGGCACAACCTCTCCATGCTGCAGTTTCACTGCTGGGCGGTCCTCGAGGTGTCTGTTTTTACTTCCTTACTCTAGACCAGAACCTGTCCCGTGGTTTTGGAAGACAACACTGGCAGGCCTCCAGTTGCGTGCCCTCAAAGCTAATCCTTTCTTCTGGCTGAAACAACTCCCACAGCCTCTCCTTGTGGGGCAAGGGCTCCAGCCCCACAATCTTGGTGACCACCTCTGAACTTACTCTAATGAGGAGATCTGACGAGCGCTGCACAGAGAGCACAGTCCCTGGCCATCTCCTAGAGCTGCTCCCAGGCCCTGCTGTCCCCAGCCTGCACCCTTGCAAGGCTCTGCTTTCCCAGAGCATGGCTTGGCCTCATCCCTCATGAATTTCATGGGGTCTTGTCAGCTCCTTCCTCCCCCTGTCCAGGTCCCACTGGACTGCAGCCTGGCTCTCAAGTGTGGTGACTGTCCCCACTTTGGTGTCAGCTGTAAATCTGATGTACTTGCCCTCTGTACTCTCCTCTGGGTCACTAGTAGAAATGTCAAGAAGTACATGTTGCAGGACATGCTCTGTGGTAGTCCACTTGTTACCCACCAGAGCATGAACACATTTTCCTTGTTTAGGCTTTTACTGTTGGTGTGAGAGTAGAAGCTCTTCCTCTTGCCCCTGGTGTCACCTGCAAGATTTCAACCTTGCTGAGCTTTGGTTTTCCCAACACCATCCCAGCATGCCTAGGCAGTTCTTCTATATAGTTGCCAGTCCCTGTTTCCGCCTCCCATAAACAGTCCCTTTCCATCACAGCTGTTGCGAGTTTCCTGTTTTCCCACATTGTTCTTTTGCTGTGCCTGTTCTTTTTTCCATGAAGAAGGATGGGTCTTGTGATTGAAGGGTGCTGTCCTCAAGACCTGCCAGATTTTCTTTGTCTTTCAGTGCTGCCTTCAATGGGACTTGCCATGCCAGTTCTGTACGTAATCCAAAGTCTGCTTTCCTCAAATCCAGGGTCTGTGCTCTCCTGCTCTCATTCCTCTCTCTCTCCTCAGGACCTGGAACTCCACTGTTTAATGGTTACTACAACCATTGGTTATCACGTCCACAACAGTTCTTTCTTATTAGTGAATAACAGATCCAATTGTGTGCCAGTCCTTGGTTGGCCCATCAAGTACCTGTACCCCTGATATTCTTTTGATATCCAGAAATCTTACACAGAAATTATCTTGACCATACTGCCTTGCCAGCAGATGTCAGGGAAATTAAAGTCCTTTGCCCCCTTCTTCACCCTGTTTAGTGGATAGACTCCCACCATGATATCATTATTACTGGCCTGGGCCTGAGTCAGAAGCTTCCACAGAGCCTGTAATCCATTCCATTAAAAAGCATACATTTGACCTTCAAATATAGGGAAACCCCTTTATCTTTGTCATCTCTGCCTGTCTTTTCTGAACAGCCTGTATCCCACCATCAGAGAACTCCATGACTGTGGAGTGTCTCAATCATTTTAGTGGTGGCATAGCTCTTTAACCACATGCAGAGCTCTAACTCCTCTTGGTTGTTTCCAAGGTTGTGTTCATTTGTGTGCAGCCATTTGAGGTCACTCTCCTTTCAACCTGTCTTATCTTTGTAAAAAACTGCCTTGCTCCCACCCTCTGCACATATCACCTACAACCTCTGCTTTTTGAATTAATTCCAAACAGCCACCATCAAACCTCCCTGGTACTTCATTTAAAATCCTTCTTGCCAGGCTAACATGCCTGTTAACAAAGATGCTCTTACTCCACTTTGTCAAGCAGATCCCATCTGTTGATAGTGGTCTTAATTCCTCAGAGAGGAACTCATGACCATATAAGCCAAAGTGCTCCTAGGAACAACAGCTCTTGAGCCAGTTGTTAATTTACAACTTGTGCCCTTTCCTATTCAGGCATTTGCTTTTCATCTGTAGGATGTAGCTGAACTCTAAGCAGGCTTCCACTGGTAGCTGTCAAATCTCACCTCTGTAAGACATGTTCGCTTACAGAATTTTTTAGTACCTTTTCATTTAGTCCAAGTGTCCCTTGACAGCACCATTCTTGCCCATGTGGATGACCAACAAAGAGTATTAGTCTGAAACCCAGACAAACCTTGGCAGTATTTATCCAACATCCCAGATCTGAACACCTGGCAATCAACAAATCACCTGTGACAACATGCAAGGTCAGCAGACAGTGCCCCATTGCCTGCAGGAGGGAATTGCCAACAGTGCCACCTTCCATTTCTTCTTCCTGTGCTCAGTGCTTAGGTGCAATGGTCTCTGAAAACACCTCTGGCAGAGTTTGTTTTCCCTTTCCTCACTGTTTGGATACCACACTAGTTGTGCAAATTAAGTTTTCAAGGCAGACAAGAAATCCTTCTCCTGCTATCAGATATCATAAGCTTTCAACCTTTCCCTTCTTGGAAGTCTCCAATCATCACTTGCTCGTGCAGCCCAGACTTTATACAGATTTTACTGTAAACTGTAAATAAACTTCTGAAGAATCTGCTGCTGTTTGCACTCAAATGCTTTCATCTTGGATCAGCTCAGCATCTCTTGTCATAGGTGTCCGAGACCAAAAAACCAGGCAGCACTGAAGAACAGCACTGAATACCACACAAGGTTAGTTAACCAAGACCACTTTCTCTCTGAAATAAGGCTGGATCTGGAATAGAAGACATTGATGGGAAGAAATGCTTATCTTTCCTACAGCAGCCTACTGATAAAGGCTTTTGAGTACATTTTCAAAGTAAGCGGAAAGTCTGGAGCTGGAATACACACATCTGTTTTTTTAGAGTATGAGAACACAGTATTCATTCATAACCTCCATTCCTGAGCACATGACAAGACATATGATTGTAATGATATTGCTTCACATATTTTTATTCATGTGAAACAGTACCTTAAAGAATCATTAAAGGTCAGTGCCAGGAAGCAGATCCTTATTGACCGAACTCGTAGAGAATATATAGCGGAACAAAGTTGTCTATTCAGGTAAACCATCTCTTTGCACTTCTTAACTGCCTTAGGCTTGTTCAGTTCTGCACATTTGGATAAGCACATTGCATTTTGAGGTTTAGGCTATTTCTTCTAATTTTAGCTGGTGCATTCTAACAGTACAAAGAAACGCAAATGTAAAGGAGAGCAAAATTCACCTAATGAATTTTTCCTGAAAAGCAGTGGGGGAAAAAAAGAAAATAAAAGAACAGCCTATCATGTTATTGTTTTTTTAGCACACAATAAGTAAGCAGCAGTCAAAACTACTGTCACAAGACATTGGTAGACAGCTGTAGAGATTATACCAATTATACATATTTCAGGGAATGGTGCTGGAATTTCATTAACAGAACATGTGGATGCAAGAGAGTATAAAATTATAAACAAATTATGAAATGACAGGGCAACAAACAACAATGACATTAGTTGATGTAAAGCAGATAAACTTCTGTTTACAATTGTAAGCACAACCAATGGGAATCTTATTGCTAGAAATCTTTTACTCAGTTTTGCATGCAGTGAAACTGATACAGGGTGTTCTTACTGATATTTATCATCCAAATTGTAAAAGTGCATAATCATAAGGAGCACATAAATGTCTCATTTCTCCTAGCTACACAAACTTCAGGTTTTAGCAAATTACTTCCAACTAGAAGTGAAGTACAACCATAAACATTTAAACCTTAGCAGTCTGTTAAATAACCAATTTGCTGTAGTGATAAAGACAGTATACAAGTCTCAGATAATGCAAATCAACATAGCTCCACTGGTTTTAATAACAGAAAGAATTTCAGTGAGCGTGAGGGAGTTTAACAATTTGCAATGAAGACTTGGCTCATTTGTGTAGGTTGACATTTAGTAGGCTTGTTTGCTGACTAGATCGCCACAAAAGTAATAATTACTGCTACAAGAAACTGCAGCGATTCCCAATTTTATTATCATAGAATCATAGAATAGTTTGGTATGGAAGGGACCTTTAAAGGTCATCTAGTCCAACCCCCCTACAATGAGCAGGGACATCATTATGTATTGTCCTAGTCTATATTCTCTCCCTTTTTGTTAGAGAATTGAAAGTCAAACCAGTGGTCAACATGAGACTCCACTTAGTTCAACCTTACAGAATTGGAAATACCATTCTGAAACAACAGAAGTAAAAAGACTTTTTTGTATGGTTTGGATTGTACATGATGTTTCTACACACTTCTTAAATTATTTACTCTCTTCCTTGTGTCTTCCCTTTGCTCTGTCAGATTTTGAAAGCCTCATACTTAATAAGATGCTTTTCATACAGAGAGCAATATTATTAATTTTTCTAGGAAAACATGTAGATATTGTACTGTATTCTACAGTAAGACTGAAATCCGGATTAATGATAATTAAAATAGCATTAACCCGTCATCTGTCTTATGGACAATAATTTTCTCATCTTCATCCAGCAGACTGAATGATGTTTTTCTCAAATTCCGACTAACCACTTTTTTTTTTCTTCATACAAGGGTTATTCTATTTTCATTGGGAGAAAATTTATATTAGTTTTCACAGAATCAGAGAATCACAGAATCACTAGGTTGGAAAGGACCTTCAAGATCATCAAGTCCAACCATTAATCCAGTGCCACCATGTCCCCTAAACCATGTCCTGAAGTGCCACATCCACACTTTTTTTGAACACTTCCAGGGATGGTCACTCCACCACCTCCCCGGGCAGCCTGTTCTAATGCCTGACCACCCTCTCAGTGAAGAAATTTTTCCTAATATCCAATCTAAACCTCCCCTGACGCAACTTGAGGCCATTTCCTCTTTTTCTATCACTAGTTACTTGGGAGAAGAGGCCAACACCCACCTCACCACAACCCCCTTTCAGGTAGTTGTAGAGAGTGATAAGGTCTCCCCTCAGCCTCCTCTTCTCCAGGCTAAACAACCCCAGTTCCCTCAGCTGCTCCTTGTAAGACTTGTGTTCCAGACACCTCACCAGCTTTGTTGCCCTTCTCTGGACACGTTCCAGCACCTCAGCACCTTCTTGTAGTGAGGGGCCCAAAACTGAACACAGGATTCAAGCTGCGGCCTCACCAGTGCCGAGTACAGGGGCACGATCACTTCCCTACTCCTGCTGGCCACACTATTTCTGATACAGGCCAGGACGTTGTTGGCCTTGGCCACCTGGGCACACTGCCGGCTCATGTTCAGCCGGCTGTCAACAAGCACCCTCAGGTCCCTTTCCGCCGGGCAGCTTTCCAGCCACTCCTCTCCAAGCCTGTAGCGTTGCATGGGGTTGTTGTGGCCGAAGTGCAGGACCCTGCACTTGGCCTTATTAAACCTCATAGAGTTGGCCTCTGCCCATCAATCCAGCCTGTCCAGATCCCTCTGCAGAGCCCTCCTGCGCTCCAGCAGATCAACACTCCCACCCAACTTGGTGTCGTCTGCAAACTTACTGAGGGAGCACTCATTTCCCTCATCTAGATCATCTATAAAGATATCGAAGAAGACCGGCCCCAGAACTGAGCCCTGGGGAACACCGCTTGTGACTGGCCGCCAGCCAGATTTACCTCCGTTCACCACAACTCTCTGGGCTCGGCCATCCAGCCAGTTCCTCACCCAGTGAAGAATAAACCTGTCTAAGCCACGAGCCGCCAGTTTCTCCAGGAGAATGCTGTGGGAGATGCTGTCAAAGGCTTTCCTAAAGTCCAGGTAGACAACATCCACAGCCTTTCCCTCATCTACCAGGCGGGTCACCTGGTCATAGAAGGAGATCAGGTTGGTCAAGCAGGACCTGCCTTTCATGAACCCATGCTGGCTGGGCCTGATCCCTTGGTTGTCCTGCAGATGCCCTGTGAGCACTCTCAAGACCAACCACTCCATAATTTTCCCCGGTACAGAGGTCAGACTGACAGGCCTGTAGTTCCCAGGATCCTCCTTCCGGCCTTTCTTGTAGACGGGCATCACGTTTTCTTGAAAGCTGGACCAACTGTAAATTCATATATAGGAAAAATGAATGAGGCAAAGGGCAAGATTTTACTTTGAAATTTTGGATAACCTAATTAAAAAAAGTATTAAATCAAGTCAAAAAATATTTTAGACTAATTGATATTGCTTCTCTTAAAGTACGAAATTTTCATAATTAGTCTTGCATAGGCTATAAACAGTTTAAAGCAGAGTAAGAAATTTCAGTCATATCTACTTCATAAAATGCACTAAATATTGTTACATTCAACTAATCAAAAGTTTTAGCCACTGTGCTTAAATATGTGTCATAATTATGCCAATAATTTCTAAACATGTTCTCCATATTCTCTCACGTTTCTTATTCTTGGATGATATCAATGAATTTAAGTATGTCTGAAAGATGAAATTGTCCTACAGTGGCTTTTGCAAAGTAGAGTGCAGAAAATTTAGTCTATGTCTGTAGTTCAGGAGTTCACCTTCAGCAAGGAAACTTATATAAGAGATTGGAGCCTTTATTACTTTCATCAAACACAGTCTAGTGCCTAGAGAGAGATCTGCAGTTTCAAAATAATGCAATAGAGCTGATAAATGACTGCCTACAGAGAAATGAGTGAGACCTGGAAGAGTGTTGCAGATAGGCATAAAATGAAAATAAGTAGCACTTGTCTAAGAGTTTGAAATAGCTCCAAAATAACACATATCACCATTGCCTCTTGAAGATATATGTAAGATTTGAGAGCAATATTTCAGAGAAACAGTTGACTGACAAAGGCGCAAGATTGGATAGAGCTTCCAGAAAGTAGAAAACTGTTTGGTTTTTTTCCCCTGAATTTACAGTGATACATACAATGAGCCTGGAGTCATGAATTTTACTTGTAAGTGACTGTTGATAAAATTGGACTTCTAGCAGCCTAAAATAAGAAACTAAAGTATGTTATAGACCTAGGGACAAACTAGATATTAAAACTGGCTTTGTGTTGTGAGCACATACAGTGAAGATATTGTTTTGATTGGCACACTGCAATGGCAGCTGGGCAACGTAAAACTGAACTTTAATATAGAAAATTGTCTAACATACTTTTATACAGTCATTGAATCCAGAATGGCTGTCAATGAGGCCTCTGGGTGTTCTCTGCACACAGAGATTGAGTTTACAAGATTAAGGTGTCCATCACCAACAGTGCCTTGCACCTGCCACCCTACTCTGTGCTCTCCTCTATCCACCTGGCAACACAGTTGTCAGGAAATTCCTTCTCCTCTGCCCCCGCTCTGACGAGATGAAGAGGGATAGCGTTACATTATTTTTTTTTATTGTAGATAGCTTTTGGGCAAGATCCTGAGCTACGGAAGTAAATGGGAGTTTTGCTACTGATTTAAAAGTCAGCAGTGAAAAAACCATAACCCAAGCAAACCTGAAGTAAAACAAACACAAAACACTCTAGCTGTTTCTGTTGATTTGTATTATCCTCTTTCCTGCCCTTTCATATCAAATCATCTTCAAGGACCAAGATTGTGTTTGTCTAACATATTTTATCCATTATAAAGCACCATGAAATTGAAAGCTCACGAGGCCAGATCATTGTTTGGTGTAAACTGTCATAGCTTAAACAAATTATACTGTTCAGGATGTGGCCATTGATGTCCAAGAAGCTACAGTGATTTATATTTAGTGAGAATCAGGCCCTCTGTGCTTCAAGAAAATGAATCTGTATTTTCCTCTCTGCTGAAATGGTTTTCATTGTTTGCTTGAAAAACAATCTTCTAAAGTTACGAGGTGAAAGACCTGCTGGGTTATACTTGCTGTCATGTGTCATTTTGTTCCAGGCCTTGAAAATGCAGAAAATACTCTCAGAAGATTCATCTTTTCTTAATTTTGTGTTATTCCATTAATAGCCACATAGCCTCTGGTCTGAAGCAAATAATTTGTGTACTGGGTAATCATTATCAATATCTTAAGTTTCACAGGTAAAAATACTTTATTGAGAATTATTGTACCAAGCTAATATATCATTGGTTTGTAAATTATCTTTAAAGAGTAATTACTGGCGTATTTGCAAAGTAGGTGGAAACGGAAGCTCGGTGAAAGCCACTTAGCTATTTCTAGAGAAGACACAACTAACTAAGAGCTACTGTCTCTAGGGTCAATACTTTTCTCAGAGCCCACTGAAATTAATAGCAATCTTTCTTTTGACTTTGCTGGACTGTAGACCAGGTCCATCATGACTGACAGAAATTCCTAATACGCAAGTAAAAGTGCCTTGCTCTACAAAACAGAATGTTAGATCCCCCCTGCCAAGCTTTATGAGTTAGCTTAATAGCTTTGATGAAAATCACTAAACTTGTATGGGTTAAATGAGTGAAGATCTTCAGGTGAAGATCATCAAAACTTTGTGATGTTTTTTGTCATGCCAATAGCTTTGGAAGTGTTTTCAGTTGCTGAGTTAGAAGTCGATGCTTGTGCGTCAGAAATCAAGACTAAAAGACATTAGTGAAATGTTTCCTGGTTAGAGGAAAAAGAGGTGCTTGTTATTATTTTAAAAACCCATATATCACCATAAAAGCATTATTTTGCATTTTACAGCCACCTTAGATCATGTCTCACAACTTAGTCAAAAAGTATGAGGAAAAGCAAGGGAGACTGCTGCAAGTGATAATGGTAATGACATTAACAGTGGCAGTCTGTCCCTTAAGACTATCCTTTGCCACTGCACAGTGCTAACTTTATACTTACTGGAAGAAATATCTGCAGATCCATTTTGAAATTGAAGTTCATCTTTGTTATTTATGAATATCAAAGTTCTAGTGACACTTTTTTGCAACAAAATGATGGTATTCTTGATAAACACTAGTCTGAACAACTCCATTATACCCATTTAAAGTGTTTCAGTGTTTTCAGTCAAATAGGATAGTTCCCTTCATTTCAAGATGCAGACTGTTTTATGGTGCTGTTACTCAGCCATTCATTCTGAAAATGGAGCAGTGTTTCATTCCAGTTATGACTGAACTTGTTATATTTTAAGAACTGATGTTAAGGAGTACTAAGTCCCATAACTCTAACTAAAGCCCTTGGGAATTTCACTGCTGAGCAGTCCTGAAAAATCTCACTAATAGCATGAAGGTCACAGATCAGATTTAAACCCTTGATGTACCTGATAATCTGTAGCAGATATTCATGCTATCCCCTACTGTATATTATGAGCTTATTAGCCTGAAAATACTTGTTTCTTTTATAAAAACATATTAGCTACTGCAACATAGTAGAAAGTCTATAAATTAAAATCTAACAAGCCAGGAATATAGTTTTAACTTCTCTACACACTCTATTTTCTTAGCATTGTCTAGGTGGTTTTAGGGTTTTACTTTGGTTGTATGTAGAAAGAAAATCTCCTTGAGAAAACCAGAAAGAAATGATGACTCACCTTCTGTTCTGTGGGCAGTTAGTAAAGGACAACATGATGAAATATTTTTGATTGTGAAACTGTCACCAGTTGCTCAGAAACCCTTAACTGATTGACATTACACACATCATAGTTAAACCCTAAGGGGTCTCACTTTGCAGAAAATACCAACTGTAAAATCTGATTCCACCACTAATGGTCAAAACTGTATATGTGCATTTCAGGGAAGGATCACAGACTACTTGTAAGTGCAGTGAGCACTATTGGCTCTAATATGCAGAGAGATTTACTGCTGTGTCACAGATATCCTTTAAAACTTCATAATATTATCTATTGACTAGTAGTCTCTGTGACAACTTCTGAGTTGAGCAAAGGACTCAAGAGGATCAAACAAGAATGTAGGGCAAAGATGTGTCTAATGAGGGCAGACATATGTAACATTAGACAATGTTGAGCTATTTGCTGAATAAAATATACCTAAGAAGGGTGGTTACTGTAAATGCAGTTTCAGTTTTTCAGAGCAAGTTGACCTTTTTAGGTAATAATCTTTCCATCATTGATTTTGTGTCAGACATAAATAAGAGGACATTTAGGCATAGTTTCTTGCTTATATTGATCTGCATTTTTAAAATGAACTTGTTGATATGCTTGTGATAGATTTTTGAAGGAAAAAAAATCCTCTTTTTAAGTTTATTATATTGATACAGACTTCCAATAATTCTATTCTACCTTCTTTTAACTAGATACCTTATTAAGTTTTCCATATTTTTTTTTTTCCTGGGATTGATGTGAGTTTGACCAGCCCAGTCATCCTAATTTTTTCTTTTGCATGCTATTTCACCATCAGCACACCGCCAGCCTGCTGGAATCTCAAGAAGAAGTGATCCCTCATAGAATTTTCAGTCTATAGCAATCTAAAGTCTAATGGCAATACCTATTTGTTGTTGAATCTTGCAAAGTTCTTAGCACTAGAAACAGCCAATTTCAACGAATTGAGCTGTTTACATGCCTTTTGCAAAACTTCTCAGTGTATATAAGGAACACTTCCTGTTCATCTAGGGATAGACTTGAATGCAGGGAAAATAATGACCTCATCTCTAAACAAAATATTGTTAAATGCAAGAAATGTAAGATCTCCAAAAATTTAATCTAATAAACAAAGAAGACATTTCTACTAGTAAAAGAGAAGAATAAAATCCCGTTCTAATGTTGCCCCTTCTTTACACTTTCTAAGGCTTTTTGAATGCATTGCAGCATTTTGCAGGTACTATGTCTTTCATTTTCCAGATGAAAGTTCTTCTCTCGGTTCACTGTTTGATCTATGCTGCTTCCTCCCATAAGATTGCAAGTGTATCAATCATGTTTCTTATTGAGTTTTTAAGGCAGGGTGTGGGTGGCACTGGGTTCATTCATAAATTGATCAACTAATTTTTATTATTATTGCATTTAGAAACCATGCCTAGGAACCAATGATGTCAAATACTGTAAAAAGCACAGAACAAAATCAAACCTGACATAAGACAAGAAACTGTAGATGTACAGAAACAGAAGAAACACAGAGGACAATAATCGTCATGCTAAAAGGGTGTAGCTTCAGCAGAACAGCAGACTAGTTATTATTAGTCTTTTTAGTGGACATTGCATATAGGAAATTTTGAAGAAAATCAATGAAAAAATACTGTGTTTGGGTATAGGTGATCTTGCCAAGACTGAATGGCAGCCTAAGGAAAAGCAGAATGCATTTGAAAAAAGGAAAATGACATCTGACCCTCTAACCAGGTAAAAATAGCTGACATGTTCATTCCCAGCAGTGAGTGGAAAAAGGTCAGTAGGGAGGGAAATAAGCCCTTTCAAGAGAAGAAAATTTGTTTCTGTTAGGGAAGAGAAATCAATGCAAAGAATGAAAAAATGTTCACATGAAATTAGCAAAGACCGTATAGCATTTGAATATCATTCCTGTCTGAAAACTTCATATGTTCATATTAAAGAGAAAAATGTCCATAACCATCACCCTGTGAAATGGTTAATTGTAAAGTAGGGGTTGCAAACAATTTAGAATATGTCCACATGCAATACAAGAGGGTTTGGTTCTCAACCTGCCTTAAGTAGTTAACTGTTGTCCCTAGAATAAGCAGTCGTAACTATTGAATTAATTTATAGAATCATAGAATGGTTTGAGTTGGAAGGGTCATTAAAGATCATTTAGTGCCAACCGCCCTGCCATGGGCAGAAGCAACTTCCACTAGACCAGGTTGCACAAAGCCCCATGCAGCCTAGCCTTGTGTACTTCCAAGGATGGGGCATCCACATCTCTGAGCAACCTGTTCCACTGTCTCACCACCCTCATAGTGAAGAATTTCTTTGTTATATTTAGTCTAAATTTATCCTCTTTCAGTTTAAAACCATTACCCCTTGTCCTATCACTACATGCCCTTGTAAAAAGTCCCTCTTCAGCTTTCTTGTAGGCCCCCTACAGGTACTGGAAGGTTGCTATAAGGTCTCCCTGGAGCCTTCTCTTCTCCAGGCTGAACAAACCCAACTCTCTCAGCCTTTCTTCACAGGAGATATGATCATTTTTGTGGCCCTCCTGTGGACCCGCTCCAACAGGTCCATATCTTTCCTGTACTGAGGGCTCCAGAGCTGGACGCAGGACTCCAAGTGAGGTCTCACCAGAGCAGAGTAGAGGGGCAGAATCCCTTCTCTTGACCTGCTGGCCATGCTTCTTTGCAGCCCAGGATACAGTTGGCTTTTTGGGCTGCAAACACACATTGCCAGGTCATGTTGAGCTTCTCATCCACCAGTATCCCCAAGTCCTTCTCAGCAGGGCTGCTCTCAATCCATTTTTCCACCCAGACTGTATTGTGCTTGGGATTGCCCTGACCGACATGCAGGAGTTTGCACTTGGGCTTGTTGAACTTCATGCAGTTTGCATGGGCCCACTTCTTAAGCCTGGATGGCACTGCTTCCCTTCATTGCATCAATCACACCACTTAGGTTGATGTCATCTGCCAACTTCCTGAGGGTGGACTTGATCGCACTGTCCATGTCACTGACAAAGATGTTAAACAGTGCTGGTCCCAGTACTGACCCCTGAGGAATGCCACTTGTCACCGTCTCCACTTGGACATTAAGCTGTTGTCCACAACTCTTTGGGTGTGACCATCCAGCGAATTCCATAACCACTGAGTGGTACACCCATAAAATCTATGTCACTCCAATTTAGAGATGAAGATGTTGTGCTGCAAAGTGTCAAATGCTTTACAGAAGTCAAGGTAGACTCTCCAGGTAGACTTTATATTTAAACAACTGTATTTCATTATGCCCTAGTGATAAACACAATATGTACCACTGGCAATAGCATTATGTCAATTAAAGAAGAAGTAATATTCAGTTTAAAAATACGTGAATGTTTGAGAACATATGTCAGATTTAGTTATGTGATTCCAGTAGTTGAAAAGATGTTCAGTAATGTAAAAGCTAAATTAGAGTGTAAGCAAGACTCAAATCTATCACTCACCGTCTACAGCAGATATATTAAATACGAATTTAATTTGCAAGAAAGGGAAAACTGTTTGTTGAGCCTGAGGAAAACTAGATTGTTTTCTCCTACAAAACAAAGTGTTAGTGTGGTCCAGTATAAAGACATACATGGACAATGTATTTAAACACTGATTGTCATTTCTATAAAGAGAAATAAAACACATCACTTAAAAATGACTAGCAATTCTTGCCCCATCTCTGTGTGTATGTCACATATCCAAGAATGGCTATTCTCATTAGGAAAGACAGACTTGTCAAAGAGGCTATAAATTAATATTGACATCAAAATTTAAACAAATCAGTTTCTTTTAAAACTAAATATAGCACACTTTTAAAACAAATACATTGTATATATTTGCAATTAATACTTATTACAGCAAGATACAACACACACACAAAAAAAAAAGGTGCAACTTTTCAGAAAGAAAAAGTAATGTTGTGCTTTGAAGTTGTGTTCATCGTGACATTTCCAAAGAAGTGAATTACCTGGGATTTCTGTGGCCACAGAGTGCTCTGACTGCAGTGACATAATTTTGGCAGCAGAAGTCCATAAGATAGACTGCTTGCATGCAGGAATAATGTAATGAATTTAGCTTGTTAGCTTAATAAATATTAAGACTGGATGATCAGATGGACTTTGGTCAGGCTTTTTCACAATATTTCACTGAATAATTTTTTTTTTTTACTTCTGCCTTTATAAATAAATGTCATCAGAAAAAGTGAAACTAAATAGGTGTAAGTTATATATGTATTTTTTACTGTTACTGGAGAGAGACAAAGAGTATTGATAACTGTATTTTGTATCATCTTTCAGAAAAGAGGTTTATTGAAAGAACAGGAATTTAGAGTTGTTGTCAGAAAAAAATTGCTCAATGTGATAGAGAATAGGGTCTGTTACCTACCTGTCTGAAAACATGCCATCAAGTATCTAGGGAGTGGGGGCAAAAAAAGGGAAAGAAGTCAGATTTGTGGATGGCTTTCTCCTCCCACTTCAGTGAGATGTCCTGGAAATAGGATTGCTGAAGTGGTACAGATTTCATTCAGGGCACCTCTGCCTCATTGCCTTGGTCCCTTCAAATTGCAAAGAACTCTTATAGATATATTTCAACATTAGTCTGCACCCTCAGCTGGTACTGAAAGGCAATTGTGGCTGTGCATCAGTGATCATCAGTTTCTGCAAGTAGGCTCTGACAATTGAGAGCTACTAGCATGCTTGAATTTTGGAGTCTCTATTATAAGCCAGAAAGGCAGACAATTTTCCATTTGAAAGCATCCAAGTCTTTTGATTTTGTGTTTTGCTAAGATTATCTATTTCTTCAGACTGTTTTTGCTTTCAAGTGTTGAATTGAAAGAGAATGATAACTACACATAAAAGAACAGAAATACCTGCTAAGTCTCCGCATGATGGCCGATATAGATCAAACACTGGGTCTAAGATTTATAATGTCTAGTGGTAGATGTCAACACCTGAGCTAGTCACTGTAGGCTCATTTCACAGTCAACAGAAAGAAACAGGTACTTTCAGAACACAGTGTATCTCATTCTGGAATAAATGTATAAAACAGATCAGATGAATCATGATGTGATGATCAAATTAATCGCATATTAACAAACAGTTCCAGCAAGGATTGTCTTTGCCAATGTAATTCATTGTAATTGTGCAAAATCCACTTAATTCTCAATAATTAAGAGTCAGGAATTATGACTATTAATCTTACAGAAATGAAATATCTGTGTATTTGATTTTCACCTAAACCACATTGTTTTAGTGGAAAGATTAAAATGAATAAATATAAGATAAGCTCAAACAGTAGGGTTAATATTTATATTGTTTAAAAATAGGGACGGTAATTGATGTGAACAATATGTACGAATGAAAAAAAAATACTGTTAGGGTAGCAGAGTCTTATAAGAACATTTAAAGTAAGTATAAAGAGTGTAGTGAGGTAATAGGTACTTTGTTAAAGCATCATGATAAAGTCAACATTGAGATGGTAATGGTGGTGGTGTCTGAGACCTCTCAGGCAAATCTGAGAGAAAGACCAAACTGGTCCTCTGCAGGTCCTAGCATGAACAAGAAGAGAAAAATAACTATTTCTGTTCAGTCCCCAATATATTATCCTGCATTGTGTTCCTCAGCAAGCATGTTGCTCAAGGTCTGTGTAGCTGGAAAACAAATCTGAATAATAAATTAATGTATGCAGACCCTCTTTCACAAACAGTTTTTGATGCAAACATTCAGGAAACAGCAAGCAGACAACTAAGCGATATCTATTTTCAAATCCAAGTGTAAGAAAAACTCAGGCGTGCTGGATATTACAAGGGCGTCAGCTAAACAGCTGTCAGCAGCACAGGCTTCCCTGCATTCAACTTTCTCATCCACTATGCATGTGATATCTTCTCCTAGGCACTCCCATCTTCCAGACCTGAGACCTGAAAAAGAGGGAGATTATTTAGAGAAACCACTTGAATTTATAAACATTGAAATACCCACTATTAAACTGCAGATGATAAGAAGAAAAAGGGTAAAATAAGTTTTGTGATTATTTCCACCTAAGAGGAGCAGAATAAAGTTTGAAACTAAGTAAGACTTTCCCCTGATCTAAAGGAAGATAAGAAAAAAAAAAAATTTCTCTGACATGTATGGTTTCTGTATAAACTCATTCAGATTAATGCTAAACAGCAGCTGAATCCAATGCAAGCTAAAATTACTGGTAAATACACATCATCTTGGTTTAAAGCTTTTTGAACATATTTGATTTGGAGAAAAACTATTGGAGATTTGTACAATTCTTTTAAGTTCTGTCTCATCATAAAATATTTCAAAGAGTTTTAAAATTAGAACTGCTGATTACCCCACTACTGTTTTTATTCTGTATTTTGTTCAAATGTCACACTAGGTCTTAAACTCCTGAACACTGGCAGAAATTATACGTGTTCACTGTAGATATTAAACATTTAGAGATTTTTTGGGTCATGTGATGGCTGGAGTAGGAGATTGGAATTCTTACAGGTATTAAGACAGATATGGGCACATGTTGACACCAGTCATGAGTTTATCTCATGGAAAAGGTTTATTGTAGAACACCAAAAATAAAACATGTGAAATAGACTTTTTGATTAAAAGTAAGTTAAACAGTGCAAATTTTTTATTTTTATGAAAGGGTATTTGAACAAAGATCTTTGTTTTATGCCCTATGATAAGATCTGACTTCTTTTCCATAAAAGAGGTCTCTGTAGTAATAATCATCAGCACTGAGGTCATCTCATGGGTGGAAAATGAGCAGTTTTCCAAGTAATAAAACTTGCTAAGCTATGATTACAAGTTGTTTGTTTTCTGGGTCACCTTTAATTTCAACCCTTCAATTATACTAATTTTTTTCCCTGAACAACACTGAGGGTCTGATTTTTAGAGATATTAAGCATTCAGTCCCCGAACTTTTTTTAACTAGCAGCTTTGTTTTGTGTTGTCATTCCAAAGCAGCATTTAAATAAAGCTGTAATGTGTAACAAAGTACATTATAGACAAAGGAGTTGTGTATAGCTTAGGCAAGATTCAAAGTAATGGATTAAACCAACCATTAAGTAAAACCAGTCCAATTCTGCTCTTCTGTGAAATGGGGCTTCTTGGGCCTAGTTTTACAATATATTCAGAGCTCATATGTTAGCTTTAGAAGATGTCAAATATATGAATGGCATGATCAGCTTTCAAACATACTCATGGCTCAAAGAAGTAAGAAAAATAAAAAGAAGAATAATTCCATTGTTGTTTCCACTGTAATAATCATACTGGAAAAGGCATGGAATATTATAATAATTACAGTAACAAAAGCAAGAGCAATGACAATAACAAAAGTTTAATTTTCAGTGGATTTGTAATCAGATTACTTTTCGTCAAGAAAACTGAGAACTTCAATGGATTACTATCAGTACATTATCTTCTGATCTTACCATGTGGGATTTGTCATTGTGCCCAAGAATACTTCAAGATCATGAGTTCAGTGGGGACTAGAATGATGAACTGTGCTCATTCTACTCAAGGACTTCATCTCTCATAGAAGCAAGAAAATGGATTTCTTGTCAAGAGTACCAAAAGGAAAAGTACCTTTAATTTCTTATGGGACCTGCTGTGAAACGGAAAGACAAAAGTCAGTTTGATAATGGCCTGAAAGAAAAATATATCAGAATAGACCAAGATTGACACATTTATGCAAATCAGCAATCCTCGCACAACAAGTAACTCCATACATTTCTTGAAATAACAAAGAATATCTATGTGACTACGAACCTGGAGAGTCAGAACCAAAAGTCTCTCAGTATTTTTAAACATATATAAACATAAAAGGAATAAATTTTCCAATCCAGATGGAAAAAAAAATCTTTTTATAATTATAATTGCAGTTAAAAGCTATACTTATAGATTTTATTAAATACTGTGTGGACTTTATCCTGTTTCCAATAAAGACACTTAGAAAATTGAAACAATGTTTTTGTATTCCTATGTTCATTTAGTTCAATTCATTGTAGAGGTAGGATTTTTCCAAAAGAGCTTTATTTGTGTTATCAAAAAAGATATCCTAGTTTGTACTTACATTGCAGCAACTTCCTACTCAAACCTTCCCTGCATCTGAAGCTGTGTCAATCCAATGGAGACAAATTACTGTCTTAGAGAATATGGAGAATAGCATTGTGTCCAACAATTCAAATTTTGTCCTGAATTTCTGTTTGGGTGTCAACATAAATAAATATTTAATCTTTACAAATGAAAATAATCTTCCTGTTCACAGGAAAACTAGTTACAATAACATGGAAAAGGCTGAGATACTCAACAATTTCATTGCCTCAGTTAGCCCTGGTAGTCATTCTTCTGCCATCTCCAAGGCCTCAGCTCAAGACAGGGACTTGGGGAAAGAACTATCATCCATTGTAAGAAAAGATCAGGTTCACGACCACCTGAGGAACCTGAACATACACAAGTCACAGAATCACACAGAATCACAGAATCGTTAAGGTTGGAAAACACCTTTAAGATCATCAAGTCCAACCACCAACCCAACAACATTATGCCCACTAAACCATATCCTGAAGTGCCATGTCTTGCATACTTCCAGTGATGATGACTCCATCACTTCCCTGGGCAGCCTATTCCAATGTTTGATCACTCTCTCAGTAAAGAAATTTTTTCCTAATATCTAGTCTAAATGACCCCTGGTGCAACTTGAGGCCATTTCCTCTCAGGACCCAACAAGATGCAGCCCAGGGTATTGAGGGAACTGGCGAATATAGTTGTCAACCTGCTCTCCAACATATTTGGAAAGTCCTCAGTGACAGGAGAAAAAGGAAACATCACACCCATTTTTAAAAAGGGTAGAAAGCAGGACTTTGGGAACTACTAGCTAGCCAGCCCAGTGAGATCATGGGACAGATCCTCCTGGAAGTTATGTTTGAGCATATGAAAGATGGGGAGGTGATCACACACAGCCAACATGGCTTCACGAATTCCTGGTTGAAGCAATCCCCAATATCAATACAGACTGGGTGATGAATTGCTTGAGAGCAGCCCTGAAGAGAAGACCTGGGGATAACTGTAGATGAAAAATTGGACATGAGCTGACAATGTGCACTTGCAGCCCAAAAAGCCAATTATATCCTGGGCTGCATCAAAAGAAGCATGGCCAGCAAGTTGAGAGAGTCCATTCTCCATCTCTGCTCCACTCGTGTAAGAACCACCTGGAGTACTGCATCTACTTCTGGGGTCCCCAATTTAAGACAGACATGGACCTATTGGAGTGGGTCCAGAGGAGGGCCACAGAAATTATCAGAGTGCTAGAACACCTCTCCTGTGAAGAAAGGCTGAGAGAGCTGGGAATCTGGGGAAGAAAGACACAGAGAGTTCAACCTGGAAAAGAAAAGGCTTTTAGGGAGACCTTATTGCAGCATATCACTATATAAACTGGGACTTAGAAGAAAGATTGAGAGAGAATGATTACCAGGGCCTATAGTGACAGAACAAAGGGCAATATTTTTAAACTGAAGGAGAGTAGATTTAGATTACATATAAGAATGACATTTGTTATGATGAGAGCGGTGAAACACTGGAACAGGTTGCCCAGAGAAGTGGATGCTCCATCATTGGAAGTGTTCAAAGTCAGGTTGGACAGTGCTTTGAGCAACCTGGTCTAGTGAAAGATGCCCCTGCCCATGGCAGGGGTGTTGGACTAGATGACCTTTAAAGGTGCCTTGTAACCCAAACCATTCTATGATTCTGTGATTCTTAAGATTTTTAACACTCTTTGAGACTTTAGTGCAAAGACTTCTACATTTCATATAGGGGTATAATGCACTCATATGTAAACATAAATAATTGCATTTTTAAGGTTTTACTATTTTGTATGTCTTAGGAATTGTTATTTTAATAATAACTATTTGAGAATCACTGTAATTATGTGGTCCATCTTATGTAGTTACAGAAGACAGTACTATCTCTGTGAGCAAGCACCCTGCCAAGTTAACTGAGGAATCATTAAATAGCTTGCACATTTGTTTTGATGAGGTTGCTAAATAATTAGTGTTTACTGATCGTGAATTAACATTAAATTAGTACTGAGATACATATACTTAAGTATTTTTTCTTTTCACCATCTATATTGGCTTACTCCTTAAAATCATCTGCACGCACTTCCACAATGTCTTTGGCCCCAAATATTCTTCTACTGTCCTATTTCTGTTGCAAAAAAAGGAGATGGATTATTTACATCTCATAAGTAGCAGTCAACAGAGTTCACTTAATTTAAAGTCTTGTCAAAATTTAAAAGTACTAAAAGAAAATGAAAATCCATATCATGTGATTCTGATGTGATCTCAAGGGAGTAATCCTTGCTGTTAAAATAACAATTATTAAAAATCCAACACACACCATGTACACATTCAGAGCAAGAAAGGAGGCCTGCCATTGCAGTACCTTATAGATGACAGACATTTCATTTTATTTTTACATGTAAAGAACTCCTTCTTCCAAGTTGAAGCTCTTTTTATTTCACTCTTTTAAATCCTGTGTGGCTCCTAGGAGATCTTGAAAACCATGACCTGAACACATCTTTCTAATTATGTAATCACTTGGCAGTTTTCAGAGTAAAAAAGTCAGCTGCTTTCACAGACTAACACATACCTTTGCGCTATTTGTTCTGGCACTGTCATGATTTTCTGGAAGACTAAATTGATTTAGATCTTGTTTCATAACCACTCTGCTATATCATGCTCACTACAGACAAGACAGCCACTGATTATCACATCTACCACCTGTTCTCTCTTGTTAGTGAACAGTAGGTTCAGCTGTATATCACTCCAGATCATAATGTGACTCCCAACAATCTTGACTCATTGAAGCTCACTGCACTGCCGTGCCAGCAGATGTCAGGGAGCTTACAGTTCCCCAGGAGAACTGGGATTTGTGACACAAAGACTTCCTCTTATGGTTTGAAGAAGCTTTGTCCACTTCCTCACCCTGGCTGGGTGGACACAATCCCATCATGAGGTTACCCTTACTGACTTGATCTTCTGACCTGACCCTATGAGATCTCACCCCACCTCTTGCTTATCTCTGAGAGGAGCCCCATGTATCCAAGCTGTTCCTTCACAGTCCTTTTGGCGCAAAAAGGACTGTCGTTTAGCCCCAGCCAGCAACTACGCACCACGCAGCCGCTCGCTCACTCCCCCACGGTGGCACGGGGGAGAGAATTGGAAGAGTAAAAGTGAGGAAACTCATGGTTTGAGATAAAGACAGTTTAATAAGTAAAGCAAAAGCCGCGCACGCAAGCAAAGCAAAACAAGGAATTTGTTCACCACTCCCCATGGGCAGGCAGGTGTTCAGCCATCTCCAGGGAAGCAGGGCTCCGTCACGCGTGATGGCTTCTTGGGAAGACAGACGCCATAACTCCGAACGTCCCTCCACCCCTTCCTTCTTCTTCGTCCCAGCTTTATATACTGAGCATGACGTTATATGGTATGGAATATCTCCTTGGCCAGCCTGGGTCAGCTGTCCCAGCTGTGTCCCCTCCCAGCTTCCCGTGCACCCCCAGCCTGCTCGCTGCAGGCCAGCATGAGAAGCTGGACTGTCCTTGACTACTTAGCAACAACTCAAAACATCAGCACCTTATCAACATTTTTTCATCCCAGATCCAAAACACAGCCCCACGCCAGCCCCTACGAAGAAAATCAACTCTACCCTGGCTGAAACCAGGACAGGCAGCCTCCCTTCTTATTTTGTCTCTGTTGAAGATCTTGCACATATCCACCGCTCAGTGCAGTTGTGCTAGCTGTCCTACCATATATCAGTTTTTCAAACAACATCCCAGTTTTATGGCTGGAGGTCTAGTCACTCGTGCTTGTTTCATAGGCTGCATAAATTTGTGGACATGTAGGTGATGTTGGTCCACTTCCATCCTGTTTCATCGTTACTTAGGTTTTTCTTGTTATCATTGCTCTGTGCCCTTTGCTTTCCACCCCTTTCTATTGTATGTCTATTTACTTGACTGTGGTTTGCTAGCTCACTGCTCCATTTTCCTAGCTTAAAGCTCTTCTGATCAGGTTGACCTGCCTCTTGACGAAAGTGCTCTTGCCCCACTTTGCAAGGGCTATCATATCTCCCCCCAACAGTCCTTGATCCTGAAAGTTTCTGTGATCATAAAAGCCGAAACGTTAATGTTGACACCAGCTTGGTGTCAGGGCACTGAACCTAGTATTAGATGAGATGAAAATGTAGCCTGGAGATGCATCAGATCTAGCTGAGCCCAAACCATGCAACAGCACCAAAAGGAATGTATGTGATGGTATTGGGAGTCTTCCTGTATCTGGGGAAAAATCCCCCATCTGCTGACTTGTATTGCTGTCGAGGGAGTTTTGCTGTTTGCTGCGGGCTTGGATCTGAGATGTTGCTGATTCTGTTGATGATTTGCCAAGCTGGTTTTATTATTCTGGAAAATAATATTAATTTTTAAGATGTATTTTCTTTAAAAAGAAGCAGGATCTCACAACGTAACTTGTAAATTAGAATAAGTGCTCCCAACGCAGATCATGTGTTTTGACTTTTCTTTCTGGGTTACCTGAAGACTTTGATATTCCTGACAACTTTCTCTGCTATTCTGCTAGAAAATTCCCATCCCCACCCTAAACATGAACTGAAATCAAAAGCAGTTTAAATTAGCATGAGGGTACTATTGTGGGTTAAAAGGAGGTAAGCCTTCTCTTCTGTTGCATTTCATGCATTGAAAGAGGCACCTCCAGCAGGAGATGCAGGAGACAAAAAGTTTCAAAAGCCACGCAAATACTCCTAAAAACTGTACCTAACTTACCTACTAAGAGAAATGATTGGAAAAGATATTTTATAACAATACAACCTAGTAACTTGGCAATATGTACCAAATTATGATGTAGCTTGTATGAAGCATTATTATGAAAGAAAATACCTTCATATCACTGTCCTGGTTTCATCTGGGAGAGAGTTAATTTTCTTCATAGAAGCTAGCTATGTTTTGAATTTGGGGCGAAAATAATGTTGACAGTATACTGATGTTTTCTTTTGTTGATAAGCAGTCAAGAACTGTTCAACTTCTCATGCTGGCCTGCCATCCCCAGGCAGGGGATGCATGGGAAGTTGGGAAGGGACACAACCAAGACAGCTGATCCAAACTGGCTGAAGGGATATTCCATACCATACGACATCATTCTCAATATATAAAGCTGGGGGAAGAAGAAGGACAGGGGGGACATTGAGAGTTATGGCTTTTGTCTTCCCAAGTGACCATTATGCGTGATGGAACCCTACTTTCCTAGAGATGGCTGACCCTTCCTGCCAATGGGAAGTGGTGAATGAATGCCTTGTTTTGCTTTGCTTGTGTGTGCAGCTTTTGCTTTACCTATTAAATTGTCTTTATCTCAGTCCATGAGTTTTCTCACTTCTACCCTTCCAATTCTCTCCCTCATTCCACCAGAGAGGGGAGTGAGTGAGTGGCTGTGTGGTGCTTAGTTGCCAGCTGGAGTAAAACTACATCACACATTCTTATTAAAGAAGTAGTAATGATGGATGAAAATTTAAGGTGAAATACCTTTGCTTAGCATTGGCCAAATTATTAGATATATCAGCTTTTGTTCTTCATCTCCAAGTATGTTATTCGAGTCCATCTTCCAAGCTGATACTAGCTTTTTTCACCCAAATATCTGGAAGAAAGTCAGTTATTCCCTGACAACGCGGATGATCCAAAGAGAGAGGAAATGCTATACAACAGAAGCAGATCACTGATAAATGGTTTGTTATGGAAGCTTGGAGCAATTGCATTTTAATGATTTTGGTATCATCCAGATCGTGTCATGGATGAAGGTGGCATTGAGAATATATTAACTATGTAATGTTCTGGGAGCACAGATTTGTATCAAAAAAAGCTGTTGGTGATACATGGAAAAAATGAGAAGAATTAAGGCAGTGGATAATATGGTCTGAAAATACAATATTAAAAAAAAAACCCTGTGGTTTTTTAACCATATTTTGCTTGGTACTCTTGCCAGGTTTAATGAAGAAAGGAAGCAGAAAAACCTTTAAGAATGGCAAAGAAAGTGTAACTTGTAATGGTAAACTAAACAACTAAACATGTTTTGCTTCTCACAATTCCTGAGTCAGTGATTGGAAGTTTGTGTTGACTGACAAGAAGTCAAATAAATTTTCCAACTCTAGACT